>NC_133652.1:217958441-218293338 GCF_009905375.1 Apium graveolens
ACAAGACGAGACAATGGCCCCATAAAGTCAATTCCCCAAAACATCAAAGACCTCAACCTCGAGAAGCACATTAAGAGGCATCTCATCCTTCTTAGACATATTACCCACACGTTGACATCAATCACATTTCAAAATGAACTGATGAGCATCTTTAAACAATGTCGGCCAAAAGAAACCTGCTTGAAGACATGAGCTGCTGTCTTTTCTCCACCAATAGTCCTCCATAAGCCGTTGAGTGGAAATCTCGCAAGATTCCCCCTGTTTCGCTGGAATACATCTCCTGATGATTTGGCCAGCTCCTTGGTGAAAAAGAAACGGCTCATCCCACATATACCACTTTACTTCATGAAAAAACTTCTTCCTTTGAGCATAAGATAAGTCGGGAGGCATGATATTACTCACAAGGTAGTTCACAATGTCTGCAAACAACGGTTCTTCTTCTTGCACTCCAAACAACTGCTCGTCGGGGAAAGACTCATTTATCAATGTCTTATCCAATGAAGTAGCATTAGGATTCTCTAATTCAAATTCTTAGAGCAAAAGAACCCATAGAATCAATCTAGGTTTCGAGTCCTTCCTTGAGACGAGATATCGAATTGCAACGTGATCAGTGAAAACTGTCACCTTAGTCCCAAGTAGATAAGATCAAAATTTCTCAAAACCATAGATAATAGCCAAAAGTTCTTTCTCCGTAGTAGTGTAATTCAGTTAAACACCATTTAGAGTCTTACTAGCATAGTAACCACATGAAATATGTTGTTCTTCCTCTGCCCAAGAACTGCTCCAACTGCATAGTCGCTTGCATCACGCATCATTTCAAAAGATTCATTCCAATTAGGTGCAGTTATGATAGGTGCCGTAATTAGCCTCTTCTTCAATGTCTCAAAAGCTGCAAGGCACTCGTCATCGAACTTGAAAGGAACATCTTTCTCTAACAAACTGCACAAAAGCTTTGAAATTTTCAAGAAGTCCTTGATGAAACGCCTGTAGAAACCCACATGACCAAGAAAACTGCGAATTCCTTTAACCGAAATGGGTGGAGGAAGATTCTCAATAACCCCCACCTTGGCCTTATCCACCTCAAGACCCTTACTAGAATCTTATGCCCGAGAATGATGCCCTGTTGCACCATAAAGTGATATTTTTTCCCAATTGAGAACCAGATTGGTCTCAACACACCTCTTGAGAATATGTCCAAGATTTTGCAAGCATTCATCAAAATAATCGTCAAAGACTGAGAAGTCATCCATGAACACTTCCATATTCTAGCCAATCATGTCAGAAAAAATGGCCATCATGCATCGCTGAAATATGGCTGGCGCACCACACAGACCGAAAGAAACTCGTCTGAAGATGAAAGTACCAAATAGACAAGTGAAGGTAGTTTTCCTCCTGATCTTCTGGAGCGATACGAATCTGATTGTAAGCCATCCAAAAGACAATAGTACTCATGACCGGCCAACCTGTCAAGCATCTGATCAATGAAGGGCAAAGGGAAGTAATCCTTCCTAGTGGCTTTGTTTAGCTTCCTCTAGTCCATGTAAACTATCCACCGCGTAACTGTCCTAGTAGGAATAAGCTCATTCTTCTCATTTGCTACCACAGTAATTCTACCTTTCTTTGGTACACATTAAACCGGGCTAACCCATGAACTGTCAGAGATAGGGTAGATGATCCATGTATCTAGCCACTTAAGAATTTTATTCTTCACTACTTCCTTCATGATAGGATTAAGTCTTCTTTGCTGCTCGACCATAGGTTTGCTACCTTCTTCTAGCAGAATTTTATGCATACAGTAAGAAGGGCTAATTTCCTTGATATCTGCTATAGTCCATCCGATTGCCGACTTGAACTCTCTCAGAATCCTCAAAAGCTTTTCCTCATCACTACCCGAAAGGTCAGATGCAATAATAACAGGCAGAGTAGATGTATCACCTAAAAAGGCATACCTCAAATGTTCAGGTAAAGGCTTAAGCTCGAGAGTGGGAGCTTCCTCAATAGAAAGCTTAAGAAGTTTAGGAGCTTTATCCAATTCCTCCATTCCAAGAGATTCAAAAGGCATATCAATTTTCCTTTTCTAGGGAGAAGCATTCAAATATTACAATTATTCTTCATCTTCGTCATCTTCACTATATGAATTCCCCAATAAGGCTTTTTCTAAGGCATCAGACCTTAGCAATTGATCAAGTTCCGATGTCACCACTGAATTGACCAACTTCATTTTTAAGCTCTCCTCACTATCAGTAGGAAATTTTATAGCAGTGAACACATTGAAGGTAACATCCTGATCCAGAACTCGCATGGTGAGCTCACCCTTCTGCACATCTATCAAGGTTCGGCCAGTCACCAAGAAAGGTCTTCCCAAGATTATGGGAATCTTCTTATCATCCTCGAAATCAAGAATTACAAAATCAGCAGGGAAGATGAGTTTATCAACCTTGACCAAGACATCCTCCACAATACCTCGCAAATATGTAATAGAACAGTCAGCCAACTGCAAAGTCATATACGTCGGTTTAGGATCAGGTAGATCCAACTACTTGAAAATTGAAAAAGGCATCAGATTGATGCTAGCTCCCAAATCACATAAGCATCTGTCAAAAGACACTTTTCCAATAGTACATGGAATGGTGAAGCTTCCTGGACCTTTAAGCTTCAGAGGTAACTTCTGTTACAGCACAGCACTGCATTCCTCCGTGAGAGCGACAGTCTCTAAATCATCTAGCTTCACTTTCCGGGAGAGAATACCTTTCATAAACTTTGCATAACTAGGCATCTGCTCGAGAGCCTCGGTGAAAGATATGTTGATATGCAGTTTCTTGAACACCTCCAGAAACTTCTCAAATTGCTTGTCCAGCTTTTTCTTCTGCAGCCGCTTAAGAAAAGGTGGTGGAGGATAGATTTGTTTCTCCCCTATATTACCCTCAGGCGGAGTGTGCTCAACAGAAGTCTTCCTTGGTTCCACTTCTTCATCTTGTTGCACTACTTCTTTCTCAGCCCCAACTTCTTCAGTTAACTCTTGAGTTTTTTCGGGATTCGTAACCTTCCCAAACCTCAAAGTGATTGCCTTTACCTGCTCCTTAGCTTCCCTCTTTCCTGGCACTTCAGTGTTACTAGATAGTGTACTAGGCTGTCGATTTAGCAAGGCATTGGCAATTTGACCAATTTGATTTTCCAAGGTCTTGATAGAGACAGCTTGACTCTTGCACATAAGCTTCAACTCCTCTAATTCAGATTTTTCATTTGCTTGTTGTAGCTGGAGTTGTTGTCTTGGTGCATACTGCGGTCGCTGAAAACCAGGGGGTTGTACTGCTTAGTTGGATATTGCTGGTAAGTCTGTTGAACCGTATTCTGAGCGTTGCTCCAACTGAAATTCGGATGATTGCGGTTGTTAGGATGATAGGTGGCTGGCACAGGTTGCTGCGATTGCTGGAAGTTGCTCATAAACTGAGCTGATTCACTAGAAATTGTGTACTGATCAGTCTCGTGGGCTCCAGCACATAGCTCACAGACACTAGTTATTTGATTAACTCCATAATTCGCCAAGGTGTCCACCTTCATCGTCAAAGCCTTTAGTTGGGCAGCGATATCAGTTGCTGCGTCCAACTCCAGAATTCCTGCTACTTTTCCCTAAGTCAGTCTCTGAGAAGGATTTTGGTACTCATTAGCAGCCATCAGTTCAATAAGTTCATAAGCTTCATCGTAGCTCTTAACCCACAAGGCTCCTCCTGATGCTATATCAAGCATGGGTCTAGAAGTAGGACCCAATCCATTGTAGAAATAGTTGATAATCATCCAATCAGGCATGCCATGGTATGGGAACTTTCTTAGCATCTCCTTATATCGATCCCAAGCCTCACACGGAGATTCTCCAGTTTGTTAAGCAAATTGAGTAAGAGCATTCCTGATTGCGGCAGTCTTCTCCATGGGGAAGAATTTAGTGAGAAACTTTTGAGCAAGATATTCCCAAGTGGTGATAGACCCTGCTGGTAGAGAGTGTAACCAGCACTTAGCCTTGTCCCTTAGAGAGAATGGGAAGAGACATAGTTTGATAGCATCTTCTGTCACATCATTGAACTTGAAAGTGTCGCAATCTCGATGAAACTGATAAGTGGCATTTTATACCACTTAGAACGTCTTATAATGGCTTGAATTGATGTCTTGAAATCAAGTAATTTATGTATTTGATGCGTTTTTCTAGTGTTTTTGCATTTCAGGGTATAACTTGCGTATGTAGGAAGAACTCATCAGAAATAAGCCTAAGGAAGTGCTTGGCATTGGTTGTGGGAAGTTAGGAGCAGAACGCAGCAGAAATCGGGAGCAGAATGAGAAATTTTCCAGTAGCCTGCTGGGCGCCCGCTCAGGGATGCTGGGCGGCCGCTCAAGAGCTTGGGCGTCCGCTCAGGAATGCTGAGCGGCCGCTCAGGGTCGAGAATTTATATACTGATTTTTTATAATCCTTATTTTGTTGGATTTCTGAGACGGCTGGTTCTTGTGGGCTTCTATATAAGTAGTTTTCAGAGACGTTTCACAAAGGGTTATATCAAGCAAGGAGCAAGGAGAGAAGGAAGAAGACCATTTTAGCACATCGCAATAAAGAAGAGGAAGCATACATTTTCTTAGAGCCAAAAGTTCGCAAGTAGTATAAGATATAAATCAGATTCGTTCTCATAGAGACTGTATTGGTTAACTAAGTAATTCACGCACCTAAGCAACAATGTATGGTTATCATTCAATGCTAAGACGATAACAAATTGAGATTGTTTATAACTAAGAATTAAACTAATAATTATAACTATGAGAAAAAGATAGACTGAATTAATATGTATGACAAACATGGGATTCTAACTTCATTAAATACTTCATTCAATAGTATTATTATTCTTAACCTTAGCATGCAATGGTGATGATACTAATCAGACAACACTAAACTGATAAACGCCAACTTTCATTGTACGAATACCCTACTACCAAAGATCCATAAAAGAGATAGAAGCTGAATAGGCACCAATTATATTGAGACCCTATATGTCTATAGAATTTGACAACATAACGGTTTAAGCACAAGTTATCTATCTTGATTACACAGGGCAAGTAAGATGGTTAAAATTACCTACGAATCATGCATAACAAAACATGAACCTATGCTAGCATGGCAAGTTCTAAATCCTTAAATTCACTTTCACTTCATTAAGAATTAACATGTTATCTTATAAGTTCACGACGTTCATAAGATGAATACGCACAACAAATAATAGGATATCATACAATCACCACATATTAAGGCATCAAACAATTTAACTAAAGAAATCCATAAATAAATCCACTAGAACCCCACGATAACAATTAGCCCATAATCAGACTCATCATCAACGTGGGTTCCGATGAAAACATGATATAGCAAAAGTAGTCTTTATATGAATAAATAAAACCAAGTACAAACAAGAGTATAGGTTCAACAAAACAAGAAAAAAGCATCCAAGATTACAACTCAAAACAAAGATTCACAAGAATAAACTAGATCATCTTCGCCTTTGTTGAATTGTGTTATATGTCTCTTATCGTCTTCTCCTTGTGCTCTGGTAAGTCTCCTTATTAAAAAATGACTTTAAGTTATCAATATATAGCAGGTCAATCATCCCAGGATTCCAGAAAATAGAATTTTAATTGAATCAGGATTTTGTTTATCTCGACCCAGCGCGGCCGCGTGCTTGACCAGCGCAGGCGCGCTGACTTCCTGTACCCCAGTGTGGCCGCACGCTTCATCAGCGCGGGCGTGCTAGACTTCTACCAAAAACACTTCTTTTCTTTCTCTTTATTCTTGTAGCTTCGACCCGGCTTCAACGAGCTTTTATTCCAACACCACCTAGATACCATATCAGCATCAAAACAATGCTAATTCACCTGATTCACAAATTAATGCCTGAAATGCAAAAATAATTGAAAACACGTTAAAACACAAATAACTTGAGTACACATACACCAATTCAAAGCTTATTAGAGCATAAATAAGTGTCATAAATGCCACTCAACAGTTGCGACCTTACTTCCAAGCTCATAAGATTGAAGTGTTAACAAATCAACCATTGAGGAATATTATTCATAGTCCCAAGGCTAGTGGGAAGCTGATTAAGTGGGGAATAGAGTTAGGAGAATTTGACATCAAGTACAATCCATGAACGGCAATAAAATCCCAGGCATTGGCTGACTTCATGGTGGAATATACCATACCCAACCAAGAAGTCGGGGGAAGGAAGATACTATACCTCCAAACACAGAAGGTGATAAAGGGGACAAAGAGAAGGATGTTAGGGAAAAGGAATATTGGGTTCTCTATCTTGATAGGGGCATCAAAAACAAATTCAAGTGGAGCAGGGCTCGTTTTGCAAAGCCCCGATGGATTTCTGATTGAATATTCTATGAAGCTAGACTTCCTAACTTCGAATAATGAAGCAGAATATGAAGCCCAAATAGCTGGTCTCAGATTAGTAGGGACACTGAGAGTCAAGAACTTAAAAGTCTGTGGGGACTCGAAGTTGGTCATTTCCCAGGTCAAGGAAGAGTTTGAGGCGAGCGATGATACAATGGCTAAGTATGTCCACCTAGTAAGAGCTGTGATGACTCAATTCGATGAATGCCATGTTGAGCATATCCCAAGGGAGGAAAATGCTAAGGCAGATGCGTTGCCAAAGTTTGCCTTATTTGAGATGGAGGAAAGCTCAGGAAGCGTATACTTCCGTGTTTTGAGAACATGGAGCATTGATGTTAAGCTTGTAGCTCCTATAGGGCTGGGGACGTCATGGATAGATCCCATAAAGGCCCATATCCAATCTGGTTGGCTCCCAAATGATGTGACTGAAGCACGAAAGTTGGTTGTTCGAGCGCTGAGATACTCCTTGATTGATGGAATTTTGTACAAAAGATCTTATGTGGTTCCTTACTTAAGGTGTCTCAGGCCCGATGAGGCACGCCTGGCTCTTGAAGAAGTACACGAAGGTATCCTGTGAGCAACACTTGGGGGGCAGAGCACTGGCTCATAAGATAACCCGTTTAGGCTTCTATTGGCCAGAGATGATGACCAATGCCAAAGAATATGTAAAGAAGTATGATCGTTGTCAGAAATATGCACATGTTGTTCGACAACCCCCCGAGATGTTGACTTCTATCAACTCTCCCATCTCCTTTGCTATGTGGGGAATGGATATACTTGGAACTTTCCCCATGGCCATGGCACAAAGAAAGTTCATGATTGTAGCCATTGATTACTTCACTAAATTGATTGAAACTGAGCCTTTGGCCAAGATCACAACTAAGCAGGTTACACAATTCTTATGGGAAAATATCATGTGCCGATAAGGAATTCCACGTATCCTAGTTACCGATAATGGAACACAGTTCAACAATGAGGAATTCTAGAAGTATTGCGAGGAGAATGAGATTGAGTTGCGGTTTACTTCTATAGCTCACCCGCAAGCCAATGGGCATGCGGAAGTGGCAAATCACATAATCCTGGATGGACTAAAAAAAGGATCGAGAAATCAAGGAACAACTGGGTGGATGAAATTCTCCAAATACTATGGGCTTATAGAACTACTTGTAGTTACACAACTGGAGCCACTCCCTTCATGTTAACATATGGGGTGGAAGCAGTTATTCCCGTGGAAATATCACACTCATCTCCGAGGATCCAAGCTTTTAACGTTGAAGAAAATGAGGAGGGGAAAAGATTAGCCTTGGATCTAATTGATGAAGTGCGAGATGAGGCACATGCGAAGACAGCGGAATATCAGAAGAAAGCTTCATTCTACTATAACCTAAGGGTTAAAGAAAGGTTCTTCAGGCAAGGAGATTTAGTCCTTAGAAAAGTGGAAGCCTCTGGAGTAGGGCAGAAAGGAAAGCTCGCCCCAAATTGGGAAGGGCCATATAAGGTTAGGAGCGTTCAAGGGAGAGGAACTTATTAACTGGAGACCATGGAGGGAGAAGAAGTTTCTCGGACTTGGCATGCTCAAAACCTGAAAGTTTACTACCTATAGTTTATACATGCTGTAGGGGATACAAGTTTGAAAAGCACCTTGAGGCTTTGCTTGCTTAGGATTTCATGTGTTAATAAAACTATTGCTTCATATTCTAGTCCTACACAGAATTATGTAAGGGATGTATCCCAAGAGTTTCCATAAACTTATTTTAGAACTGTTTGGTTCATCTCATCCTAGAACTGTTTGGTCCATATTATATATGGTTGAGTTTACTTATTTATTTTTAGTACAAGTATGAAAAAATGAGAGGGAAAGCTACGAAAAGGCAAGAAAACTATCTAACTCTCGTAAATAGTGCAAGTACTTGGAAAAAATAAAAGGCAAATAAACAACTGGGGAATGACATAAATAAATCCTCGAAGGGAATAAGTTTAAGGTACAATAAGTTAAGAAAAACAACAAACATAAAAAAACTACTTCTCCATGTGGGAGTCTTCCTTCCCCTGCTCCTTCACAGCACCATCCTTTTCAGCATCCTTCACGGGTGAAGCAGGAGGTGAGGTAGTACTGGGATCCAGAATGTGATCATCAGGATGAGGGGAGTTAAAGAGGGCATCCAAGCTATCCTCCAAATCTGGCTGCTTGGGACTTATAAAGTCCTTAGGATCAACTAAGCCAGGATGCCTCTCCGAAACCGCCTTCACGACCGCATCCCATCCCTGGGTAAACTGCAGAGAATAAAGACCCTCATCATGAATCTCCATAAGATTCTTGAATTTATCAGAATCCATGTAATCATCAATGATGGTTTCCTTATCACTCTGAAGCTTAACCAGCTCGGAATGAGCCTTAGACAAATCCTCCCCCTTGTTCGCCAGCTTCCTCTCCAGAACCTCAGCCCTCTCTTTCCACTCCTTCATCTCCCTCTCGAACTCATCTGAGTTCCCCTTCCAGGACCTAGCCTGATTGAGGGCCGCCTGGAAGTATGTGTTGCTCTGCATAAAGAAACATGAGTTAACACAGGTTTATAAAAATAGGGAAGTTGGAACTTAAAGAGAAAAGAAAGGAATTTTACCATAGCTTGGGCTTGAGAACCCAGAAGCTCAATGGACTCAATTTCACTCTCCGTGACAATGTCAGTGAAGTCGTGGGGAGTGATGGAGTGATACGACCGGTCTTTGTCATATTTGGTGGATCCAACCACCGTATCACTTCTCCTAAAGCCTCAGTTGGGCCTAAAGGAGTGTGCCTTAAGTGGAGGATCCATATCATCCCCCAGATCCACCACCGGGACGTGGGGCCTAAAGAAGGAAGGAGCATCAGGCTTGCTCCTGGGGTCTCTGTTCAGCTTGGCCCTCTTCTAGCGGCCAAATTCCCCCTCCTTAGGCCTGTTGATGTTATTAATGGCCTCGCAAGCTGAAAGAAAAAGAAGGAAAGCATTAAAATTCTGGAAATAATATATTTGCAATAAAGAGGGAATGAAATAGTTATGCAGGTAAAGTTACCCTTATCACTGGCCTGAGAGAGACCAACTTTCTTCAAGGAGAACTCCTCTAAAAGGGTCCAAGTATCTGTTTTCCCATCATCTGAAATAAGGGCTTGATAGGCCACCTCCTCCTCATCAGTTAGCCTAATGCTACCGGGACTACCATCTAACACTTTACAAAAAGGCCTACGGAAGAGCGTGGCCCAATCACCCCCATCCCAGGTCAGCCTAACAAACTCATCTCTCCATTTGGGGTTATTCTCAACTATGGAGTTACCATAAAAAATATGGGGAATTTTGGGCCGTTAACGTATCAAAACCCAGCCCGGTTGAGATAAGAAATGATAGGGATAAATAAATCCTGATTTTATTAATAATGGGCTGCTGGACCCAATAATAAGATGTATAATATTCAGACCAGAAAGGTTAAGCCTGACGGACTAGATCAGGCCTGGTGGAATAAAAAAAAGGCCCAAAAAGCCCTGATTATTAATTAATTTCGTAATTAATTAATAAGGGAAGAATCAGATGTTGAAAAGAGTCCCGATGAGGATATAAGTCCTTAGAGATTAGCCTCAAGGGGACCTAAAAGGATAAGGAATCAGCTTCCTACTTCCTAGGACTCCTAAGTCTATCCTAATTCAGAGGCTTATCCACCAAGTCTCCTATACCAAGTCCAATTCTAGGACTCCCACATCTATATAAGGGGTCTCACCCCCACCAATCAGAACTACGTTTTTTGACTTGATCCTTGGCAATCAGCAAGGTACGTAGGCATCTTGTTAAGGCAGATTGAGTCACGAAACACAAGAGCAGTCAAATCGAGTCTCGAAGCTCACGTTCCTTAGTATTAAATACAGCAATTATATATAGTAGTTTTAATCCATAACATTTGGCGCCGTCTGTGGGAAAATACGCAACAACAACCATGGCGAGAACACGGAGAACAACCAGCACTCTGGAGGAGGGAACACCATCAGGAACAACCCAGGTGATTTTATCAACCGTGGAGGTTCCTCCCCATTCAACTTATGCATCTACTCAGGGGGAAGCCCAGACAGGGGCAACTCATCCTCAGCCACAAGGGACAACTCCCCCGATTATTCAAGGTACGAATCCTCAAGTTCAACAAATACATATACCTGTGAATTCTCGACCCGTCGGGTATGAATATTCAACTATTGTTACTACTAACCCCCCTTATGGGATGCCCCTTCACCCTGAGGTTGGAGGAAGTGGATATGCTGGGCGAAGCGAAGCACGAGGGCGGTCGCCCCCCTATATACGAGGTTTGGATCCTATCCCTGAGGATCGGGAATTTTCTGGTCCATACACTGAGAGAGACTCCGAATCTTCGGATGATGAAGTGGCCCCGAGAAGGAGGCGTCCTGGAAAAGAGCCAATGGCCGATGGAAGGCAACGCCCCCAAAGCACCCCAGGGGCGAATCCCCAAGAAGTGCAGGAAAAGATCAGGGCTCATGAGGCTGAAATCCAAAGGCTGAGGCGTGATTTGGAGGCTTACCAAGCCACCAGATCCCACATACCTCCTAGGGGGAGAAATCCTCCTCCTATCATAGACCTGGATGGTCCGGTAAGAAGAAGGGCTGCTGTCCCAAGAACTGATCCAAGCAATCTCCTTCCCCTTGGAGATCCTGATGATCCAACTCCACCCTTCACAGAAGAGATAATGAATGCCCATATCTCAAGAAAATTTAAGATGCCCACTATCAAAGCCTATGATGGCACGGGAGACCCCGCTAATCATGTTAGGACATTCTCTAATGCACTGCTGCTGCAACCCGTGAATGATGCTATAAAATGTCGGGCCTTCCCTCAAACCCTGTCGGGTATGGCTCAAAGATGGTACAGTCGCCTACCCCCAAATTCTATTGGATCATTCAGAGAATTAAGTCAGGCTTTTATTAAGCAATTCATCAGTGGAAGAGTCCATGAGAAAAGTTCAGCATCTCTTATGAGTCTTGTACAGGGAGCTAAAGAATCCTTAAGAGATTACCTAAATCGTTTTACAAAGGAGGCTTTAAAAGTCCCAGACCTTGATGATAAGGTAGCCATGATAGCACTGCAACAAGGAACTAGGGATGAGTTTTTCAAGATGTCTTTGGCCAAACGACCCCCTGAGAGCATGTTGCAGCTCCAAGAGAGGGCAGGGAAGTATATCAAGGTTGAAGAGAGTATGAGGAAGACCGTAGTAAGTAATGAGCCCACTGGAGGCAAGAAACGAAAAACTGATTTGGAGTACATCGCTAAGGATAAGTATCCTAGAACTGAACAAAACCTTGATTCAATCCCCAAGAAGGGAGGACCTGGGCAAAAGTTCACTGAATACGCTAAGCTGAATGCCCCCAGAAGTCAGATTTTGATGGAGATTGAGAAAGACAGAGATATTCGCTGGCCTAAGCCCTTGAAGGCTGATCCCGCCAAGCTAGATAAGGGCAAGTATTGCAGGTTTCACAAAGATGTTGGTCATGACACCGATGAGTGTAGGCAGTTGAAAGACGAAATTGAGTTTTTGATTCGAAAAGGAAGGCTGAACAAGTATACTGGAGATGGAGGAGACAGAAACAATAATGGAAGGAAGAACTTTGAAGATCGTAGGAGGGACCAAGATGATCAGGGGCGGAATCCCCAACCTAGAGGACCAGTTATAAACACCATTTATGGAGGGCCGAGACCTCGAGGGCCTGTGATAAACACGATCTTTGGAGGTCCAACTGCTGCTGGATTATCCAAAAATTCCAGAAAGGCATATACTAGAGAAGTTATGCATATTGTTGGAGAAGCCCCGAAGAGGGCCAGGACAGAAGTAACATTGGCTTTTGATGATTCCGACCTAGAGGGTGTGAAGTTTCCCCATGACGACCCGCTGGTCATAACGCCGATAATAGGAAATAGCCCGGTTAAGAGGGTCCTTGTGGATAATGGTGCTTCTGTGGATATCTTGCTCCACGACACCTTTCTAAGGATGGGGTATAACGACTCCCAGTTGACACCAACCGACATGCCGATATATGGATTTGCTGGAGTAGAATGTCCTGTGGAAGGGATAATTAAATTACCAACCACCATAGGTACGGAGCCAAGGCAAGCAACGCAGATGCTGGATTTTGTGGTGGTAAAGGCTAGTTCAACTTATAATGCTATCATGGGGAGAACAGGGATACATGCCTTCAAGGCAGTCCCCTCTTCCTACCATTCAGTCATGAAGTTTCCCACACGAAACGGGATTGGAGAAGAGAGGGGAGATCAAAAAATGGCTAGAAGCTGTTATGTGGCCTCTTTGAGGGCAGATGGAGTCGGGGGGCAGGTTCTTCCTATTGAAGATATGGATGTTCGAGAAAATGATGAGAATAGAGGAAGGCCAGCAGAAGAATTGGTTTCGGTTCCTTTAGATCCCAAGAATCCTGAGAGGATGACTTTCATTGGAGCTACCGGAATCCCCAACCTAGAGGACCAGTTATAAACACCATTTATGGAGGGCCGAGACCTCGAGGGCCTGTGATAAACACGATCTTTGGAGGTCCAACTGCTGCTGGATTATCCAAAAATTCCAGAAAGGCATATACTAGAGAAGTTATGCATATTGTTGGAGAAGCCCCGAAGAGGGCCAGGACAGAAGTAACATTGGCTTTTGATGATTCCGACCTAGAGGGTGTGAAGTTTCCCCATGACGACCCGCTGGTCATAACGCCGATAATAGGAAATAGCCCGGTTAAGAGGGTCCTTGTGGATAATGGTGCTTCTGTGGATATCTTGCTCCACGACACCTTTCTAAGGATGGGGTATAACGACTCCCAGTTGACACCAACCGACATGCCGATATATGGATTTGCTGGAGTAGAATGTCCTGTGGAAGGGATAATTAAATTACCAACCACCATAGGTACGGAGCCAAGGCAAGCAACGCAGATGCTGGATTTTGTGGTGGTAAAGGCTAGTTCAACTTATAATGCTATCATGGGGAGAACAGGGATACATGCCTTCAAGGCAGTCCCCTCTTCCTACCATTCAGTCATGAAGTTTCCCACCCGAAACGGGATTGGAGAAGAGAGGGGAGATCAAAAAATGGCTAGAAGCTGTTATGTGGCCTCTTTGAGGGCAGATGGAGTCGGGGGGCAGGTTCTTCCTATTGAAGATATGGATGTTCGAGAAAATGATGAGAATAGAGGAAGGCCAGCAGAAGAATTGGTTTCGGTTCCTTTAGATCCCAAGAATCCTGAGAGGATGACTTTCATTGGAGCTACATTAGAGGAGCCCCTTAGAGGGAAGTTAGTGAAATTTTTGCAAGAAAATAGTGATGTGTTTGCATGGTCAGCAGCTGATATGCCAGGCATAGACCCGGGGTTAATTACCCACAAGTTAAACGTGGATCCAAGCCGGAAGACAGTGAAACAAAAGAAAAGAAATTTTGCCCCGGAAAGACAAGAGGCTATAAAGCAGGAAGTGGAAAAGCTCTTAGAGGCTGGTTTCATTGAGGAGATTCAATTTCCGGAGTGGTTAGCAAACCCTGTCATGGTGAAGAAGGCTAATGGAAAGTGGAGGATGTGTATAGACTTCACCGATCTGAATGATGCATGTCCCAAAGACTGTTTTCCGCTGCCTAGAATTGATACTTTGATTGATGCCACCGCTGGACATGAGATGCTGAGTTTCATGGATGGATTTAGCGGATACAACCAGATCAAAATGCATAAGGATGACATTCCAAAGGTATCATTTATCACTGACTTTGGTGTTTATTGTTATCTTGTTATGGCGTTTGGTCTCAAGAATGCAGGAGCCACCTATCAAAGGTTGGTGAATAAAATTTTTAAGGATCTTATTGGGAAGACTATGGAAGTCTATGTTGATGACATGCTAGTCAAGAGTCTAGTAAAGACTGATCATATAACCCATTTGAGGGAAGCTTTTGAGGTCCTGAGGTACCACAAGATGATGTTGAATCCCACGAAATGTGCTTTCGGAGTAGGATCTGGAAAATTCTTGGGGTTGATGGTCTCAAAGAGGGGAATTGAGGCTAACCCCGATAAAATAAAGGCAATCCTGGACATGGAACCCCCAAAAACTGTCAAGGATGTTCAGAAACTCACAGGAAGGGTTGCTGCGCTAGGACGATTCATCTCCAAGTCAGGAGACAAGTGCTTGTCATTCTTCAAGTCATTAAAGAACATTAAAGACTTTGTATGGAGTGAGGAAAATCAGAAGGCATTTGAAGAGTTAAAGAAGTATATGGGCCAGGCCCCGTTGTTGGCCAAGCCAGTTCTGGGTGAAGTTTTATTCTTGTACTTGGCTGTTTCAGAAAGCGCCTTGAGCGCGGTGTTGGTTAAGGAGGAACTGAAAGTCCAGAAACCCGTATACTATGTCAGCAAAATTTTGCATGGTGCTGAGTTGAATTATTCAGCCATTGAGAAATTCGCTTTAGCCTTGGTGATGGCTTCAAGAAAGCTACGTCCTTATTTTCAAGCTCACCAAATTGAAGTGCTAACAAATCAGCCACTGAGAAATATCATTCACAGTCCCAAGGCAAGTGGGAGACTAATTAAGTGGGCAATAGAGTTGGGAGAGTTCGATCTCAAGTATAAGCCACGTATGGCCATAAAAGCCCAGGCACTAGCTGACTTCGTGGTGGAATGTACCATACCCAACCAAGAAGTCGGGGGGCAGGAAGATACCACACCTCAAGACAAGGGAGTCGACAATGGGGACAAGGAGAAAGAATATTGGGTTCTCTATTTTGATGGAGCATCAAAAACAAATTCCAGTGGAGCAGGGTTGGTTTTGCAAAGCCCTGATGGATTCTTAATTGAGTATGCCATGAAGCTAGACTTCCCAACCACAAACAATGAGGCAGAGTATGAAGCCCTGATTGCTGGCCTTGGTCTAGCTGGGACACTTAGAGTCAAAAACTTAAAGGTCCGTGGAGACTCGAAGTTGATCATATCCCAGGTAAAGGGAGAATTTGAAGCAAGGGATGATACGATGGCAAAGTATGTTCGCCTAGTAAGGGCTGTGATGACCCAATTTAATGAATGCCATGTTGAACACATTCCAAGGGAAGAAAATGCTAAAGCAGATGCGCTATCAAAGTTTGCTTCATCTGAGATTGAAGAAAGTTCAGGAAGTGTGTACTTCCGTGTTTTGAAGACACGAAGCATAGATGTTAAGCTTGTGGCTCCCGTAGGCTTGGGGACGTCATGGATTGATCCCATCAAGGCTCACATTCAGACCGGTTGGTTGCCAAGCGATACAATTGAGGCACGGAAGTTAACTGTTCGAGCACTAAGGTACTCTTTGATAGATGGGATTCTATATAAAAGATCTTTCGTGGTTCCTTACTTGAGGTGTCTCAGGCCCGATGAGGCACGCTTGGCTCTTGAGGAAGTGCATGAAGGCATTTGTGGGCAACACTTGGGGGGCAGGGCCTTGGCTCATAAGATAACTCGTTTAGGCTTCTATTGGCCAGAAATGATGGCTGATGCCAAAGAATATGTAAAGAAGTGTGATCGTTGTCAGAAGCATGCACCAGTCGCCAGACAACCCCCCGAGATGCTGACCTCTATCAACTCACCTATTCCCTTTGCTATGTGGGGGATGGATATTCTAGGGCCTTTTCCTATGGCCACAGCACAAAGGAAGTTTCTGATTGTAGCCATTGATTATTTCACCAAGTGGATCGAAGCCAAACCTTTGGCCAAAATCACAACTAAGCAGGTTGCACAATTCCTGTGGGAAAATATTATGTGCCGATATGGAATTCCCCGTATCCTCGTCACTGACAATGGAACGCAATTCAATAATGAGGAATTCAAGAAGTACTGTGAAGAAAATGAAATTGAGTTACGGTTCACCTCTGTCGCTCACCCACAAGCTAATGGGCAAGCAGAAGTTGCAAATCGAATAATTCTGGACGGATTAAAGAAGAGGATCGAGAAGTCAAGAAATAATTGGGTGGATGAGATACTTCTCATATTATGGGCATATAGGACTACCTGTAGAGTCACGACAGGTGCGACCCCTTTCATGTTGGCATATGGGGCAGAAGCAATAGTTCCCGTGGAGATATCACATTCTTCTCCAAGGATTCAGGCTTTTGATGAGAAAGAAAATGAGGAAGGGCAGAAGCTAGCCCTGGATTTAATCGATGAAGTGCGAGATAAAGCACATGCAAAGATAGTAGAATATCAGAAAAAAGCTTCATTCTACTACAACCTAAGGGTTAAAGAAAGGTTTTTTAAACAAGGCGATCTAGTCTTGAGGAAGATAGAAGCATCTGGTGTAGGACAAAAAGGGAAGCTTGCCCCAAATTGGGAAGGGCCGTACAGAGTCAAGAGTGTTCAAGGTAGAGGAACCTACAAGCTCGAGACTGTGGATGGTTTTGAAGTCCCGAGGACCTGGCACGCACAAAACCTGAAGGTTTACTACGTGTAAGATAGGCGAAGTACGATTCTCACTTGTCCTTATGGCAAGTAGGCTTAAAAGCACCTGGAAGCTTTGCTTGCGTAGGATTTTATATTCCAGTAGAATTTACATTGTCAAGTTATTATTGATTAGGGTCGAACCCATGCTATGTAAGGTTTTGAAAAACCAGACTTCAAGTTAAAGAGTTTTAAGTTATTTCTATCTAAAGGATGTTTAAACACACATTAAGACTATAATGATAAGAGGCCAAAGGAGCAACATACAAAATTTAACCCCAAAGGGTAACAACTTCTGATAAAAATAAAGTTCATAAGAGAGATGTACAAAAAAAATTAGGCCTTGGAAGGTTAAGATTCTTCAGAACCACTATCCGACGACTCCTCGGAAGTTTCAGTCGTCTCTTCAGAAGTCTCAGTCGAACCCTCCGAAGTCCCTGTGGAAGTTCCCTCTGCAGGAGATGATGGCTGTTGAGGCACTACTTTTGAAGGTTCTTCCACCCTTGCCTTCTTAGTAGCAGGCTCGAGTTCCTCCTCAGAAGAATCTTCCTCTTCTCCATCCCTGATCATGCCAGCAAGCTTCTCAGTAACGCCCCCAAGCTCTGGAACCCGCACAGGGCAGGGAAAGGGCGACTGCTCAAGGATCTCGGGAAACTCATCCTGGATAGCCTCCACAGCAGCGTCCCAACCCTCCTTGTAGCTGACTGGGTGAAGAAGGGCGTCATGTTCCACCATCAGGTCTTTGAATTCTTGGGTATCCATCCAGCCGTCAAAGGCTTTGTCCTTCTGCGCCTTCAAGATTACGTTTTCAGCCCGGGCCGTCTCCAGGTCAGAAGTGGAAGAAGCCAATTGAGCTTCAAGGGCCTCAATTTTTTGGTTGGCCTCCTCCAACTTCTTGTTGGCATCTTCCAGGCCAACCTTCCAAGCCTTAGCTTGGTGAATTGCCCCTTGAAAATGGGCGTTAGCCTGCAAGAGAAATAGCAAAACTTTAGAAAAGAAGCATGAAAAGAAAAGTGTAAAAGGCATAAGTAAAGTGCGTACTGTCGCCAGGGCTTGGGCTCCAAAAAGCTCGTTCCCCTCTAAGTCCTGTTGGAGGACAAAGTCTTGATAGTCCACCGGAGAGATGGAATGTTTGGACCATTCCTTGGACAGGGCTGTGCTGCCCAATATTGAGTCCTTGCCCCGGATCCCCCAGGCAGGTTGAAAATAGGCCCCTGGCCTCTGCTTGGTGCGCAAAACCTGGCTGGGACCTTCCTCATTTGGCTCCATAGCCTGAAGGAGGAACTCAGGGAAGCGATCACCAAGCCTAGGATCTTTGAAAATCTTCCCAGCCCTTTTCATCCTGGTCGTTTCCAGGTCCTTTGGCTTCGTAGCCTCCTCAATCTTCTCAGCCACTGCGGCAAGCAAAGTCAGTTGAAAAATAATTGGAATAAAAATGCAGGAAATAAAGTAGATGAAGGTAGGAACTTACTTTTCTTATGAACGGGCGAGAGGCCGCGTTCAACCAGGACAGTCTCCCGGATAAGATCCCAAGAATGAGAGGTGCCGTTGTCTTGCGTCAGGAGGTTGAAACCTCTAGCCTCCTCCTCAGACAAAGCTATGTCATTTGGGCTCCCATCCACGGCAATCCCAAAAGAAGATCGAAATAGGGAACCCCAGTCTCCACCCTCCCAAACTATAAACAAAAAATCCTTCTTCCACCCCAAATTGTTGTCAGGGATGGATTTCCCATTCACAATATGGGGGATAGTGGGGCGTTGGTTGATAGAAACCCAACCCGGACTTTTATCGGGGCTGTTCTTGAACTGGAAAATCTTCCTGAAAACAGCAACAGATGTGGGGATGCTGTGCTTGGCGCATTGCGACAGATAGCATAGGATCAACCTCCAGGAGTTGGGGGGAAGCTGGCAAGGGCTGATGCCTACATCAGCCAAAAGTAAAGGAATGAATGGATGAAAAGGGAGTCTAATACCTGCCCTTAGAGTATCCCTATAGACGCATAGCGCGTCCTTCTTCCACTGACAGGCCCTGTCGGCCGGACCTGCAAGAACCAGCTTAAAAGGTTCTTTGATTTTGAAGCAGCCGCTCAACTTTTCCAGCTCCTTGGGATCCCGTAAGGCGCTGATATGATCGTGTGCGTCCAGATGCGCATCAGACGGATACTCGTCCCCTCGAGTGTTGATCATGTCGATTAAGGAAGTATACCTCGATCGAATAGGAAAATCATTGGACTTTCTAGCCACGTTCATCTTGGCCAAACGAGTCATCCTTTTGTCAGCCATCTGAAAAAAGGTATGAGGCACGTAAATAGGCTGTCTTAAAATGGCACACAATGGAAAAATGAACACAAAAAACAAAGGGAGAAATCTTACCTGAAAAAGCACTCCTGAGAAAGGCTTTGAGCTCCGACTTGCTGTTATTGCTCTGAGAATCTTAGCAGGAGAATGAAGAAGAAAACAAAGAAATGAGGAAGTGAGGAGTAGTTACCTTTCCTCATTCCTTTATATAGGAGGAAAAAGAAGCTGAAGGGACAAAAAGCCCATTAAGAACAAAGGCCCATGAGAAAAAGCCCAGGAAAAAGCATCTTCCAGAATATTCCTAGGAATTCTAGGGCATTCTAAACAGGGTGTGATAAAAGCCCAATAAAGAGGCCCAGTAATATTTGATAAAGCCCAATAGAGAAATCCAGGCCCAAATCCAATTAGGATTTGGAAAATTCAGTTTTAGCCTTAAAAAATGTAAGGCCCAAATAAAAAGATGTAAGACCAGGATTCAGGTCGAAATCCAGGTCGTGAATCCTGCTCAAAAACTTTCGAGCAGACACCCGAAAATAACGGAGAAAAAAGACCAGGATTCAGGTCGAAATCCAGGTCGTGAATCCTGCTCAAAAACTTTCGAGCAGACACCCGAAAATAACGGAGAAAAAAGACCAGGATTCAGGTCGAAATCCAGGTCGTGAATCCTGCTCAAAAACTTTCGAGCAGACACCCGAAAATAACGGAGAAAAAAGACCAGGATTCAGGTCGAAATCCAGGTCGTGAATCCTGCTCGAAATTTTTCGACTAGATTCACGAAAAAAGCGGAAAAAATAGAACTGAATTGAGGTCGAAATTTCGACTAGGAATGAGGTCGAATTAGACAAGCATTTTACAGAAATAAGGATTAAAAATCCAGGTCGAATTTCGACTAGGATCCTGGTCGAAATCCAGGTCGTGAATCCTAGTCGAAATTCTTCGACCAGGAATCAAGAAAACCAAAGAATTTTCGACCAGGATCCAGGTCGAAATTTCGACTAGGATCCTGGTCGAAATCCTAGTCGAAGGGCTCAAAATCAGAAGCTAAAAGTGGGGAATTGACGGCCTAGATCCAGGTCGAAATTTCGACTAGGATCCTGGTCGAAATCCAGGTCGTGGATCCTAGTCGAAATCCTTCGACCAGGATGATAAGGCTGGACCCTATTTTCGACTAGGATCCAGGTCGAAATTTCGACTAGGATCCTGGTCGAAAAAAGGGCTGGAAATTTGAAAATTCCAGAAAATAAGGAAAATCCCAGAAAAATTAGGGAAAATTCCAGAAAATAAGGAAAAATCCCAGAAAAATTAGGGAAAATTCCAGAAAATAAGGAAAAATCCCAGAAAAATTAGGGAAAATTCCAGAAAATGAGGAAAAATCCCAGAAAAATTAGGGAAAATTCCAGAAAATAAGGAAAAATCCCAGAAAAATTAGGGAAAAATCCAGAAATTAGGGAAAAAAATCCCGGAAATAAGGGAAAAATTCCTGGAAATCAAAATAATTCCTGAATAAAAGGAAAAACTCGTTGTAAACGTGTAGGTCGCTCCACACTTTACGCAAGAACGAAACCCTGTAAGGGAATGAATAGACTTAACTTCTGTGAAACCTAATCAATGTTTCCCAAAAGTTGGGGGGCAAATGATAGGGATAAATAAATCCTGATTTTATTAATAATGGGCTGCTGGACCCAATAATAAGATGTATAATATTCAGACCAGAAAGGTTAAGCCTGACGGACTAGATCAGGCCTGGTGGAATAAAAAAAAAGGCCCAAAAAGCCCTGATTATTAATTAATTTCGTAATTAATTAATAAGGGAAGAATCAGATGTTGAAAAGAGTCCCGATGAGGATATAAGTCCTTAGAGATTAGCCTCAAGGGGACCTAAAAGGATAAGGAATCAGCTTCCTACTTCCTAGGACTCCTAAGTCTATCCTAATTCAGAGGCTTATCCACCAAGTCTCCTATACCAAGTCCAATTCTAGGACTCCCACATCTATATAAGGGGTCTCACCCCCACCAATCAGAACTACGTTTTTTGACTTGATCCTTGGCAATCAGCAAGGTACGTAGGCATCTTGTTAAGGCAGATTGAGTCACGAAACACAAGAGCAGTCAAATCGAGTCTCGAAGCTCACGTTCCTTAGTATTAAATACAGCAATTATATATAGTAGTTTTAATCCATAACAAGAAACTGTTATAAAATTGGAAAATTTTCCTAAAGACAGCTACGGAAAGGGGAAAATTATTCCTAAGACATAGAACCATAAAACAAATAATATTCCTCAATGCATTAGGAAGGAGCTGACAGGGGTTTATTTTTACATCTGCGAGCAAACGAGAAATAAATTCATGAAATGGGAACCTAAGACCTGCGGTCAGGGCTCCTCGATAAACAAACAGAGTGTCGCCCTCCCAATTTCATGTCCTATCCCCAGGGGCGGCCGGGGTGATCTTAAGGTGGGGAGGAATTCTTTAAATGGTGTTGAAAGCTTTAATTCTACCCTCAAACTCGTGAAAAGTGTTACCATGATTGTATGAATCTAAGTCAGATAAAGAGGGATATTCATCACCTCTAGAATTTATCATATCAATTAGAGAAATGTAGGGAAATTGGATTTGAATTGCAGTACCTCTCTTGGAAGAGTTCATCTTTCCCAGTCGAGCTAGATCATGATCCGCCATTGAAGTTCTTGGGATGAAGGCTTGAACCCCAGAAAAGTTTGAAGATGATAGAGTTGCGGTAGCTGAGATTGCCGGAAATCGCCTTTTCTAGAGAGAAACATGAGAGAGTTTTGAGAGAAGTTTGAGAAATGAGAAGTGAAATGAGGATTCTCACTTCTCTCTTATAGCCGAAAAGTTCGGGATACAAAGCGCCTAAAGCCCATAAGGCAAGGCCCAATTTGAGAAAAGCCCACCAACAGGGAAGCTTCAGGGACATTCTAGAAGCAGGAAAAGAAACTGAAAGGTCAAAAATTGACCAGAATCTTGAAGTAATTATTCGATCAGAGTCCTGATCGAAAAAAGGAAGCACTGTTATCGAAATTTCATTTGATTATAGGGGTAAAAAATCACTTAGTTCGATCAGAGTCCTGATCGAAAAAGGGAAGCACTGTGATCGAAATTTCATTCGTTTAAAGGGGTAAAAAGTCACTTAGTTCGATCAGAGTCCTGATCAAAAAAGGATAAATTTCTGATCGAATTTTCATTTGAACAAAAAGGAAGAAGCACGTTTATTTCAATCAGAATCCTGATCGATTTCGATCAGGATTCCTGGCCTACTCCACCTCAGACCTCACTATCAAAAATACACTCAATTCGATCAGGATCCTGATTGTTATGGATTAAAAACTAATATATATAATTGTTGTATTTAGTACTAAGGAACGTGAGCTCAAGGCCTTTAATGGCTGCTCTCGTGTTTCGTAGCTTAATTTTTCCTTTACGAGATGCCTACGTATCTCTATGAATTAGAGAATCAAGCCAAAAAACATAGTTCTGATGTGTGGGGTGAGACCCCTTATATAGATGTGGGAGTCCTTGAATTGGACTTGGTATAGGAGACTTGGTGAGAAAGTCTCATAGTTAGAATGGACTTCGAAGTCCTAGATAGTAGGAAACTGATTCCTTATCCTTTTAGGTCCCCTTGGGGCTAATCTGCAAGGATTTATATCCTTATCCGGACTCTTCTCAATAGCTGATTTCTCCTTTATTAATTAGTTACGAAATTAATTAACATACAGGGTTTTTGGGCCTTCTTTGTACCATCTGGCCTGATCTGGTCCATCATGCCTGATCAACATGTTAACCTTTCTGGTCTGAATGTTATACATCTTCTTATTGGGCCTTGTAGCCCAAACTGTAATATTTAATTATGCAATCAGGATTTATTCATCCCTATCATTTGTCCCCCAACTTTTGAGAAACCGTATAAGATTTTGCGAAAGTTAAGTTCAATTATTCCCTTACTGGGTATCATTTTGCGTAAAGTGTGGAGCGACCTATACGTTTACAACGATTTACTTTTATTCCCTTTATTCAGGAATTATCTTAATTTTCAGGAATTTTTCCCTTGACTTCGGGATTTTTTCTTAATTTTCTGGATTTTTTCCTTTAATTTCTGGAATTTATCCTTATTTTTCTGGGATTTTTCAGATTTTCAGCCCTTTTTCGACCAGGATCCTAGTTGAAATTTCAACCTGGATTCAAGTCGAAAATATGGGTCAGTCTTGCAATTCCGGTCGAAGGAGTTCGACTAGGATCCACGACCTGGAATTCGACCAGGATCCTAGTCGAACTTTCGACCTGGATCTAGGTCGAAAACTTACCCCTCTTTTCAATTCCTGGTCTTGAACTTTTCGACAGGGATTTCGACCAGGATTCTAGTCGATGTTTCAACCTGAATCCTGTTTGAAAATTCTCTGTTTCTCATGCTTCCTGGTCGAAGGATTTCGACTAGGATTCATGACCTGGTTTTCGACCAGGATCCTAGTCGATTTCGACCTGGGTTTTAGTATAGGTTTTAAACCCCATTCTTGAAAAATACTTGGTTTATTTCGACCTCATTCCTGGTCGAAGCTTCAACCTCAATCCAGTCCTGTTATTTCCATTGTTTTCGTGTGCCTAGTCGAAAAATTTCGGGCAGGATTCACGACCTGGAATTCGACCTGAATCCTGGTCTTTTTTACTCGTTATTTTCGGGTACCTGCTCGAAAGATTTCGGGCAGGATTCACGACCTGGAATTCAACCTGAATCCTGGTCTTTTTTACCCGTTATTTTCGGGTGCCTGCTCGAAAGATTTCGGGCAGGATTCACGACCTGGAATTCGACCTGAATCCTGGTCTTTTTTACCCGTTATTTTCGGGTGCCTGCTCGAAAGATTTCGGGCAGGATTCACGACCTGGGGTTCGACCTGAATTCTGGTCTTCCACTAGCTAACTTCATTGGGCCTTACAACTTTTAGGGCTACAATTTAGGTTATTACCTTTTTCCAAATCCTAATTGAATTTGGGCCTAGCCTTCTTATTGGGCCTTAAATATTTACTGGGCCTCTTTATTGGGCCTTAAATCTTACTGGGCCTCTTTATTGGGCCTTAAATCTTACTAGGCCTTAAATCTTACTGGGCCTCTTTATTGAGCCTTAAATCTTACTGGGCCTCTTTATTGGGCCTTAAATCTTACTGGGCCTCTTAATTGATTTGGAATTCTCTAGAATTCCTTGGAATTATTCTGGAATATTCCTTTTTTATGGGCTTTTTTCTTTGGGCCTCTTTCCTTAATGGGTTTTGTCCCTTCAACTTCCCTTTTCCTCTTATATAAAGGAGTAAGGAGAGGCTACTACTGCTCACTTTCTCATTTCTAAGTTTTTCTTCTTTCTCCTCCTGCTAAGTTTCTCAGAGCAATAACAGCAAGTCGGAGCTCAAAGTCTTTTTTAGGAGCGCTTCTTCAGGTAAAATCCCTCCCTTTACTTCTTGTGTCTTCTTTTCCATTATGTGCCCTTTTTTTTTAGGATAACATGTCTATGTGCCCCCCCCCCCTTTTCAGATGGCTGACAAGAAAATGACTCGCTTGGCCAAAATGAACGTGGCTAGAAAGTCTAACGAATTCCCTATTCGATCAAGGTACACTTCTTTAATCGACATGATCAACACTCGAGGGGATGAGTACCCGTCTAATGCGCATCTGGACGCGCACGACCATATTAGTGCTTTGCGGGATCCCAAGGAGCTGGAAAAGTTGAGCAGCTGCTTCAAAATCAAGGAACCTTTTAAGCTGGTTCTTGCAGGTCCGACCGATAAGGCCTGCCAGTGGAAGAAGGACGCATTATGCGTCTATAGGGATACTCTAAGGGCAGGTATCAGACTCCCTTTTCATCCGTTCATTCCTCTATTACTGGCTGATGTGGGCATTAGCCCTTGCCAACTCCCCCCTAATTCTTGGAGGCTTATTCTGTGCTATCTGTCACAATGTGCCAAGCACAATGTCCCTACTTCCGTTGCCGTTTTCAGGAAAATTTTCCAGTTCAAAAACAGCCCTGATAAAAGTCCGGGTTGGGTTTCTCTAAACCAGCGCCCCACTATTCCCCACATTGTGAATGGGAAGTCCATCCCTGACAACAACTTGGGGTGGAAGAAAGATTTTTTGTTCGTCGTTTGGGAGGGTGGAGATTGGGGCACCCTATTTCGGTCATCCTTTGGGCTTGCCGTCGATGGGAGCCCAAATGATATAACTTTGTCTGAGGAGGAGGCTAGAGCGTTCAACCTCCTTATGCAAGATAATGGGACTTCCCATTCTTAGGACCTTATCCGGGAGACCGTCCTGGTAGAACGCGGCCTATCGCCCGTCCCTAAGAAAAGTAAGTTTCCTTCCTTACCTCTTTTTTTTTATTTCCTTCATTTTTTATTCCGCTGATTCTTCAACTTATCTCGCTTGTCGTAGTGGCTGAGAAGATTGAGGAGGCTACCAAGCCTAAAGACCTGGAGACAACCAGGATGAAGAGGGCTGGAAAGGTCTTTAAAGACCCACGCCTTGGTGACCGCTTCCCTGAGTTCCTCCTCCAAGCAATGGAACCAGGCGAGGAAGGCCCCAGCCAAGTTTTGCGCACCAAGCAGAGGCCAGGGGCCTATTTTTAACCTGCTTGGGGGATCCGGGGTAAGGATTCAATCGTTGGCAGCACGGCGCTGGCCAAGGAATGGTCTAAGCATTCCATCTCCCCGGTGGACTATCAAGACTTAGTCCTTCAACAGGACTTAGAGGGGAATGAGCTTTTCGGAGCCCATGCTTTAGCGATGGTACGTCCTTTTCCTATGCCCTTCATACTTGCCTTTTTACGTTTCTTTTCTCATACTTTTGCTATTTCTCTTGCAGGCTAACGCCCATTTCCAAGGGGCGATTCACCAAGCTAAGGCTTGGAAGGTTGGCCTGGAGGATGCTAACAAGAAGTTGGAGGAGGCCAACCAGAGAATAGAGGCCCTTGAAGCTCAACTGGCCTCATCCACTTCTGACCTGGAAATGGCCCGGGCTGAAAATGTTATTTTGAAGGCTCAGAAGGATAAAGCCTTTGACGGCTGGATGGACACCCAGGAGTTCAAGGACTTGATGGTGGAGCACGATGCCCTCCTACACCCAGTTAGCTATAAAGAAGGCTGGGATGCTGCTGTGGAGGCCATCCAAGATGAATTTCCGGAAGTCCTCGAACAGTCCTCCTTTCCTTGCCCTGTGCGAGTCCTGGAGCTTGGGGGTGTTACTGACAAGCTTGCTGATCTGATCAAAGACGGCCCTTCAGGGAGCCCAGGCCACAAGAGGAAAGAACTTGAGTCCAGCTCTGGGGAGGAGGAGACTTCTTCCGAAGAAGATTCTGCGCCTGCTATGAAGAAGGTCAGGGTAGAAGAGCCTCCAAGGGCTGTGCCTCAGAATCTAGTGTCTCCCGCATCATCCAAAGCATCCGAAGGCGGTTCTGATGGAACCTCTACGGGGACTTCTGAGGGGACGACTGAGACGTCCGAGGAGACTTTGGATAGTGGTTCCGAAGAATCCGAGCCTTCCGAGGCCTAAGTTTTTTTATGTATATCTTCTTTCTAAACAATATGTGAACTTTGTTTATGTCAGAACTTGTTACCCTTCGGGGTTATTACATATGCTGATTTCCTTACTTGCCTCTTTCTACTTTATCTTTACAATACTTAATATGCATTTGAACTTTATACATCCTTAGATTGAAATAATTTCAAACTCTTTAACATGAAGTCTGGTTTTCCAAAACCTTACATAGCATGGGTTCGACCCTAATCAATAATAACTAGATAATGTAAATTCTACTGGAATATAAAATCCTGCGCAAACAAAGCTTCAAGGTGCTTTTAAACCTACTTGTCACAATGACAAGTGAGAATCGTACTTCGATTATCTTACACGTAGTAAACCTTCAGGTTTTGTGCGTGCCAGGTTCTCGGGACTTCCAAACCATCCATAGTCTCCAGCTTGTAGGTTCCTCTACCCTGAACGCTCTTGACTCTGTACGGCCCTTCCCAATTTGGGGCAAGTTTTCGTTTCTGTCCTACACCAGAAGCTTCCACTTTCCTTAATACCAAATCTCCTTGCTTGAAGAATCTTTCTTTAACCCTTAGGTTGTAATAAAATGAAGCTTTTTTCTGGTATTCCACTATCTTTGCATGTGCCTCATCTCGCACTTCATCAATTAGATCCAGGGCTATCCTCTGCCCTTCCTCATTTTCTTCTGCATTGAAAGCCTAAATCCTTGGAGAGGAGTGTGATATCTCCACAGGAACTACTGCTTCTGCCCCATATGCCAACATGAAGGGCGTCGCTCCTGTCGTGACTCTACAGGTAGTCCTATAGGCCCATAATATGGGAAGTATCTCATCCACCCAATTATTTCTTGACTTCTCGATCCTCTTTTTTAGTCCATCCAGGATTATTCGATTTGCTACTTCCGCTTGCCCATTGGCTTGTGGGTGAGCCACAGAGGTGAACCGTAACTCAATTTCATTTTCTTCACAATACTTCTTGAATTCCTCATTGTTGAATTGTGTTCCATTGTTAGTGACGAGGATACGGGGAATTCCATATCGGCACATAATGTTCTCCCACAGGAATTGTGCAACCTGCTTAGTTGTGATCTTGGCCAAAGGTTTGGCTTCAATCCACTTGGTGAAATAATCAATGGCTACAATTAGAAACTTCCTTTGTGCCGTGGCCATGGGGAAAGGCCCAAAAATATCCATTCCCCACATAGCAAAAGGAATGGGCGAGTTGATCGAGGTCAGCATCTCGGGGTTTATCTAACAACAGGTGCATGCTTCTGACAGCGGTCACATTTCTTCACATATTCTTTGGCATCAGCCATCATTTCTGGCTAATAAAAGCCTAAACGAGTTATCTTATGAGCCAAAGCCCTGCCCCCCAAGTGTTGTCCATAAATGCCTTCATGCACTTCTTCAAGAGCCAAGCGTGCCTCATCGGGCCTGAGACACCTTAAATAAGGAACCGCGAAAGATCTTTTGTACAGAATCCCATCTATAAAAGAGTACCTTAGTGCCCGAACAGTTAACTTCCGTGCTTCAGTTGCATCGTTTGGCAACCAACCGGTTTGAATGTGAGCTTTAATAGGATCAATCCACGATGGACCCAGGCCTATAAGAGCCACAAGTTTAACATCTATGCTTCTAGTCTTCAAAATACGGAAGTACACACTTCCTGAACTTTCTTCTATCTCCGATGAAGCAAACTTTGATAACGCATCCGCCTTAGCATTTTCTTCCCTTGGAATGTGCTCAACATGGCATTCATTAAATTGGGTCATCACAGCCCTTACTAGGCGGACATACTTAGCCATCGTATCATCCCTTGCCTCAAATTCTCCCTTTACCAGGGATATGATCAGCTTCAAGTCCCCACGGACCTTTAAGTTTTTGACTCTAAGTGTTCCCGCTAGGCCAAGGCCAGCTATCAGGGCTTCATATTCTGCCTCATTGTTTGTGGTTGGGAAGTCTAACTTCATAGCGTACTCAATTAAGAACCCATCAGGGCTTTGCAAAACCAATCCTGCTCCACTGGAGTTTGTTTTTATGCTCCATCAAAATAGAGAACCCAATATTCTTTTTCCTTCTCTTTGTCCCCATTATCGACTCCCTTGTCTTGTGGTGTGGTATCTCCCTGCCCCCGACTTCTTGGTTGGGTATGGTACATCCACCATGAAGTCAGCTAGCGCCTGGGCTTTTATTGCCGTTCGCGGCTTATACTTGAGATCGAACTCTCCCAGCTCTATTGCCCACTTAATCAATCTCCCACTTGCCTTGGGACTGTGAATGATATTTCTCAGTGGCTGATTTGTTAGCACCTCAATCTGATGAGCCTGAAAGTAAGGACGCAGCTTTCTCGAAGCCATTACCAATGCTAGAGCAAATTTCTCGATAGGTGAATAATTCAATTCAGCACCATGCAGAATTTTGCTGACATAGTATACAGGTTTCTGGACTTTTAGTTCTTCCTTAACCAACACTGCGCTCAAGGCACTCTCTGAAACAGCCAAGTACAAGAACAAAACTTCACTCAAAACTGGCTTGGCCAATAACGGGGCCTGCGCCATATATTCCTTCAATTCTTCGAAAGCCTTCTGATTTTCTTCGCTCCATACAAAGTCCTTAATATTTTTTAATGACTTAAAGAATGATAGGCAGTTATCTCCTGACTTGGAGATGAATCGTCCCAGCGCAGCAACCCTTCCTGTGAGCTTCTGAACATCCTTGACAGTTTTTGGTGGTTCCATGTCCAGGATTGCCTTTATTTTATCCGGATTAGCCTCAATTCCTCTCTTTGAGACCATCAATCCCAAGAATTTTCCAGATCCTACTCTGAAAGCACACTTCGTAGGATTCAACATCATCTTGTGGTACCTCAGGACCTCAAAAGCTTCCCTCAAATGGGTTATATGATCAGTCTTTACTAGACTCTTGACTAACATGTCATCAACATAGACTTCCATAGTCTTACCAATAAGATCCTTAAAAATTTTATTTACCAACCTTTGATAGGTGGCTCCCGCATTCTTAAGACCAAACGCCATAACAAGATAACAATAAACACCAAAGTCAGTGATAAATGATACCTTTGGAATGTCATCCTTGTGCATCTTAATCTGATTATATCCGCTAAATCCATCCACGAAACTCAACATCTCATGCCCAGCAGTGGCATCAATCAAAGTATCAATCTTTTGCAATGGAAAACAGTCTTTAGGACATGAATCATTCAGGTCAGTGAAGTCTATACACATCATCCACTTCCCATTAGCCTTCTTCACCATTATAGGGTTTTTTAACCATTCCGGAAATTGAATCTCCTCAATGAAACCAGCCTCTAAGAGCTTTTCTACTTCCTGTTTTATAGCCTCTTGTCTTTCGGGGGCAAAATTTCTTTTCTTTTGTTTCACTGTCTTCCTGCTTGGATCCACGTTTAACTTATGAGTAATCAGCCCTGGGTCTATACCTAGCATATCAGCTGCTGACCAAGCAAACACATCACTATTTTCTTGCAAAAATTTCACCAACTTCCCTCTAAGGGGCTCCTCTAATGTGGCTCCAATAAAAGTCATCTTCTCAGGATTCTCGGGGTTTAAAGGAATCGAAACCAAGTCTTCTGTTGGCTTTCCTCTCTTCTCATCATTTTCTCGGACATCCATATCTTCAATAGGAAGAACCTGCCCCCCCCCCCCCCCGACTCCATCTGCCCTCAAAGAGGCCACATAACAGTTTCTTGCCATTTTTTGATCTCCTCTTTCTTCTCCAATCCCATCTCGAGTCGGAAATTTCATAACTGAATGATAAGAAGAAGGGACTGCCTTAAAGGCATGTATCCCTGTTCTTCCCATGATAGCGTTGTAGGTCGAACTAGCCTTTACTACCACAAAGTCCAACATCTGTGTTGCTTGCCTTGGTTCCGTGCCTATGGTGGTTGGCAACTTGATTATCCCTTCAACAGGACATTCTACTCCAGCAAATCCATATATCGGCATGTCGGTTGGTGTCAACTGGGAGTCGTTATACCCCATCCTTAGAAAGGTATCGTGGAGCAAGATATCCACAGAAGCACCATTATCCACAAGGACCCTCTTAACCGGGTTGTTTCCTATTATTGGTGTTATGACCAGCGGGTCGTCATGAGGAAACTTTACACCCTCTAGGTCAGAATCATCAAAAGCCAATGTTACTTCTGTCCTGGCCCTCTTCGGGGCTTCTCCAACAATATGCATAACCTCTCTAGTATATGCCTTTTTGGAATTTTTGGACAATCCAGCAGCAGTTGGACCTCCAAAGATCGTGTTTATCACAGGCCCTCGAGGTCGCGGCCCTCCAAAAATTGCATTTATAACCGGCCCTCTAGGTTGGGGATTCCGCCCCTGATCGTCTTGGTCCCTCCTACGATCTTCAAAGTTCTTCCTTCCATTATTATTCCTGTCCCCTCCTTCTCCAGTATACTTGTTCAATCTTCCTTTTTGAATCAAAAACTCAATTTCGTCTTTCAATTGCCTACACTCATCAGTGTCATGGCCAACATCTTTGTGGAATCTGCAATACTTGCTCTTATCTAGCTTGGCGGGATCAGCCTTCAAGGGCTTAGGCCAACGAATATCTCGATCTTTCTCGATTTCCATCAAGATCTGGCTTCTAGGAGCATTCAGCTTAGCGTATTCGGTGAACTTTTGCCCAGGTCCTCCCTTCTTGGGGGTTGAATCAGGGTTTTGTTCGGTTCTAGGATACTTGTCCTTGGCGATATACTCCAGATCAGTTTTTCGCTTCTTGCCTCCAGTGGACTCATTACTTACTACGGTCTTCTTCATACTTTCTCCAACCTTGATATACTTCCCTGCCCTCTCTTGGAGCTGCAACATGCTTTCAGGGGGACGTTTGGCCAAGGACATCTTGAAAAACTCATCCCTAGTTCCCTGTTGCAGTGCTATCATGGCTACCTTATCATCAAGGTCTAGGACTTTTAAAGCCTCCTTTGTAAAACGATTCAGGTAATCTCTCAAAGATTCCTTAGGTCCCTGCACAATACTCATAAGAGATGCTGAACTTTTCTCATGGACTCTCCCACTAATGAACTGCTTAATAAAAGCCTGACTTAACTCTCTAAATGATCCAATAGAGTTTGGGGGCAAGCGACTGTACCATCTTTGAGCCATACCCGACAGGGTTTGAGGGAAGGCCCGACACTTTATAGCATCATTCACGGGTTACAGCAGTAGTGCATTAGAGAATGTCCTAACATGATTAGCGGGGTCTCCCATCCCATCATAGGCTTTGATAGTGGGCATCTTGAATTTCTTTGAGATATGGGCATTCATTATCTCTTCTGTGAAAGGTGGAGTTGGATCATCAGGATCTCCAAGGGGAAGGAGATTGCTTGGATCGGTTCTTGGGACGACAGCCCTTCTTCGTACCGGACCATCCAGGTCTATGATAGGAGGAGGATTTCTCCCCCTTAGGAGGTATCTGGGGTCTGGTGGCCTGGTGAGCCTCCAAATCACGCCTCAGCCTTTGGATCTCGGCCTCATGAGCCCTGATCCTTTCCTGCACTTCTTGGGGATTCGCCCCTTGGGTGCTTTGAGGGCGTTGCCTTCCATCGGCCATTGGCTCTTTGCCAGGACGCCTCCTTCTTGGGGCCACTTCATCATCCGAAGATTCGGAGTCTCTCTCAGTGTAAGGACCAGAAAATTCTCGATCCTCGGGGATAGGAGCCAAACCTCGTATATAGGGGCGATTGCCCTCGTGCTTCACTTCACCCAGCATATCCACTTCCTCCAACCTCGGGGTGAAGGGGCATCCCATAAGGGGGGTTAGTAGTAACAACAGTTGAATATTCATACCCGACGGGTCGAGAATTCACAGATATATGTACTTGTTGAACTTGAGGATTCGTACCTTGAATAGTCGGGGGAGTCGTTCCTTGTGGCTGAGGTTGAGTTGCCCCTATCTGGGTTTCCACCTGAGTAGATGCATAAGTTGAATGGGGAGGTATCTCCACGGTGGACGAAATTATCTGGGTTGTTCCCGACGGTGTTCCTTCTTCCAGAGCTCTAGTTGTACTCCGTGTTCTCGCCATGGTTGTTGTTGTGTTTCCCACAGACGACGCCAAATGTTATGGATTAAAAACTAATATATATATATATATATATATATATATATAATTGCTGTATTTAGTACTAAGGAACGTGAGCTCAAGGCCTTTAATGGCTGCTCTCGTGTTTCGTAGTTTAATTTTGCCTTTACGAGATGCCTACGTATCTCTGTGAATTAGAGAATCAAGCCAAAAAATGTAGTTCTGATGTGTGGGGTGAGACCCCTTATATAGATGTGGGAGTCCTTGAATTGGACTTGGTATAGGAGACTTGGTGGGCAAGTCTCATAGTTAGAATGGACTTCAGAGTCCTAGATAGTAGGAAACTGATTCCTTATCCTTTTAGGTCCCCTTGGGGCTAATCTGCAAGGATTTATATCCTTATCCGGACTCTTCTCAATAGCTGATTTCTCCTTTATTAATTAGTTATGAAATTAATTAACATACAGGGTTTTTGGGCCTTCTTTGTTCCATCTGGCCTGATCTGGTCCATCATGCCTGATCAACATGTTAACCTTTCTGGTCTGAATGTTATACATCTTCTTATTGGGCCTTGCAGCCCAAACTGTAATATTTAATTATGCAATCAGGATTTATTCATCACGATCACTGATCGATTTCAATCAGGATTACTAGTTGAAATTTCATCACTAGAGCGACAAACTGTAAGCTGGTTTGATCAGGATCCTGATCGATTTGATTGGGATTCCTGGTCGATTTTGCATAAATCCTGGTCGAAATTCCATCAACCAGAGGGACAGATTGGCAGCTAGTTCGATCAGGATCCTGATCGATTTCGATCAGGATCCTGATCAATTTCGATCAGGAATCCTGATCGGTTTTGCATATTTCCTGTTTGATTTTAAGTCAGAAATTGAGAATAAATCCAAAAAATAAGGATAAATTCTGAAAATTATGGGGAAAATTCCTAAAAATTAAGGGAAAATTCCTGAAAAATACCAAAAAAATCATAAAAAGAGGGAAAAAAGTAAGAAAATAATAGGGAATTTCTAAAAACAACCCTGAAGCTGTGTGCAAGGCACGTCGTTGTGAATGTGTAGGTCGCACCACACTTTACGAAAAAACGATACCCTGTAAGGGAACAAATGAACTTAACTTCTGCGAAATCTTTTACGGGTTCCCAGAAGTTGGGGGGGAAATGATATGGGCCTAAATATAGCCTAGAAAAATAATTAATTCAACATTAATTAGACTTGATATGGTCCAGTAACGAAGCCCAGCTAACAAGGCCCAAAATCCTGAATATTAATTAATTTTGTAATTAATTAATTAGGGAGAAAATAGCTATTAAGATGAGTCCTAGTGGGGATATAAATCCTTTTAGATTGGCCTCTAAGGAACCTCATGGGATAAGGAATCAGCTTCCTACTTCCTAGGACTCCAAAGTCCATTCTAATTCAGACTCTAGCCCACCAAGTCTCCTAACCCAAGTCCAATTCAAGGACTCCCAACGTCTATATAAGGGACCTCACCCTACAAATCAGAACTACATTTTTGGCTTGATTCTCTAACTTACAGAGATTCGTAGGCATCTCGTAAAGACAGAGTTAAGCTACGAAATACGAGAGCAGTCATTAAAGACCTTGAGCTCCCGAACCTTAGTAATAAATACAGCAATTAATATACCTTAGTTTTTAATCCATAACATATTTATAATGTGTTTTAGTAAATTTTGGATTTTTTTATTACCCTTGAATGGTTCGTTAAATGGTTATAGAGGTATTTTATTCGGATTAATACATGACTATTTTATCTAGATAAGGTTAATTGTAATTAGCCAATCTCTTCTCTTTCACCCATCTGTTCAACCCCCCCATCGATTTTCTTCCCTTTCCCCAGCCATCTCTCATTCGTTTCTTTCTTCTCTTTCTTCTGATTTTTCTTGCAATCGATCAATCAATTCTTCTCTTCTCCCTCCTGTTTAAGTCGATTGTGTTGTTTATTTTCTGGTAAGTCCAGCGTCACTTTCTTTTTCTGGCGAAATCGCCGCCCCTGTCCTTCTTCCTTCCTATTGATTTTTGCATATATATGAATATACATGTATACGTGTTTATCAGTTTTGTCCCTTTTTGATTTCCTTGCCATCGTTGCCGCCTCCTCAGATTTTTCCGGCGAGGAGTGGCGGCAATATGGTGATGGTACGTGCTTGTATGTGTTGTGCCTGTGATTTTCTGTTCCTCCCTGTCCCTGTGATTGCTGCTCCGATCTGTTGCTCCCGGTTTTGCCCCTTTTTCCTGCCACTCGCGCGCGTGCGCGTGTAGTGGTAGGTTGGGATATTCTGATTGTTTTGCTATTTTGATGGATATTCGAATGGTTCCTTTTGTTGATTTATTCGGTATTTTTCTAAATATTCGAAGGAATAAGTATTGTACTTATTCGAATTATTTTAGGAAATAACTCGAGTGAATCCCTGAAATTATTTGGATTAATTAATTAATAGTATATTTTAATCGATAGAATTTATTTGGAAACCCGACAAGCGTCGGGCACCAATAAATTTTATCACCGTCGGCAATGAGCATCGGCAAGCCGACGGTGGACTATGATGATACGATCTGAGTCCTACGAGTTAAAAATTTAAAAAGTATAAAATACGAATTAAAACATAAAAATACAGACAATAATTAATAACTGGATTTAATTGGTGCTTGAGAATTTGGGAATTGTTGTTATTGTGATTAGAAATCGGTGGTTGGGAATTGTGCTTGGGTTGTCATTGTAGTAGTTGTGAATTGGTTTGACGTCGAGTTGTTCGACGGGTTAGTCCGATAAATAAAGGAGGTGATTCCCGATTTCTGGCAAATCAAATTATGGAAATGCGGGGCCGTACCCAGTGACTATCGGAACGTCGATCGATTATATATAAATATTTTATACGAAGCTTGATTATATGTTGTGATGAAAAACTTTGCTAAAACCGACAACCCTAATTTCGTAAAAGGACAGATATACATATTTTCTGAAAACAAACACCGAACTGACTTTCGAGGACGTGAACCCTAATTGATATGTATATTATTATATTGAGAATGTTACGAGTTGGGTTTTGTTAACGTACGGGTAGACTGTTAGCGAGGATAGTCAAGCATATTCAGACGTCTAATTTAGGGTATTTCGGTCCTTGCAGGTTCCAGTCGAAATTCTGAGCATCCCGGTCGGTGCAAAGTCAGCCAGTGATAGTGTTAAAGCGTATTGAGGCAAGTACCCCTGACCATATCCTTATGGTTCAGTAATATATGAATACTTGTTGATTTAAATTTATGTACTGGAACAGAACGTTTTAAGTTACGTATCCCCTGGTTTCAAATTGTTTTGTTAACTTGGGTTTTGGGGGAAAAGTAACTTCTGAAAATACCTATCTCTAAGTTTTGAATAAAATGAAAATGTTTTGGAAAGAGTGCTGTGATAGAATTGTTTTGAAAAGAGATAGGTAAGTGGTTTGGAAAACTGGATAAAAGTTGATCAGATAATTGGATGAGCGTACGCAAGGGCCCGTAACGGCCAGAAAGATAACGTAAGAGGCGAAGTGGTTGCGCATCATATTATAACCACCAGCCTAGCGTGACAGGGACCTAGCTAGTCTCTGAGTTCCGGAACAAATTTCATAGGATGGCCAAGATAGAGTTATACTATGGAGATAGCCTAATCAGCTGTCTCACCAGGGATCATCCAATACTTTTATATCTGACTGGGGACTTATGGTTCCCGTAACGGAATAAGTGATTTTGGGTCCCCGTAACGGGATAAATGGTTTTATGGTTCCTGTGATGGAACAGAAGATTTGAAAATGAAAGTAGCATGCTAAAATTTAACTCTAATATTTACACAACACAGTTAATGAGATGTTTTATAGAGCATGCTAGCTATTGATATCCAGTTTTCATCAGTTCATCAGTTTTCATCTGTTTACACTTGTTTTACTTACTTTCTACTAACAAGTTGTGATTTCTGTTCCTACAATTGTTTATCAGAGACTGTTTTGATTAATATTCATATAGTGGTACTGCTAAGCGATTGATCGCTCACTCTTGCAAATATTTTTGTATATTTTCACATTACAGATGCCTAGGAGATGTTGCTGTCTTGGTAAGGGCCAGTTTCCAATTCCTCCTGTGTTGAGCTCCTCTGAGTATGTTATGTCAGACCAGGTGTGGTCTGTGAGTTGCTGTAGAAAGTTAGATGTGTCAAGGTGTTTTAAATAAGTTGGTTTGTAACAAGTGTGAAACCTAAATTATACTTGAACCTGGAAAAGATCTTGTAAAGAGGTTGTTCATATTGAAATAAAATGGGTTGATTGTATTATATTTGTAGTTTGATATTGTTAGTGACGTCAAAACCTGACCTCGGGGTTGTGGCCGTCACAAACTCCCCCTGAGTTAATGGATCTTTGACTTGAAGATGGGGTTCTTTCTAACAGTGATCTTACTTGACTTCCAACTCCTATTGAGGGACCAACGAATATTGTTCTTTGCCTGTCGACGATGATTCAGATTGTCTTTCGACGGATGATGCACTTGGTCTTTCGACGGATGTTGAATTACGTGCTTCATTAGTTGTAGACTTTTCTGCATGGTCCTTGGATATTGGTTCTTGATCACTATGTTCACAAATCATCTCCACATTGTCAAATTTGAGGCTCTCATGGAAATCTCCATCTTGCACTCCTTCAATCTTTTTTATCATCAAACACAACATGTACATATTCCATAACAATGTTGGTTCTTAGATTGTAGACTCTATATGCTTTTCTAATAGCATATCCAACAAAAATTCCTTCATCTACTTTGGTATCAAACTTTCCATGCTGATCAGTTTGATTCCTTAAGATATGGCATTTACAGCCAAAGACATGTAGAAAGTTTAATGTTGGTTTCCTATTCTTGAACAACTGGTAGGGTGTCATGCATTTGGCTTGATTAACCAAAGAAATATTCAGAGTGTAGCATGCGGTATTTAAAGCTTTAGCCCAAAAATATGTTGGTAACTTTGATTCTACCAGCATTGTTCTTGTAGCTTCAATAAGAGACCTGTTCTTTCTTTCCACTACTCCATTTTATTATGGAGTTCTAGCTGCAGAAAACTCATGCATGATCCCATTTTCTTCACAGAATAATCTCATCACAGAGTTCTTGAACTTAGTTCCATTGTCACTCCTGATTCTTCTTACTTTGAAATCAGGATGATTGTTGACTTGCCTTATGTGATTGATGATGATTGCACTAGCTTCATATTTGGATTTTAGGAAATATGTCCAAGAGAACTTTGAGAAATCATCTACAATTACTTGGCAATATCTTTTCTTTGAGATAGACAACACATTGACTGGTCCAAACAAATCCATGTGTAATAATTGCAAAGGTTCTTCAATAGTTGAATCAAGCTTCTTTCTGAATGATGCTTTAATCTGCTTTCCTTTCTGGCAGGCATCACACAATCCATCCTTTGAAAACTCCACTTGAGGAATACCTTTAACCAAGTCTTTCTTGACTAGCTCATTCATGGTCTTGAAGTTTAGATGGGAAAACTTCTTGTGCCATAGCCAACTTTCATCTTGACTTGCTTTACGGAGAAGACAAGTTACAGATTCTGCATTTGTTGAGTTGAAGTCGGCTAGATACACATGTGCCTTGAGCAACCACTATCCAGATACCAAAGATTCTTTATGTTTCCCTACACACATCAAAATCAAATCAAGTTAATTTTGGTACCCAAGTTTCCTTGGGTCCTGCCTTGTTAGCCTTTTTCTTTGGTTTCTTAGGTTTGACCTCATTTGACTTGGGTATTTCAGATTCATCCTTAATCATTTGAGTTGGACCTTTGAAGCCATTCACTGAAGCAGAATTGTCATGCACATTTTGATTAACAGGAAAGGGCATGTTATGTGCAAACATGTTGTTCCAGTAAGGCATGCTAAATGGCATTTGAGGCATACTAAATGCAGCATAATAAGGATTAGGTGCAAATGGCATATTAGAAAATTGTGCATTCATATTCTGTGTAGGAAAGGCATTGATAGGCATTGTTGGCATGTTAGTCATGTTGGGAAAAGAAGGTGGTGCAGACATAGGAGTAGACATAGCAATTTTATAAATAACAGACAATGATTAACACTACCACACTTAACACAAATTTTTCTAAGAGCATATTTATCAGGTGTGTAGTTGTTATATTTATTAATTCCTACCTTCCCATTTCTGTTATTTTTCCTTTTTGATTCTGCTTTAACCTCAATCTTTTCTAATCTGTCATTCAATTGCTTGATAGACAAAGACCAACATTGACTCTCTTTTCTTTTCTCACTTGACTCGATTCTCCTGGAACAAAGTTCTTAGAAATTGATCCATATTTATCATTCAACTTAGCTAGCTTAGCTTTTCTAACTGGCTTACTTACATTCGACGGATGTGGCTCATTGTCTTTCTACGGATAATCCTTTTGATTATTCGACGGATAATTTTCATCATCCATCCAATCCACATCCGTTGAAAGTCCTTCAACCAGATTGGAATCAAGCTTCTCCTTGTTCTTTTTCCAGGCTGCATCACAAAAAGATTCTATACCTTGAACTTTAGTAATTTGAGCATGAACATTTCTAGATGATTTCCATGCCTTAATTAGTTCCCGTTCTCGTTCAAGTTGCTTCCTTAAAATCTCTTCTTTCTTTAAAGATTCAGTTAATTCATCCTTGGCAGTTTTACATTCAATTCTCAATTTTTCAAACTCAATGAATTAAAACTCTAGTACATTATTCCTCTCACTTAAAAACAAATTGTTTTCTATAATTTTAGCATTTTCCTTGGTGAGAGACTTAAGAGTTACACACAAATGATATAGCTCAGTAGACATGTCATTGATGGCATCATTGCACTCAGACTTAGTTAAATGTGCTAGGTTAGTGGTGATTACCTGATCGCTGGATGAACTAACTTCTGTTTCATCTGATTTGGCCATTAGGGCTAGGTTGACATAGTTTATTTTTTCATCTTCATCCAATCCATCTGCAGTCTAGTCATTTTCTTGTATAATGAATGCCCTTTCCTTTTACTTGAGCAACTCAAAGTATTTCTGCTTATAATCAACAGGCTCAAACTTCTTTTTACTAGAGTTAGTCTTTCTGCACTCACTAGAAAAATGACCTGCCAAGCCACACTTGAAATACTTGAATTTAGACATATCAACCATGTTTCTGTTTGACTTAGCTGCTTCAAAATTCTTCTTGAATTTGAGCTTGGCAAATCTCCTGGATAGAAAAGCAAGATGCTCATATCTGTCATCCATGTCATATTGGCTCAACTATTCTTCATTTTCAGCTACCAGCCCTTGCTTTCACAAACCCCTGCTTTCACAAACCCTTGAGTTTGATACAGATTCCACATCTTCAACCTTCATCTCTTTTTCCTTTTCTTGCTCAGAATGGATCCTCCTTTCTTCCTTCCTTTCTCCATCTTTTCATCTTGCTCTATTTCAAGCTCATGGGTTTTTAGAATTCCATACCATCTTTCCAAGGTGAATTCCTTGTAATCTTGAGAGTATTCAGTGTTTGATAGACCCTTCCATGCAACTTGAGAGTATTCAGTGTTTTTGAAATTCACTAAATATATTAGTGAGTGATTCACTTTCTTTACAGTGAAAATGCTCATATTGTTGAATCAAGAGCTGCATTTTGTTCTCTCTTACTTGCTCAGTTCCATCATAAATAATTTGAATTGTGTCCCAAACCTCTTTTGCTGTTTTGCGGTTTATGATGTTGTCAAACATATCACCATCAACATCATTAAACAGCATATTCATGGACTTTTTATCTTTCCTGACTAGTTCAATGTCTGGATCAGACCATTCATGTCTGGGCTTTGGAACTGATGGCTCATTTCCTGTAGCAACTCTCATAGGAACATGAGGACCTCTCTCAATATAGTCCACATAAGCTTCATCTTGAGAAAGAAGATGTAGGTGCATCTTCACCTTCCAGTGGTGATAGTTGTCTTTGTTCAGAAATGGAATTTTCACTCCAACATCCTTTCTGGTCATCTTACTGATTGTGGTGATTTTAACACTCTTTGTACTTCAAGAGCTTGCTCTGATACCAATTGTTATTCCCAAACAATGCAACAAGAATTACAGAAGGGGGGGTTGAATGTAATTCTGGCTTCTTTTTGTGATTTTAAGAATGTTCTTACTTGATATATAACTGTGTTTGATTTTGCAAGAAGTGCAGAATGAAAGTAAAATAGAAATCAAAACACAAAGCAATAAAACACAAGGATTTAAAACTTTCTAGTGGATTTGAAATTATCTACCAGAGATATATATATAAAGATGAGAACTATGTGATGCTTGAATAGCACACAGCTGCTTACAAGTTGAACAACAAGAACAACTGAGAAATTCTTTACAGATATTGCTTTCTCTATATCTCTAGTTTTTCTTTCTAACTTCAATACTTTTCAACTTGCTACTATTGGTTTATATATTACCAAGTTACATGATAGTAAGACAAGACAATAAGACAAACTGAATATAGTCTAACTTCATGCTGCTACATTACTCTATCCAACATCTTTGAATATCTTCATAATTGCATGGAAATGATAATGCTTCTTTGTTCTCTAAGTCCAGCAATTAGGCTGCCACATTCTATTTGTAAACACCTGACGCATGTGACTGTGTTGTCACTGTCAACTGCTCTTTTGAATTTATGATCATCCTTCGGGACTATGTTGGTCATCCGTCGGGAGCCTTGTTGATTATCTGTCGGGAGCCTTTATAGATCATCCATCGGAAGTCTTTCCGTCACTTGACTCTATTTCACTTAAACAGAATTACAAGACATCTTATATTTACAATTAGCCAACCTATTCTGCATATCAATCTAGTAGTCAACATGACTCAAAGAATCCAACAACATCTACTCAACTAAAACATTGTTGTTTGCAGAAATGTGCTAAAATACTTATTGTTACATAAGCTGCACTCTTGATGGATGTTCAGAGGTCATCCGTCTGGACTATAAAAATTATCCGTCAGGACTATTGTAGAACATCCGTCGAGAGCTACAAAAATACTAAGTTAAATCTACTAAGTTGTTTTGTTCAACTTATCATCAAGTTCACAACATATTCCTAACAGTTGCCTTAGTTGCTCTCTCAAGTCTCATCTCACGGTTTCATCTTTTTGATTCACTAAAGAGATTTGTTTGCCCAGTTTATTCCCTAATCCCGATTTATTAAATGATATGAAGATTCTTAATTTACTACGATTTCAAATCTTTGATTGTTTGCAGATTTAAGTTTTGTGCTTATGGTTTTTCTCAATGGAACAATGGAGGATTGTTAATTTATTTTATTACCTTTTCTGAATTTTAAACTTTTACTATACTTTTTATTAGCTTATCTGCTTATGTGTGTGTGTTTATACTTGTATGTATGTGCGTTTAAAATTGCAAGCCTCAAGTTCAACTCCAAGTGTATAATCAAGTTCAATTGGCATTGTATCATCCAAATGTGTTGAAAGTATTTCTAAGGGCAGTGATTTGGATTACATAATTATTACACAAGAAGATAATTTAGTTGCTAAAAATGATCAAGGACAAGAGCAACCAGCTAAAAGGAAGAAGCCTTTGAAATCTGAAGTTTGGAATCATTTTGATTGTATTGAAATAATGCAGGAATCTGGACATAGTATGCATTATTAAAATGATTCCATATTATGTATCTGATATTCTCAAGTTTCTTTAAAAAAATAATGCTTTTATATAGGTCAGTTCTGCCGATTTTTCTTGTTCATATTGGTTCTTTAAAAAAAATATTGCTTTTATCCTAATCCTGAAACTATAAGCGACTCAAATATGAAACTTGTTATATGTGTATACATGATGTACCGCCTATATTCTAATTTTGAATCCACTGCATATAAACTGCATTTAGGTTAATTCCTTTTGTGCTGGCCTAAAAATGTACGTGTAAGCTTCAGTTGATCACATGATATGAAATTTAAATATTGTAGAGTTGTTTCTGGTTTAAGTGCTATGAAATTTTAGACACATGGACAACACATAATGTCAGAGAACATCTTGTTAAATTTGTCCAATTGAACTATTATGCTTAACTGCACATCCTGGAACCACACATCAGTTCTGAACTTTAGTTAATAAGCACCAGCAAATTAAGCCCAATTTGATTGCTTTTTTAAGATGATTCCTCCTTTTGATTTCAGTGTAAATATTTACTTTAGTTGTGGCTAAATAAGTCTGCAAACAGTGCAAGCATAACTAATAATTATGAGCCTGTGTTGGAAAAAATCCACAAGTCCATCAATACCAGTGACAATTAGTTATAGAATTCATTCTATTTTACATTATATGTTTGACTATTTTCATTATATAATTATGGTTAATAATTAGTGGTCTTTGTTCCTCAGGTTATTCTTATTATCTGCATTATAAGGGCAATCCGTGAGATGGAGCTCTCAGTCGTTCTTTATGATTAATGATGTCATTTTATTTTTTGTAATACATTTGCTTGTTTAATAGACTAAGTGACTTGTACTCTAATTTTTGAGAGTGCTTGGGGCTGCAGGATGTAGTCTAGTTGCCCAAAACTCTGAAATTTATGTCATAAATGTTTATTTATTGCTCACTTGCAGGAAGCAAGTTGTTCGGGAAGAATATTTATCAAATTAACTCAATTTGCTAAAAACAATCAGTAAAAAGAACTTTAATTACTTCATTAATTTGAAAATTTTGTCACATTTGTTTATTTATTTTTATTTAAATTTATAAATTTCACAAAAAAATTGTTTATATAAAAAAACGGATTCGGATACGGATAATATACGCCGGATATGTATACAGATTTGTTTTTCCCGGATATTTCCGGATTCAAATGCGAATTCGGATACGGTTTCGGAAATCCGGATTCGGATCCGGATATAACAGTATTTATATCCTAAATATCCGTTTGACACCCTTAGTTTAGAATAACGTGTTAAGATTGAAAATATAATATTATCCAGTATTTTTGGTAGAAAAAATGATAATAAAAAATTACAAAACGATAGTCTATTTTGCATTTTGCTTCAAACCAAACATCTTTTCGACACTTCAAACAATTTTTCAAGTTACGTTTTGCTATTTAATAAAAAAATCAGAACGAAATATAACTCATTGTTTTCGATGAATAAGAAAAACAAAACATAAGATTCCATTTTAAATTGACATTTAAAACTATATTTTTAGAAAATAATATCTAAGATCATTATTTTCCATGAAATTTGGGACCGATACCCCATTTTTTCACGGTTTACTTGGGAGATAAATGCCCCACAAAAGTTGGTGAGTACGCGTATGGTGTATTTGAATGGCGAAATTATAAAAAAAATGGATAAAATATCCCTTAAAGATTAGAAATTATTTGTATCTCGTCTCATCATGTAAGTGTAGTTACTGTATTGTGATTTGAGGTCGATATATTCCTTGAAAAACCCCTAAAATCATAAAACCCCTATATTGAAGAAAATGCTGATAAACCCACAAAACTTATTGTTCTCTCTACAAGCTTCTTCAACAAGGTATGTTAATTCCATTTCACTCTCTCTCTTTGCGTCTCTCTCACTCCACACAAATCAATCCTCTGTAAATCACAATGATATACAAACTGTATACAACATTATATGCACTTCAACTAATACTAATCACATGAAACAATCACTCAAATCTTCCCAAATATTTTTGTCCAATGACTTAATTGATAATGTCCTAAAAAAGGCCAGGTTTAGTCACTCTAACCCAAGAATTACATTGGATTTCTTTAATTTAACTGCGCAACGAAGGGGCTTTTATCATACTTCGTATTCGGTCGATACAATGCTGTATATTCTGGGTAGGAATAGGAGGTTTAGGGAAATTTGGGAGGTTTTAGGGGAGATTAAAAAGAAAGATCGGTCTTTGATTACCCCGAGGACTGTTATGGTTGTTTTGGGTCGGGTTGCCAAGGTTTGTTCGGTTAGGTTTACGGTTGGAATGTTTAGGAAGTTTAGGAGGATTGTTCCGATGTTTGGGACCGAGTGTTATAATGGATTATTCAGAACTTTGTGTCAAGAAAAGAATATGATTGATGCAAGGAATGTGTATCATGGGTTGAAGCATGAGTTTAAGCCCAATTTGCAGACTTTTAATATTTTGTTGTCGGGGTGGAAGTCTCCGGAGGAAGCCGAGGGGTTTTTTGGTGAGATGCAGGAGTTGGGGATTAAGCCAGATGTTGTTTCCTATAATTGTTTGATTGATGTGTATTGTAAGGGTAGAGAAGTTGACAAGGCGTTTAAGATGCTGGATAAAATGAGAGAGGAGGATATTGTGCCGGATGTGATATCTTATACTAGTTTGATTGGGGGTTTGGGGTTAGTTGGGCAGCCGGATAAAGCTAGAGATCTTTTAAAGGGAATGCAAGAGTATGGATGTTATCCGGATGTTGCTGCCTACAATGCTGTAATTAGGAATTTTTGTATTGCAAAGAGGCTTGTTGAAGCTTATAAACTGTTGGATGAAATGGCAGACAAAGGTTTGGATCCGAATGCAACTACTTACAATGTGATTTTAAGGTCACTGTATTGGACTTTCGATTTGAGATCTTCTTGGAATTTGTATGACAGGATGAGGAGAACTGGATGTTTTCCCAACACGCAATCTTGTATGTTTCTGATAAGGTTGGTTAAAAGGGAGGAAAAGGTTGAGTTGGCTCTTGAGCTCTGGAATGATATGGTGGAGAAGGGATTCGGATCCTATACCTTGGTTTCTGATGTGTTGTTTGATTTGCTTTGTAATTTGGGGAAGCTAGCTGAAGCAGAGAAATGTTTCTTGCAAATGGTGGAGAAAGGGCAGAAGCCAAGCTACACTTCATTCAGGAGGATCAAGGTGCTAATGGAATTAACTAATAAGCATGATGCTCTTCAGAATTTATCAGATAAAATGGCTTCTTTTGGTTCATCAGTCCAAGTCTCTGAAGATAAACGTCCGGATTATAGAAATCTCACTTCAGTCGATTTAGATCAGATGCATGTAATCTAATCATGCGCCTGGCCGAGGAGGTTGAACTGGTATCCTACATGAAGCACATGTGTCTTCATTATAGTAGAAAGTTTGTATGGTTGTAAATTGACTGTGATTTCATTTTTCCTGCTATTTGTTCAGTACTTGAGAGTTTAGTGGCCAGCACAGGTTAGAGCTGAGTGAAACTTGTTTAAGTCATGTCAGTAGCTTGTAACTGAGATCTTTGCATGAATGAGTCAAAACACTACAGGTAGTCAAAACACTACAGGTGATCAAACTCCATTGTTAAATAGCTGTTCTCTGGTAGTCTGGTACATTATACGAGTTCCAGTACTTCATTTGAAAAATATATTTGGACTTGGATTCTCGTATATATATCTTTTACTGGATAATTCTGCAATTTCAACAAGTAGATATTATTTGTGATTGAGGACAAACCCAGATTTAGGATAGGTTTGTCATCTTTTTGAGCCAGATGTTAAATGCAAACAATTATTCTCCCCGTTTGATTTGCTTAAAGAAGTACAGCCAGTTCAAACAGTTATCCTATTAATTTCTGCCAAGAATAGGGGTGACAAAATAAAGATTGGGGTGACAAAATAAAGATTTGACCATGTCTTTGCAAAAATAATAAAACATGGTTGTATAATTTATCCAATCGCCCATGTTAATATCTGGTTCAGGTACAAATTGGACCCGATGCTTCCAGGTCGAACTCGGTTTGACCCATTTTCCTATCCAAATCATATACCAGAATATGGAGGATTTTCTGTTGTAACTTGCAGTGACGTCCCACGAGGAAGTCAGTACGTAGGATTAAAAAGCGTACTTGGTAACAGTACATAGGGACCGAATTTAAACCGAAACCAGAAAAAACCGTATAACACCCATCCGAATAAAACCGATCCGAAACTGAAATCGAAAAATAAAAAACGGAAACGATTTAAATGGTTCGGTTCCGATTTTACGTTCTAACCGCACCGGTAACAAACAAACAGGCGGTACCAACCATTATTAGCTGATGATGGTATCTTGTCCTGGTCAGCGTGTTGCATTAGTGGTAAATTGATTTTTCACCATAGGGAAGCGTTTGGAAACGCGAATTTCATTTAAAATATTGAAATTCAAATGAGGAATTTGAATTTTGGAATTTCAAATACAAATAACCTGTTTGGTAATTACAAGAATTTCGAATCCTGAATTTCAATTTACCAATGCTGTTTGGCAATAAGTAGAATTTCATTTCAACTTAGATACTTAAAATCCATCAGTAAACAATCAAAAATACACCTGAACTGCAGAATCTTTTAACACAATCTTAAAATATGTTTAAAAATAACTAATCATTAATAAGCAATAAGATCCAGCCTAACTTTTTATCATCGGGTAAACTTTTCAGCATCTCGAACTCGTCAACTTGTCCATTTACAAACCTCTTGACAGCCCTCATAGCATCATTATCTATGATTTTATCAACTGTAGATACGACCTCATATATTTCTTTGCAGGTGGGTCGTGGTGGTTCTTTTGCTTTACTCAAGTATTCCTTGAATGACTCTGCAAAACTAGTAACGGCATCAGCAAGACAGTCCCTCTTTTGCCTTTTATTTAATTCACCAGAACCCGTTTCAGCAGTGCTAACAACTTCATTTTCGAGCTCCATTGCGGTTGTCGACTCTTCATACTGCTCTGCACCATCACCAATAGCTCTATCAGAGGCAAATAAAGTACAAATGTCATCCCAATTCTGAATACGCTTGTTCTGGTAGGCAGAAGCGTGTGGAACTCCTGCCCAAGAAAATCACAACACAAAAAAATCAGCAGAATGATTATTAATCATTATACACAGCATTGTAAAGAAATAGTAAAGTGTTTGAATTAGATCAGAAGCAGGCATTAAACAAAATCTGTAAAAAGTTATCCAACAACTTAAAGTACTCTAAGAGAAGGAACCATGCACAAAGGGCAAAACAGAAAAAATAATCACTCCACCCAATTTCATTTGATTATTTACATTCATACCAACCATAATATGCTTCTGCAATCTGCAGAGCCTTGAAACTTCTACGACCTGTTATTAAGAATGAGGTCTAATAGACCTGCAAGAGTTTTTGCTGTAAGATCTGGGCCATTGTTCTCTTGGGTGGAGTCTGGTGTGAGTGTGTTTGTGAAGTGTGTGAGTGTGTGGTGTGTGTGGGTGTGTGTGAGCCTGTGTGTGTTAGTGTGTGTGTGCTTGAGTTTGGGTGGGGCGTTGGGTTTGAGTGGGGGTTTTCCTTTCTGAGTAGAGAAGCTAGGTGGATGCATGTGTGCGTGTGTGTGTTTGGGTGGGGTTTCTTTTATCTGGGTAGGGTTCTTGGGCTGGGGTTCGTAGGGTTGTTGTTTGGTGTTGTTGCCTTGAGGGGGAGTGGTGTGAGAGTGAGGGTTAAGCTGATTTGGGTGGGGTTTCTTGGAGTTTTGGGAGATTTAGGGAGGAGTTTTAGGTTGCTGTTGCAGGTGAGGCTTATTATAGGGTGGGATTTTGGGAAGGTGGTGATTGCTGGGGGGAAGGATAGAGGTGGGCGTTGGTGTGTAGAGATTTGTGAGGGTCGATCTCAGGAGGGGTGGTTCTTGGGTTGGGGTTTTCTGCGAGAGTTCGAGATAGGAGAAGGAGAGACGAGAGTAGTGAAGGTGGTGAAAGGCAGCAGTTCTGGTTCGAGGAGTTGCCCCTGGGGGTTGGCCAGATTTTCGACAGATTGCAGAGGTCTGGTTGATGTTTGTTTCTGCACTTGTCGCTCATTTATGCAGGTTTCGAGTGGAGCAGGGGAGGCGAGTCTTGATCTGGGAGTTGATGGCAATGACGTTCAGGTGATTGTTTACGGGACTTGCTTCAGTTTGCTTAGGTTTCGTGAGGTGCATCTGGTTTTTATTGCTTGGAAAGCTGGTGTGAGCTTTGGGAATGACTGGGCTCTTCTTTTGGGCTGCAAGTTTTGTTTCGGTCATTTAATGAGTATGGGTACTGGTTTGGTTTATTTGGGCTTCTTGTTTCTAATTTCGTCAGGGCTTTATTTGTGGCTTGGAGAAAGGAAGTTGGGCTTATTTCTTGGTACTAGTCCCTCGGCCTGGTTGTTTGAGTTGGGCTTCCGGTTGGACTTTTGTTTGTTTTATTTGGTAGCTGTGCCTTTTTTTCTGTATTTGTGTAACAGAGTTGAGGTTGTTTTGGTTTTTTTGACTTGGTTTCTTTTCTTTCCTTTTTTATTTTTCTCTTGAAGTTCTGTTTCAAGAGTTAAATTTTTAAGGACCCTTGTATATTCTCTCTTTTTTAATATATTTTTTGAGACTTGACCTCATTTACCCAAAAAAAAAGAATGAGGTCTAAACACTAGGGCAAAGGTCTTTGGCTACTGATATCTTCCTCTTATGTAAGATGCGGAGTTTCATTTTCACAATAGACAATACAACGTGTGTAACTATCTACTGGAGATATAATCATTTTAGCACATGCAACATATACAGGTGAAAGGATGAGTACTGATGGGGCTTGGTATGCTATTTTTCATTTAAAATCACTTTTGTTCATGCAGCGTAATAGTAGATACTAGTATATGTGTTAGGGAAAGGACTAAAACACCAAAAAAATAAAACCAAGTTCATATCTATATATACTGATATAAATAAGTGAAATCAATGTACTTGATCATATCTCTGAGAGTACCTAAGCCAGTAGGTATTCAAAATATCACTATTAATCATTTCATCTGTATCACTTGGTTTACATATATTTGACCAAACTTCACTACATTTATAGATTACTAAAGTAACATGTCAGCCCAGACCTCCATTGTATTCAACTAATACACTTTCGTGTCCAGTTCATTGTAAAATTGCATATCTATATCATTGGTTGCCTGCTCAACTTAATATTTGTTGCTTCCTTCAAAATCAAAAGTCCTTAAAGAGGGCTCTCATAACAAGACTTGTTACTTTAACAGCTGACTTGAACCAGTCTTGAGGTCAGAAACTTGTTGTACAATAATATCTGGCTGAGGTGCAGGATAAAATTAAGAGTAGCTGATAATTTTTAACATCCAATTTTGCAATTTATAATACAGTTATGTACTTGACCTATCCGCTTGCAATTTAAATTGCAATTTCAATTTAAATTGACCTTGATATAATAGTATATTACCATGTATAATTATCAGGTTTGATTCTTGTGTCTGCATAGATTATTTTGTGAATCAAGAGCACTAGAAGTAATATACTCAATCTGAGAAACATGATTTAGTTGCTCATAACTAAAAATTGACCAACTTGTCTCAGTAAGAAGCTTTACAAGCCAAATTAATCTTCCTTGAATGAGACTTGGCTTGCAGAATCTTCAAATATGCAAATAGTGTAAGCACAAAACCCCTACTACCTTGACCTCCTAGCAGACGTAGGTTAAACTTTCTTTTTAAAAATCAGATTCACTATTGCTAAGAGCAGAGAGCATCTCGCCACTAGCTATGATATGTGTGTGCAAAAAAGTATTACTCTGGATTGCTTTGAATTGCAAACAAGAATATCATGCAACTGTTTGCATGATAATTTTATTCAGGTAAGATAATACAGGAAATATAATCAGGAAAGATATAGAATACCTCACAATAAGCTTTCCATTCTGCAAGATCTTCTATCGGTATCACCAGCATCTTCTTTTCTTCATCCCACTTAAATTTGGTATAAGTTCTAATCTCAGTTATCATAGCATAGTGTTTCTTCCAAACCTTGATTCGGTTCCTCACATTATCCACAGTGGCAAATATAACCATTTCAAACCTTGTTATGTTTCCCGTCAAGAGCTCCAACAACACCCTAAATAAAGTTCTTGTTTAATAATGGACACTTTGAGTTTTACATACATAATTAGAAATTGACTTTTAGATTACCTCAAACCACTTCCACTAGTTATCATCAACATAACTAGTGGAATGGTCTACTTTCTTTATGTAATCCTTCCCAAGCTTGAGTAATATTCCAAGTACTATATGAAATTGTCGGCTCACTGTCTCTCCAGAACGTGCAAAAATAGCTTGTATGGTTCTATTTTCAAATCATGTGCTAGGATATGAAGAAACAAAGCGACAACTTCTTTAAAAGTGACATGTTTTGTATTTACTAACCCACCCTTAGTTTCTAAAAGGTGACACAACTTTTTAAATCGAGGTATATCAAGACGCAATTCATCACGACATCTCCTATCAATTTTTAAGGTATTCATCCAAGTAGCCCTAATCTGAGAATGATCGTAAGCATTCCATGTTAACTCCTTCAACCTATATTTTTGGCCATAAGATGCTGTCACTACGACTTGAATAAAACCTACTACCAACATAATTAATTCCATATCCTCTTCATTGTCAACATTATCCCTTGGACGCTTTCGTAAAACGTTAGAGACATGAAATTTTCTATGTTTTCAGTTAGAAAAAATAAACAAATATTAACTTAATCCAATTACGACATACTCAATTAAAATCAAAAATTACAGCAGTTAGGCAGAAATAGAAATTACAAATAGAGAGAAAATATAAAGAGGAAAATGTGTAAACACTAACCCTTGAGCTGATTTCTCTTTTGAACGGCAAAAAGAACCAATAAAATCAATTATTTTCCTATTAAAACATATAGATCTGATCAATTTATTTGTGTGAGTGAGAAAAAATTGAAATCAATAAGTATTCGTGTGTGTGTATATATTGAATCAATTTGTTGTGATATGTATAGATACACAAACACATATAGCATACCTCATGTTGATTGATGGATTAAGCAAAAACATAAGTGCGAAAAGAGGGATAAGTGGAATGAGGGGGAGAGAGAGAGACGGTGGAGAGATAGGGGGATACGGGGGGAGAGAGAGACGATGGAGAGAGAGGAGAGAGAGAGAGAGAGGGGGATAAGGGGAGAGAGACGGTAGAGAGAGAGGAGAGAGGGTGAGTGAGTAGCTCGATCCAATATTTGGGCTATTTTTCATTTGGAATGACATATCTAAAATTGTTATTTGAAATACTTAGATATGGGCTTTAAATTTAAATGGGTAGAATTTGGGCCAAATACAAATCCAAATTTTTCATCTATCCAAACCACAAATTTGAGTGAAATCCAGTATTTGAAATGAAATATGGCTATCCAAACAGGTCATAGCTTCAGTTTGTGGGAATTTAAAATTTGATTATATAATATGGATTGGTTGTACAAGTTGCAGATACACAAAACATGCAGATATGGCTGCATCCCTAGCTATCATTAATTATATTCCCGAAAATCTTAAAGAGGCCATGAAGCAATCAAGCTTCTTAGACATCTCTCCCTTCTTAAATCCTTGAAAAAGGCATGGATGAAGCTAAACACAATGTTTCTTTCGCTGAGGTACATTTCATAATGTGATCTCTATTCTAGTTGTGAATTGTGATACATTTCATCATTTGAATGAGTACCTGCTTGCTTTTTAATTGTGACTTTTCTCTTAACTTCACGCGTTTATATGATGATTTTCGGGTATGGGGCGGGGATCGGGGAGATATATGTAAAAAATTCGGGGATCGGGGCGGGGGCGAGGATTAGTGTCTCCCAGCCCCGATCCCCGACCCCGAATCGTATTCTAAATAAAAATACTATTGTATATATATATATCTCAAATAAATACTGAAATATATAAAATATATTATTATTTTCAATTTCTCATCTCCTATATGATTTAAATTTGCTTATTGTGGTATTATTTCATTATAATATTATAATTTTTGTTTATTATTATACTAAAAATAAATATTAATTCAAATTAAGGTTAAACATTAATATTAAATTTAAAAGAAAATCTATATATTATGATTTACTATGTGAATTTTTATTGAAAAATATTATTTAAAATTTAATCTTTTATTTAACGAAAAAAATAAAAAACAAATTTTCGAATCCCGAGGGAATCTCCGTTCCCCGTTTGAGACAGGTAACGGTGAGTAAATTATCCCCGTTTGAGGATCGCGGCGGATTTGGAGATCGATTTTAGGTTCGGGGATCGGGGCGGGGACAACACTCCCCGACCCCGAAATGACCCGATGGCCATTCCTAATCGTCACAATAGTATTAATTCAAGGATTCCTAATCTGCCCTTCCTATATCAGGTGAGGACCAACTGCGTAGGTGTCCCAACGTTGCACACAACGTATTGCTAGCACAAACAGATTTGGAGGTCGATTTGGAGGTCGCTTGGTTCAGAAGTCGGTATGAGTTTGGAATCAGGAATCAGGAATCGGGGGTATGGGGATGAGCAATGATTTCTGATATTATATATTTGGTTCAGTGCTAGAATGAATCTTTTTATTTCAAATATAATCGACATTTCAATTTTGATTCTAATATTATGTGCAAGTATACATTATACATTGAAACTAAATTCTTACATAATTTACAAATAAAAATTTACTAAAAAATTATATGATTAGTAATATATAATTTAACCAATTAAATAATAATTTAATATTTTTTAATAAATTAAATCTTACAAATTGGCATTAGATAAATATTATTATAATAATTTAATTTAAAATTAAATAATATATCAAATTTAAAATATCTTTACATAAATTGTATTTAATCGTAAAAATAAAGATGAATAATAATAGTAAATATAATAACCAAAATGAGGTATAATATGGTTCAAACGGTTATTCCCTAATTTTTAGTTATCAAGAAAATAAATAAATAGTGTTATATATCCGCTAAACTACGAAATTATTAAACTATTACACACATAGTCTACTTTTCCTACTAAACTACAACCATACCTTATCCTATTATTAAAAAAATAGTGTTATATATCCGCTAAATTACTAAATCGTTAACCTACTAGATGTAATATACTTATTATATTAAACTACGACCATATGTTATCGTATTATTTTTTTATAAATTTATTATTATTATTATATATATTAAAATTATAATATGACGGGATAAATAAAAAATTTAAATATTAACGGGAACCCGTGTATCACACGGGATTTAAGTTAGTAATGGTAAATCTGATACCTCATACCCCTTCTCCGTACCCACCTTTTCCCTAAGATATTAAATCTGATTCCAAGTGAATTTTAGGTACGGGTTTCAGCGAATACAAATCATGAACATATATGAGTTTGGAATGAACAAAATCCATACTTGATGTCCAAATTTTCTAAACCAGACGACTCTAGTGGGAGAGTGGGCTCTATCCCCTAGTTTTCTAGGAATCAGAAATGTCAAAATATGATTTTGCTACATTATTCAAGGTTTTTGTGAGATTCCATTGTTTAGATGTTATTTCATCTACCCCTCCCATTTATTTACACTTTTTTTTGGATGTCCCTTCTAATTATTTATATTTCAAAAAAATTCAAAAATAATAATTTTTTTATAATTTTTAAAATAACTACATTCACTAGTTCTCTCCACTATACTCACTTAATACATATAATATTAATCGGTCTTACTACTTTACTCACTTTTTTATTTTTCCTCCATTATTTTATCATTTTTCTTAAAATTCATGCCCAACTCAAATATAAACACTTGGACGGATGAAAGGAGTATCAAATGGGTACTGAATATAACATTATTATGAAGTCTTAGAGCAACTCCAAGAGCTACCCTATCAATGCTCTTAAGTTAAATTTTAGTCAAATTGACAAAAAAATCCAATAGCCTCCTAGTCCCTCCCCATAATCTTAAGAGCTTTAAAATCTTCCTCTCTATTAAGAGCATGTAATGACTCCTAAACTAGTTTTATATTAGTATTTATGTTTCCACAGAAGTCTGTGCACCGGTCCCTCCCTTTTGTTGCTGTTGATTTAAGATTAAAAAATATTTAGAGACATTATAGAGGAGGGCGGTTGGAGTTGAACAATTCATTTATATCATAAATAACTTAAGAGATTATATAATAATAATTTTTATGAGGAATTTGTCAAACAATTCTTGGAGTTGCTCTTAGGCATTTCATTAATCATATTTCATGCCAACAAGCTTGATAAAATATTTACTATTTTACATATATATAATTTATGAACATGCAGGAACAAATGCAAGCTGTGAACTTGTCAGCAAGTTTGTACTTTGTGCCTGACAACAGTTCCATTCCGTACTAAAATTATGGTGCTGCACTAAATGAGGTAAGCTGGCTGCTAAAACATTTTTTTTCAGTCTTGCAATCTACGAAAATGATATTCCCTCCGTCCCCGATATACATTTAATATATTGACTTCGGACATTATTTATGTTAAACAATTGACTATTAATTTACGTTTAACTTATAAGATCAAATATAATCATGAGTGATCTTGTTGAATTTGTATTTATGAGTACTTTAATATAATACAATTTTTATATTTAATACTATTATGAAATTAAAGATATTAACAATAAAAATGTGTATTGTCAAACGTGTACAACATAAATAGAAAATGTTTTTAGGGACGGAGGGAGTAATAAAGTACATGCAAACTTAACTTTCTTGACAACGCTTTCACGGAGAATAAAACTCTTTTTTTTAAAAAAAATCATTTCTAATGCAGTATTAGTTGAATTCGTATGTCTAAATACAAATGAGCCCGTAAGGTTTATCCAGTACGTACAAGGGTAGCGGCTGCAGGTTAACTACGATAAAAAATATATTTATACTTCATGTAGAGATAACTAATCTTGACTGGAAAAACAACAATTCTTCGCTTGGATATCATCTATGATTGCGTACAGAGCTGGAACCCTACTGTAGATTTGGGACAGGTTTGTCAAACATCTAAAATCAGAATTTGATTGTATTTAATTTGTTTGATAGTCATCATTTTACTTGGTCCGAATAATTTAACACGTTTCAGTCTTTCCATTAAAAAAAATTGAAAATTTGAAAGTGTAGAAAAAAGGGGAACAAACTCGGAGATAAGGGAGGAGGAAAAGAATAATGGAGAAAAAGAAGGGGAAGTTGTTGCATGAGTATATAGCAAGGATAGGTTGACAAGAAGAGACACGACCAAGAAAACTGAGAACAACTACAAAACATATGGTATTAGAAAAAATGATGTATGATTGTTGTCTTCAGTACTTGTAAACTTCTTCATTGATTTAGTGGATTTCATTTTAGGTTGGGTACACGATCCCACCCGCGGTTTTTTCCCGTTCTCGGGTTTTCCACATCACCAATCTTTTGTGTCTAGTTTACTTATGTTTCTCTTTGTTCATTAGCGTTAATTTGCTCACACTTAGCATTGATCCTTAGCATTTAATCCAACAAAAAATAGAAAAAACAATAATTTAACACGTTTCAGTCTTTCCATTAAAAATTATCTTATAAGACACCATATAGACCAAATAAAACACAACTAACCAGAGTTGCTACTGGACTTTAACAACTTAAATGGATCAGACCTCATCTTGTGGTGATTTTGATTAATTGTTATGTGATTGTATCTAAATATTGTGGTATATAATTGATTCAAATGAATAGTACATATTTTATTGAGTTTACTCTCATACAGTTTGAAGGGGCTCTTGTTCGAGGATTTGGATTCTTCATGTTTGAAGAGTACATTGCTAATTCAGATGGATCGGTAGTTTCCAATAGCATATGTATGTAGTGAACTAGTGTTGTCAAAAGCGCGCCTAGGCACAAGCGCACAAAAGCACACCCCAAGCGCCTTAACATAGGTAAAGCGCGACAACTTCAACCATGCTCGCACTTTTATAGGGGTGCTCGCGGTGCGGTTTGGTGTGGTTTAAGTTCAAATCGCATGTGTGGTTTAGCCAAATTTTCAAACCGCACCGCGTAAATTTTAAAATGCGCAAATAGGTGTGCTGTGGTTTGAGAGGTTTATAAAATAATAAATAATTGTTGCGTGACATCGTGGTCAAGACAGGACGGGAAGGTAAACTTGACGTCATAAGCACCTAGGACATGAAGGACAGCTGGTAAAATACTGACTTAGTACACATTATTGCCGAATAAATAGGAAATACAGTTCAGGGATTGATACCTATATACAACACACGATTCAAGATAGGAAAATTTGAAAGTGGAGAAAAAATGGGAACAAACTCGGAGATAAGGGAGGAGGAAAGGAGCAACGGAGAAAAAAAAGGGGAAGTTGTTGCATGAGTATATAGCAAGGATAGGTTGACAAGAAGAGACACGGCCAAGAAAACTGAGAACAACTACAAAACATATGGTATTAAAAAAAATGATGTATGATTGTTGTCTTCAATACTTGTAAACTTTTTCATTGATTTAGTGGATTTCACTCTAGGTAGGGTACACAATCCCACCCGTGGTTTTTTCCCGTTCTCGGGTTTTCCGCGTCACCAATCTTTTATGTCTAGTTTACTTATGTTTCTTTTTGTTCATTAGCGTTAATTTTCTCACACTTAGCATTGATCCTTAGCATTTAATCCAACAAAAAACAGCAAAAAAAATTGGCGCGGTCTATGGGAAACTTGTTAAGGATTTGATTAACGCATTACGATGGTAAACGACAGAGAACAAGTTACGAACCAAGAAGGTGAAGCTGAAAATCATAAAGAGATGGCTGCGACATTGAAACGGTTGCAAGATGAAATGGAAATGATGCGTTCGGAGAATGAAATATTGAAGAAAGAACTGACGACGGCCAAATCAAGAGCTAAGACTGCGATGAAGAAAACCATCCCAAGCGTAATCAGGCGTTTGGACATGGATGATGCATAAAACTACGATCAACATGAAGGACCAATGAATGGAACAGATGATGTCATTGACATAGAAGACATGGAGGATGTGCCAAATAATGATGATGACATGGAAATGAGGTGTGACGAGCAACGATACGATGATCGTGACGATCATCAAGGAGAAACTGACATAAGGAGATCACGATATAGGAATACGAAATCCAGGAATCAAATCAAGGAAGAATTCAAAAAGAATTGCAAGAAGTGAGAAGTTTGATCGAAAGGATTCCTGGTGTACCTAAACCATTAGAGAAGGCGACTCCAACAACCTATGATGATTCACCCTTCCACGACAACATCGCTTTGGTAGAAATACCAAAATGTTTCACGGTGCTGCAAATGGTCCCGTATGATGGAAGAGTGACCCCTTGGAACATATTGCACAATATAAATAACGAATGTTTACGGTACCAATAACGCGGGATTTAAAGGAAGCTTGTATGTGCAAAGGGTTGGGCTCTACATTGTCAGGACCAGTTTTACAATGGTTCATGAGCCTTCCACAAGGAAGCATTAGAAGGTTCGCTGGTCTGGTACACGCGTTCAACTTGCAATTTGCAAGTAGCTGGGTGTTCGAAAAGACTACCAGCGATTTATACAAAATTGTCCAACGAAGTAGGGAGCCATTGTGTGATTACTTGACAAGATTCAACAGAGAAAAAGTGACCATCACCAATTGTGACATCCCTACGGCTGTTAGGAATATGTTGTGAACTTGATGATATAGTTAACAAAACACCTTAGTATATTTAACTTAGTGAATTTTGTAGCACTCGACAGATGATCAAATATAGTCCCGAAGGATGAATTTTCTAGTCCCGACGGATGACAAACTGACATCCATCGAGTCAGTAGCTTATGTAACAAATAAGAACTGTAGCACATTTCTACAAACAACATGTATTAGTCAAGTAGATTACTTAGGGTTCTGTAAGTCATGTTGACTACTAGATTGATATGCAGAATAGGTTGATTAATTGTAAATATGAGATGTCTTGTAATTCTGTATATGTGAAATAGAGTCAAGTGGCAAATAGACTCCCGATGGATGATCTACAAGACTCCCGACGGATGATCAACAAAGCTCCCGACGGATGACAAGCATAGTCCCGACGGATGATCAAATTCAAATAGTTGTTAACAGTGACAACACAGTCACATGCGTTGGGTGTTTGTGAAAGGAATGTGGCATCCTGTTAAGCATGAACTTGATAACAAAGAAGCATTACCATTTCCATGCAATTGTGGAGATATTCAAAGATGCTGGAATAGAATAGTAAAGCAGCATGGAGTTAGACTAGATATATTTTGTTTTATTATCTTGTCTCATTATCATGTAAACTTGGTGATATATAAACCAAGTGTAGCAAGTAGAACAATTAACTAAGAAAGCCTATTTTCAGAGAAACATATCAAGTTGTATTCTGTAAGCATTTCTCTGAAGTTTAGTTGTTCAAATTTGTAAGCAGATGTGAGCTATTCAAAGTTTCACAGAGTTCTCATTTGATATATATATATATATATATCTGGTGGATACTTTCAAATCCACCATAAAGTTTTAAAAGCTTGTGTTTTTATTACTTAGTGTTTTGATTTCTATCACTCTTTTATTCTACACCATTGCTAATCAAACACTGTTATATTTATCAAGTTAGAACATTCTTTAAATTTGATAAAGTAGCCAGAATTACATTCAACTCCCATTCTGTAATTCTTTTTGTATTGTTAGGGAATAACAATTGGTATCAGAGCAAGCTCTTGAAGAACAAAGAGTATAAAGATCACAACAAACAACAAGATGAACAAAAAGGATGTTGGAGTAAAGATTCCATTTCTAGACAAAGACAAATATCACCACTGGAAGGTGAAGATGCACCTACATCTTCTTTTCCAATATGAGCTCTATGTGGACTGCATAGAGAGAGGTCCTCATGTACTAATGAGAGCTGCAACTGGAAATGAGCCATCTGTTCCAAAACCTAGGCATGAATGGTCAGACCCTGATATTGAGTAACTTAGGAAAGATAAGAAGGTCATGAATATATTGTTCAATAAAGTTGATGGTGATATGTTTGATAACATCATTAACTGTAAAACAACCAAAGAGGTTTGGGACAAAATCCAGATTATTTGTGATGGTACTGAGCAAGCAAGGGAGAACAAGATGCAGCTACTGATTCAACAATATGAGCATTTTCACAGTGAAGAAAGTGAGTCTCTCACTAATATTTTTAGTAGATTTCAAAAGCTACTAAATGCTCTGAAGTTGCATGGAAGAGTCTATCAAACAAAAGACTCTATCCTCAAGTTCCTTAGATCTCTTCCAAAAGTGTGGAAGCCAAAGACAGTCTCATTGAGAAATTCACAGGAGTACAAGGAGTTCACCTTGGAGAGACTGTATGGCATCCTGAAAACCTATAAGCTTAAAATAGAGCAAGATGAGAGGATGGAGAAAGGAAGGAAGAAAAGAGGGTCCATAGCACTGGTTGCTGAGTTAGAGAAAGAGAAAGAGATGAAGGTAGAAGCTGTTGAGTCTACATCAAAGGTCTGTGAAAGCAAGGGTAAAGGGTTAGTAGCTGAAAATGAAGATCACTTGATCAAAGATGACATGGATGATATTGATGAACATCTACCATTCTTATCCAGAAGATTTTCCAATCTCAAATTCAAGAAGAATTTTAGAGCAGCTAAGCCAAACAGAAACATGGTTGATAAGTCAAAATTCAAGTGTTTCAAATGTGGCTTGGCGGGTCATTTTTCCAGTGAATGTAGAAAGCCTGATTCCAACAAGAAGAAGTTTGAGCCTGTTGATTTTAAACAGAAATACTTTGAGTAGCTCAAACAAAAGGAAAGGGCTTTCATTACGCAGGAGAATGATTGGGCTGCAGATGGATTGGATGAAGATGAAGAAACAAGCTATGTCAATCTAGCCCTAATGGCCAAATCTGATGAAACAGAAATAAGTTCTTCAAGCAATCAGGTAATCACCACTAACCTAGCACATTTATCTAAAGCTAAGTGTAATGATGCAATAAATGACATGTCCATAAAATTAAATCACCTGCGTGTTACACTTAAGTCCCTCACTGAGAAAAATGCTAAAATTAAAGAAAACAATCTGTTTTTAAGTGAAAGGAATAATGTGCTAGAATCTCAGTTTATTGAATTTGAGAAGTTGAGAATTGAGTGTAAGATTGCCAAGGATGAATTAACTGAGTCCTTGAAGAAATAAGAGATTTTAAATAAGCAGCTTGAACGAGAACATGAAGTGATTAAGGCATGGAAATCATCTAGAGATGTCCATGCTCAAATCACTAAAGTTCAAGGTATTGAGTCCTTTTGTGATGCAGCCTGGAAGAAGAGTAAAGAGAAGTTTGAGACTAATTTCGTTAAAGGATTGTTTAAAGATATGGACTCGACGGATGATGAAAATCATTTGTCGGATAATCAAAAGGATTATCCGTCGAGTGACAAGGAGCCATACCCGTCGGCTGTGAGTAAACCTGTTAGCAAAGCTAAGCTAGCTAGTTGAATGAGAAATATGGATCAGTTTCTAATAACTTTATTCTAAGAGAGTCAAGTCAAGTCAGGAAGGAAAAGAAAGTTTATGTTGGTCATCTGTCTATCAAGCAATTGAATGACAGATTAGAAAAGATTGAAGTTAAAATAGAAGCTAAAAAGAAAAAACAATAGATTTGGGAAAGTAGAAATTAACAAACATAACAACTACACACCTGATAAATATGCACCAAGAAAAATCTGGGTTAAGTGTGGTAGTGTTAATCACCTGTCTATTAATTGCAAACTTGATATGCCTACTTCCATGTCTGCACCCTCTTCTTTTCCCAACATAACTGCCATGCCTATGAATGCTATGTCTACTCAGAATATGAATGCACAATTTGTTAATATGCCATTTGCACCTAATCCTTATTATGCTGCATTTAGTATGCCTCAAATGCCATTTAGCATGCCTCAAATGCCATTTAGCATGCCTTACTGAAATAACATATTTATAAATAGCATGCTTTTTCCTGTTACTCAAAATATGCATGATAATTCTGTTTTAATGACTGGTTTCACAGGTTTAACTCAAATGACTATGGATAAATCAGAAATTCCCAGGTCAAATGAGATCAAACCTAAGAAACCAAAGAAGAAATCTAACAAGGCAGGACCCAAGGAAACTTGGGTACCAAAATCAACTTGATTTGATTTTGATGTATGCAGGAAAACAGAAAGAATCTTTGGTATCTGGATAGTGGTTGCTCAAGGTACATGACTGGAGATTCTACCCTACTCACTGAGTTCAGGGAAAGAGATGACCCAAGTATTACCTTTGGAGATGACAACAAAGGTTATACTATGGGATATGGCTTGATTTCAAAAGATAATGTCATCATTGAAGAAGTTGCCCTAGTGGATGGTCTCAAGCATAATTTGTTGAGTATCAGCCAGATTTGTGATAAGGGCAACTCAGTTACTTTCAATTCGGAAGCCTGTGTTGTGACAAACATAAAGAGCAACAAAGTGGTTCTCACTGGAGTGAGAAAAGGAAATGTGTACCTAGCTGACTTCAACTCATCAAATGCAGAATCAGTCACTTGTCTTCTCAGTAAAGCAAGTCAAGATAAAAGTTGGCTATGGCACAAGAAGCTATCCCATCTAAACTTTAAGACCATGAATCAGCTAGTCAAGAAAGAACTAGTTAGAGGTATTCCTCAAGTGGAGTTTTCAAAGGATGAATTGTGTGAATCCTGCTGGAAAGGAAAACAGATCAAAGCATCATTCAGAAAGAAGCTTGATTCAACAATTAAAGAACCTTTACATTTTTTACACATGGATTTGTTTGGACCAGTCAATGTGTTATCCATCCCAAGGAAAAGATTTTGCCTAGTAATTGTGGATGATTTCTCAAAGTTCTCTTGGACATATTTCCTAAAGTCTAAAGATGAAGCTAGTGAAATCATCATCAGTCACATAAGGCAAGCCAACAATCATCCTGACTTTAAAGTAAGAAGAATCAGCATTGACAATGGAACTAAGTTTAAGAATTCTGTGATGAGATCATTTTGTGAAGAGAATGGGATTATGCATGAGTTTTTTGCAGCAAGAACTCCACAAAAAAATGAAGTAGTGGAAAGAAAGAACATATCTCTTATTGAAGCTACAAGGACAATGCTTGAAGAATCAAAGTTACCAACATATTTTTGGGCTTAAGCTGTGAATACTGCCTGCTATACTCAGAATATTTTTTTGGTTAATCAAGCAAAGTGCATGACACCCTACCAATTGTTCAAGAATAGGAAGCCAACTCTAAATTTTCTTTATGTCTTTGGCTGCAAATATTATATCTTAAGGAATCAAACTGATCAATATGGAAAGTTTGATGCTAAAGTAGATGAAGGAATTTTTGTTGGATATGCTGTGGGAAAAGCATATAGAGTCTACAATCTAAGAACCAACATTGTTATGGAATCAGTACATGTTGTGTTTGATGATAAAAAGATTGAAGGACTGCATGATGGAGATTTCCATGAAAGCCTCAAGTTTGATAATTTGGAGATGGTTAGTGATGACAGTGATGATGAAAGTGATCAAGAAATAGTGACTAAGGATAATACAGAAAAATCTCAACTAATGAAGCACATAATTCAACATCCGTCGAGTTATAAAATGCTTCATCCGTCGGGAGAGAATCTGCTTTATCCGTCGGGAGATAATCAGCTTCATCCGTCGAGATACAAAGTGCATCATCTGTCAGAACAATGAGAGAAGCTGAGAGTCAGAATAGATCACCTACAGAAAGTTCCCCTTTCTCAAATCAAAGATTCACAAACTCAGGGGGAGTTTCTCATAATCAAAACTCAGTCACACATCAAGACAACAATGAGGCCTCTTCATCTAGAGCCAATCTACCTCAACATAGAAAATGGACTAAAAATCACCCTTTTGAGCTCATCATTGGTGATGCATCTTCTAGAGTTCAAACAAGGAGAGCATCTCAAGAAGAATGTCTATATAGCAGCTTCCTTTCTAAGGAAGAACCAAAGAAGGTAGAAGAAGCTTTGTGGGATCCTGATTGGATTTTAGCTATGCAGGAGGAGCTAAACCAATTTGAAAGAAACAAGGTATGGAAGCTAGTACCCAAACCTAAATGAAAGAATCCAATTGACACCAAGTGGGTATTCAGGAAATAAGATGGATGAAAATGTCATAGTTGTCAGGAACAAAGCTAGATTGGTTGCTAAGGGCTACTGTCAACAAGAAAGAATAGATTTTGATGAAACTTTTGCTCCTGTTGCAAGACTTGAAGCCATCAGAATTTTTTTAGCCTATGCAGCTCATGCCAATTTCAAGGTCTATCAAATGGATGTCAAAAGTGCCTTTCTGAATGGAGATTTGGAGGAGGAAGTCTATGTCAGTCAATCTCCTGGTTTTGAAGTTCCAAATTTTCCAGAATATGTCTACTATCTCTTGAAAGTATTTTATGGACTAAAGTAAGCACCTAGAGCCTGTTATGACACCTTATCAAGGTTTCTTTTGGAAAATCACTTCACAAGAGGTACTGTTGATAAAACTTTATTCTATAGAAATGTTAATGGCTCTAGTATACTTGTTCAAATTTATGTAGATGATATTATATTTGGCTCTACAGATGAAAAACTTTGCAAAAAGTTTTCCAAATTGATGCAAAGTAAGTATGAAATGAGCATGATAGGGGAACTAACTTACTTTCTTGGTTTACAAGTTAAGTAAGTTAGTGATGGAATATTCATTAGCCATATATTCATGATCTTTTAAAGAAGTTTTATCTAATGGATTGCACATCTGCAAAACTCCCATGGCCACTACAACTAAACTTGAATTAAATACTACTGAAAAGTCTGTGGATATTTCAAGCTATAGGGGCATGGTTGGCTCACTTCTGTACTTAACAGCTAGTAGGACAGATATAATGTTTGCTACTTGTCTTTGTGCTAGATTTCAAGCTGATCCTAGAGAATCTCACTTAGTAGCTATAAAGAGGATTTTCAGATATCTCAAGGGAACACCAAAAATTGGCATTTGGTACCCTAGAGATTCTGGTTTTGATCTAACTGGTTATTTAGATGCAGATTATGTAGGTTGTAAAATAGGCAGAAAAAGTACAACAGGAACCTGTCAATTTCTAGGGAACAAGCTTGTGTCTTGGTTCAGTAAAAAGAAAAATTCAGTTTCTACTTCTACAGCTGAAGCTGAATATATTGCTGCTGGTAGTTGCTGTGCACAAATTTTGTGGATGAAAAACCAATTGTTGGACTATGGTCTACAAGTGGACAGAATTCTCATTTTCTGTGATAACACAAGTGCAATTGCCATCACTGAAAATCCAGTACAACATTCAATAACAAAGCACATAGACATCAAGTACCACTTCATTAGGGAACATGTGATGAATGGTACTATAGAACTTCATTTTGTTCCAAGTGAAAAGCAGCTTGCAGATATCTTTACCAAGGCACGTGATGAATCCACCTTTTCAAGGTTGGTAACTGAGTTAGGTATGCTTAATTATTCTTGAATCATTTCAGATATTTTTGCAAGTTATAATGCAGCCAAAAAATTAAGTGATTTTTCTACTTTGGATGAAATTTTGGCTAAGTCAAAATTTACATCCCGACGGATGCTCATTATCCATCGAGTTTGATCATCCGTTGGAGTAACATTTATTAATAAAAATCAATTACTTTTCTGGAATATTTTATAACCCAACGGATAATTATTTTATTCTCATTCGTCGAATTGTCTCAATTTTAGCTGTTAAAACTCTGAACATTGTCCATCGAGTATACTTACAGTTTGTAAGTATTACACGACGGATAATTGAGAGAATTTTGACAGTTTATTCATTTTTAAACGGCTATTTTGGGCTATTTTGATTGGTTACTTTATTTCACTTTATTATTTTTGACCGTTTATTTCTGAGATAGTATAAAAGCAGAATTCATTTTTATTCTATTTTTTTATCATTCTCAAATCAATTGCTCTAACTCCTTTCTTCTCAAAAGCAAATACTCTCTCTGTAAAATTCCATAATTCAACAATGGCACCAGTAGTCAAAATTATATCTCAGTCTGGGTTCATCTATGAAAATAACAACTTCGTAGCTCTTATGAACAAGGAGATTCCACAATCTGGAGACTTTCACAAAATGATGGACTTTATGAAGAGCTGTAAACTCAGTTATGCTATGCTGGAATCACCCACAGTCTACAGTGAAGTTGTGGAGGAGATATGGACAACTGATGAGTACCAATCTTCTGACAAGACCATAACTTTCACTCTAAAAGGTAAGCAGTTTTGCATTAATAGTGACATTATCAAAGCATGCTTTAAAATTCCAGATAACACTACTGTTCCACACACTGATGCTAATTTAGTTACCATGCTAAATTCTATGGGCTATGCACTTTCTACTTCTAAGTTAAGTGAGATTAGGAGGCTAGGTCTTAGAAAGGAATGGAGCTATTTGTGTGATGTGGTAACTAAGGTATTTTATGGTAAAGTGAGTAATTTTGATTTTGTTAACATTCCATGCTTAACATGCTTTATATGCTAGTTACTGATAAGTACTTTAACTTCAATGACATGATCATGTTTGAGTTAGGTTGTAAGTTAGGGGAACTTAATAAGAGAGGTAAAAGTGTCTATTATGCTAGATTCTTTATGATGCTTGATAACCATCTTATTGAGAATATTGCTGTTGAGAACCCAACCAACAAATTGAATTATTGGGTTCAAGAAAGGAGAATCATTGCAAATCTCAACAGAGCAGGTCACCGAAAAGAGGTGCCCCTCTTTTACTTTCCAATCATGAAGGGGCCTCAGGTAAGTGAGGTAAGCACCACTCTCTCTACTATTCCAACCTCATAAATTTCTTTGCCTTCAAATATAGCTATGGCGTCTGTGTCAATGACCCAATAGATGCCTACCCAAGCTACCAAAACAACAACTTCAAAACCCAAAACAAAGAAAGCGTCCTCTGGTTTCTCTCAAAAGAAATCAGTTGCAAAATCTACCAAACACAAATAGGGGAGTGTGAAGGAGAGTGAGCTAGGTGAGGGACATAGTGAAAATCAAAGAAACCCTAAGGATAAGGCTGATGAGATTAGTGTACCCAAGTCTAGCCACACCACAGTTTCCCAACAAACTGTGGTTGTTAATAAGGAAATCAGCTCAATTCTAGTTTCATCCTCCCAAAAGGATGTTACTATTGAAACAAGCTCCCAACCAGGAGCACATGCCAAGAGGGTTAGGGACACAAGTTCACCACAGACTTATGCCAGAAAGAAAAGATCTAAAACTCTTGGGGATGTACAGGGAATACACACAGTGTAAACTGGAGCTAAAGACTCAGTCACTGCACCATCTCAAAGTCAGCTTGATGTGGCTCCAATAAATATGGAGTCACAGCCAAAATCTTTGATAATTGAAGCACCTGAAAACACCAAATTCTCTCACTCACTAACTGGATGTAGACATAATTCATACATCACTTCCAAATTCCCCATCTTTAACTCTCTTGGAGAAGCCGAAAATCCCAGCAAGTGAGCATCATCTTTTAGATGATTTTTTGGCTCACTTTCCAATTCTTTCTGAGTCTATCGAGACATATGTGCCCAAATTTTCATCAATCTGCACAGAGTCTACAATAGTCTACACTCCAAACTCATTCATTTCTTCTATCCCGGTGGATATTATTCATCCGTCGAGTAGTGATTATATCCCAACAGATGTGCCTTACAGCAGTCGTCCGTCGGCTAGCCAAGCTACTATCCCGATGGATATTCCTCATCCGTCGATTCTCTCTGCACAACTTCAAATCCCAACAATTGTCACAAGTACAGATGATCTAGTAATAGTATAATCACTTTTAGGACTGAGGGAAGGGAGTGAATTGAGTGAGAGGTTGGGTTGCTCCCAGGCAAAAGGAGAGGAAAGGAGTGAACCAATGCAGACCATTTCTTCAGGTCTGGCAAAAGTGAGTGAGGGGAGTCCCATCTTAGATGGTGAAGGTGAGGGTGTGAGGGTGGGAAGCCAAGGGGAGCCCTTGATGCAACAAAAGAGAAATAATGAGAGAAATGAAGGTACAGAAGTGATAAGGGTGGACACCATTGCTAGTGAGTCAATGAATGCCAGTGATGCAGAAAGGGAGAGACTATTTCAGCAAGAATATCAAGTTGTCATAGATTCTATCTCCCTGGATGCTGAGACATTTACTCATCCAGTTACAACTTATTAAACTCTAGTTGTACAGGGCAATGAGGAGGCTGAAAAGATGCTTAACCTAGTGCATACAACTGCTTCTCTACAAAGAGCAAAGGATGCAATCACTGATATGCCATCAACAACTGGCAGTGATTTTGAACTGGCTGAAGACTCTTTCGGGGATGCTGGTGGGGATGATGAGGAAGACATCATGAGCATAGGGGAGATGCAGACATTCCTTCCTGGATGCTAACCAAAGAGTGTTCATATTCACATCTCCAATCCACATTGTTCAAGCTCATTCATGACACCCAAACAACTATTCAAGCATCCACAAATGCCAGCACAAAAAGGTTGCTTACAACACATCTTAAAGCTCTACAGCTGCACAAGATTCAAGCTCTCCAATACAGTTAAAGTGTGGATGAAATAAAGCAAGAGGTTTCTGAGGTAAAACAGGATTTCATAGCAAGGTTGGATGCTAGACTTCCTGGAACCACCATGACTGAGATAGCTCAGAAATTGAGGAAAGAAGCTGATTTAAATAGAAAGGTTGAGGCCATGGACTCTAGATTATCTGATGTGGAAAAGTCAATGGCCAAAATACTTGCTAATCAGGAAACTCATACTGCTCTACTCCGACAGTTGGTGGCTGCTCAACTCCCTTCCACTCAACAACTTGATGCTAACAAAAAGGGGGAGAAAGGTTTATCAAGTGAGGGGGAGAAATAGCTCAACATTCAAGTCAGTAAAGTAATTGTGCCAGCAATTGCTTTCACTAAGCCACCAGCTATGGAAAACATTGATCTCATCAATTTGGCAGCAGCAAAACTGGAATTAAATGATAAACTGCCAAAGATTGATGTAGCAGCAGCTGAGAAGGAACTAGATGAAAATTGGAGGAAAATTTAAGCTGATATTCAGAAGAAATTTGGTTAGCTACAGAAGCCAGACAAGACTTTTCATCACCATTCTCAAGTCAAACATATCTCAGTACATGAAATGAGTCTAGGCAACTTAGAAAAGGCCAAACTTCATGCATCAAATCTCCAAAAGCTGATCTGATTCTGAAGCCTAAAAGAAACTACTCAAAGTTCTCAGATAAAAATCGTGTGGATCTTTTGTTTGAGACACCTAGGCCAGATAAAAAGAAGTTGCTGGCAAGGTCAATTACATTTTACAAAGATCCATCTGATTCAGTTTAAAAGAAGAGAATTGCCAAGATCTACAGGAATGGAAAAGAGATCTGTATGGTGGCTGGACACCCTCTATTTGTAGAAGCTAAGAAGGAATAAAAACAAAGGATAAAGCAAGAAAAGAAGCAGGCTGCTCTAGATGCTAAGAAGCTCAAACAAAAGAAGAAGCAAGCTGCTATCTTGGCCAAACTTCAATCTGTCAAATCTACTACTGAGATGTCGAAAAAACCACCTGTGATAACTGAAGCTCAGAACCAACAAATGCAAAATAAACCTCCACAGAAAAGAAGATTCAGATACAAGCTTCATCTGAATCTTCTTTTCTGTGGAGGTTCATTTTGCATTTGTTGGTTCTGAGCTTCAGTTATCACAGGTGGTTATGAGGAAATGGAAGACTACATTCCCAAATAGTCTACAACTTCAACTCAGACATCCAATCCCTCAGTGGAACGTTAAGAATTTAAGGTGGATCCAACTAAGAATTTTCATGGTGAGTCTATCATTCCCAAGGATGAGCCATTAGACTGGAAAAGTCTGCCAATTCCTGAATTCAACTTACCTATCTTAAACAAGCCAAAGAAGACAAAGATAAGAGCAACCAAGAAAAGCAAGCCTGTTACTCTCACAACCAAGACCCTAACCAAATCTAAATCTGCCGTTAACAAGGAAGATCTATTATATATCTGTGATATCAAGAAGTTTTCAGATTTAAACCTCTATTTGGATGAACTGGAAGAAGTAAGAGGAATTGATGCTCACAGACATCTTCCTGAAAGATTGGTGTTTAAGTATAAAGCAGGGAAAGAAATCACATGGCCTCTTCACAGGATTCTAGAAGAAAGCCAATCTGTACTAAAAAAAATCTACTCATCTTTCAAAAAGAACTTTGGATTCAATATGACTGCAAGGAGATTGGTTCTGAAGAAGATTGAAGAGCTAAGGAGTAATAAAGCCAAAGATGCACTTCCAAAAACTCTATCAATTCCTTTCACTGGGAAGAGAGTGCATTTGAGGCCTCATTGGCTGATGGAATTCATGGATGATAAGGGAGTTAGAAGATTCTTCACACTGGATGACCAATTGAGTATCTTTAGCAATGAGACTCTATTGGAAATGCAAGAAATGCTGGATCTATCTGAAGCTGATGAACTTGAATTCCATAGACAACTCCAGAATCAAATAGAGGAAAACAACAGGAAGCTTGGGAAGAAATTCATACAATCAAGGAAATAGAATTATCTACTCAGACTAGAGGAGCACCTTGATAATAACTATGATAACTCTTTGTACACTTTGCTCTGTTCAATTTTCAATAAATATTGTAGCACTTATCAGTTTTATCTACTACTTTTAATCTGTATTTTTAGGGTGTTTTCTTATCCTCAAGTTTCTCTTAATTTATGGCTACAATTCCAGTAAACATAAATTGGGGGAGATTGTTAGGAATATGATGTGAACTTGATGATAAGTTAACAAAACACCTTAGTATATTTAACTTAGTGAATTTTGTAGCATTCGGCGGATGATCAAATATAGTCCCGATGGATGAACTTTCTAGTACCGACGGATGACAAACTGACATCCATCGAGTGAGTAGCTTATGTAACAAATAAGAATTATAGCACATTTCTGCAAACAACATGTATTAGTCAATTAAATTACTTAGGGTTTTGTAAGTCATGTTGACTACTAAATTGATATGCAGAATATGTTGATTAATTGTAAATATGAGATGTCTTGTAATTCTGTATAAGTGAAATAGAGTCAAGTGGCAAATAGACTCCCGACGGAAGATCCACAAGACTCCCGGCGGATGATCAACAAAGCTCCCGACGGATGACAAGCATAGTCTCGACAGATGATCAAATTCAAAGAGCTGTTGACAGTGACAACACAGTCACATATATTGGGTGTTTGCAAAAGGAATGTGGCAGCCTGTTAAGCAGGAATTTGAGAACAAAGAAGCATTACCATTTCTATGCAATTGTGAAGATATTCAAAATGTTGGAATAGAGTAGTGAAGCAGCATGGAGTTAGACTAGATATATTTTGTTTTATTATCTTGTCTCATTATCATGTAAACTCGGTGATATATAAACCAAGTGTAGCAAGTAGAACAATTAACTAAGAAAGCCTATTTTCAGAGAAACATATCAAGCTGTATTCTGTAAACATTTCTCTGAAGTTTAGTTGTTCAAATTTGTAAGCAGTTGTGAGCTATTCAAAGCTTCATAGGGTTCTTATTTGATATATATATATATATATATATATATATATATATATATATCTGGTGGATACTTTCAAATCCACCAGAAAGTTTTAAAAGCTTGTGTTTTTATTACTTAGTGTTTTGATTTCTATCACTCTTTTATTCCGCACCATTGCTAATCAAACACTATTATATTTATCAAGTTAGAATATTCTTTAAATTTGAAAAAGTAGCCATAATTACATTCAACCCCCCTTCTATAATTCTTGTTGTATTGTTAGGGAATAACAACGGCTATTGAAGCATTTAGAAGGGGGTTAGAATGGGAATCTCCACTCTATGAGGAATTGATAAAGTACCCATGTCGAACAATGGATGACGTACAAGCCAAAGACATGGCGCAAGTAAGATTGGAAGAAGACAGAATGGAAGAGGATGAGAAGTACTACAAGCCGTCAAGAAAAATTACAACACTAAGATCCAGGGATTACAAGCCCTATACTAGACCTAACAGAGATAAAATATATGTCGACTCGATACGAGAATCTAATGAATGGAAGATAGAGGAGCGCAGTGACTGGAGGAAGGACCCTAATCTGCCACTAACTTATGACAACTATGGCTTCATGATAATGTCTTTAGCCATAATGAAGGAGTTTACCAAGTTAGGAGGTATAGTAAAGTGGCCAATAAAGAACAATAAACCTAAAGCGAACCCGGATTCTAAACTATGGTGCGACTATCATGGAGATTACGGACACAAAGCTTATGACTGTGTGGCCTTGTAAAAAGAAATACAATTTCTGACCAGGAAAGGATATCTCACGGAATTCATGGCGTCAAAGAAGACATCTTATGTTGGGAAGGACGTGTCTCCGAGAAGAAACAACGTGACACCATTAAGACAATCACCACCTCCACCACATCACAAGGTGATCAACTTCATCTCAGGAGGGTCAGAGATATGTGGATTAACATATTCACAGGCTAAGAGAGAATCCAGAGAAATAGACGTACGAGTCACACAAGTGGGGGTTGGCAATGACAATCTGCCATCCTTAATGTTTGATGAATCAGGCAAAAAGAACATACGAGAACCGCAACAAGATGGACTAGTCATTTCACTACCTGTGGGAAATTGCTTAATCAAAAGAATATTGGTGGACAATGGGAGTGCTGCCAACATCGTGATGCTTAGCACGCTGATACAAATGGGACTGAAGGAAAGTGACATGATCAAGAAGTCAACAACATTAGTGGGATTTAGTGGCGAGACGAAACGCACATTGGGCGAAATCACATTACCAACATATGCTCAAGGGGTCAATCTCCTCGAAAAATTCTGCACAATTGATGTGGATTCGAGTTACAACATAACTATGGGAAGGCCTTGGATTCACAACTTGAAGGCAGTGTCATCAACATGTCATCAAGTGTTAAAATTCCCAACACCATGGGGAGCTCAGGAAATAAGAGGGGATCAAAACATGGCCCGGGACTGTTACATGACATGTCTGATGCCAACCGTCCAACATCATGGAAATGAGATGCCTGTAGCCATGGTAACAGACTAGAACGACTGTCTGAAGTAGATTTGAAGATGAGAGACAAGAAGGTATTGATAGGGGAAGACCTCTCTCCGACAATTGAAGCTAACTTGGTAAATTTCTTAACCACGAGGTTCGATGCTTTTGCATGGGAACATGATGACATAACGGGAATCGATCCAAATGTCATCACACACAAGCTAAGCATGGATCCTAGCTACACACCCGTCCATAAAAATGAAGGAAGTTTGTAGCTGAGAGAAATAAGATAATAAATGACGAGGTGGAAAGGCTCATCATGGCTGGATGATTAGAGAAGTTGATTACCCCGAGTGGTTTGAAAACATCGTCATTATACATAAAAAGAATGGGAAATGGAGAGTTTGTGTTGATTACACAGATTTGAACAAGGCCTGTCCTAAAGACCCCTATCCGCTGCCTCACATTGACATCATGGTGGATTCGACAGCTGGTCACGAGCTACTCACATTCCTGGATGCGTCAAGTGGCTTCAATCAAATCCAAATGGAGCCATCTGACTGCGAAAAAACCACATTTATAAGGACAGGGGGATATATTGTTACTTGGCCATGCCTTTCAGATTAAGAAACGCTGGAGCTATATTTCAAAGACTTTTCAACAAAATGTTTAAAGAACAAATAGGACGGACAATGGAAGTCTACATTGACGACATGGTCATCAAGTCTGTTAACGCAGAAAGTCATGTACATGATCTTCAAGAAGTGTTCGATATACTAAGGTCATACAACATGAAGTTGAACCCATCCAAATGCAACTTTGCTGTGTCATCAGGAAAGTTCCTTGGACACATGGTGACAAGAAGAGGAATTGGAGCAAATCCCGAACAAGTTAAGGCAACCTTCAAATTGAAAAGTCCATCGAATGTCAAAGATGTACATAAACTGACAGAACGAGTTGCAGCCCTGAACAGGTTCATTTCACGTTCGTCAGATAGGAGCAAGCTTTTTTATGACATGTTGAGAAAGAACAAGGGATTCTTATGTTCTGAAAAACATGAGGTTGCTTTGAATGACTTGAAGAGATATCTAACTACACCACCACTTCTGTCCAAACCCATTCAAGGAGAGGACTTGTACGTGTATTTGTCTGTGACTGATCATGCAGTAAGTGCAGTCCTTGTTAAAGAAAATGAAGGTGTCCAGTCGCCTGTGTATTACATCAGTAAGAGCTTAGTAGACGCCGAAACAAGGTACACATCTCTTGAAAAATTAGTACTTGCATTAGCCATGACCTCCATTAAGTTGAGACATTAATTTGAGTCACATAAGATACATGTCATGACGAACTTCCCTTTGAGGAACGTCTTGAGTAAACCTGATTTGACGGGAAGAATGGAAAAATGGGTCATACGACTAAGTACTTATGACATCACGTACGACACGAGGACTGCAATAAAGTCACAAGCTTTAGCTGACTTTGTGGCTGATTTTAGTCCAAGCCATATGACAGATGCTGAGTGGGAATTTCAATAAGTTCTCTCAAGAGTAGACATGAAGCCTTGGACATTGTATACAGATGGGGCATCTAATGTCAGTGAAACGGGATTGGGGATTGTCCTCAAATCGCCACAAGGGATATGATAGCCCAATCGATATGTTGTAACTTTAAAGCCACGAACAATGAAGCTGAATATGAGGCATTAATTATGGGACTCACAATTGCTAAAGACATGAAGATCAAAAATATTGATGTCAACAGTGATTCATTACTTGTTGTCAATCATGTCAAGGGTTCTTATGAAGCCAAAGATCTTAAGATGGTTGCATACCTGGACATCACAAAAGGATTAACCAACCATTTTGACAACTTTAACATACAACAGGTTCCAAGGGAGAACAACGTGCAAGATGATGCATTGGATGGATTGGGAGCTGTGTTAAAAAACTTGGAGTTAAACAACATCCCAGTAGTCCATATCGTGAAGCCTGCTATGCAAAGACTAGTTCCTGGGTCAGAAATAATGACCCTTGATCAATGTGATGACGACATCAGTGAAAATGTAGACAACAGGATAAAGATATACAAGGATTACTTACAATTTGGAACAATACCAGCCAACAACAATGAAGCAAGGGTTCCCAAGATGAAGGCATCAAGGTTCACGATCATAGTTGGCGAGTTATTCAAAAAATCTTCCACGGGGCTGCTACAGAGATGCTTGAAAAAGTATGAAGCAGACATGGTTCTAAGAGATGCACACAAAAGGGAATGCGGGAATCATACTAATGGAAGTAATCTGTCTTTAAAAATTCTACGCTTGGGATACTGTTGGACGACACTAAGTCAAGATGCCCTAGACTATGCAAAAAAATGTGACGCCTGTCAACGACATGCACTTGTCATACACCAACCAACTGAGCATCTTCACATGTCCATTCCATCTTGGCCTTTCTTGAAATGGGGAATGGACATTGTAGGAAAAATGCCACCCGCACCAGGACAGAAGGTGTTCATGTTGGCCATGACTGATTATTTCTCAAAGTGGATTGAGGCGGAGGCGTTCAAGCAAGTGACATCAAAGGAAGTAATTTCATTCATTAAAAGAAACATTCTTTGCAAGTTTGGTGTACCATCAGAAATTGTTTGTGACAATGGATCGTAGTTCATAAGTGACAAAACTGAAGTGTTTTGCAAATATTGGAATATTAACTTGATTAAATCAACACCAAGATACCCTCAAGCCAATGGACAAGCCTAGTCAAGCAACAAGATAATAATCAATAACTTAAAGAGACGGTTGACAACATGCAAAGGAAAGTGGGCTGAAGAATTGCCTTGGGTGTTGTGGTCGGACAGGACAACTCCAAAAATGTCTACAGGGCAGACATCATACAACCTAGTCTATGGCACCGAAGCTGTATTACCAACAAAGGTCATGATACCGAAAATAAGGTATGGGCTCTTGACGGGTGATGTGAATAACACAGAATTATCACACGACAAGGACACTGTGGATGAATTGCGGGAAATTGCAAAAATTCGTTTAGCTTCTTATCAACAAAGAGTGGCCAATACCTACAACAAACATGTTCACATAAGGACATTCCGTGTTGGCGACATGGTGTTAAGGAAAACGTTCCAGAACACAATGGACATGACAACAGTAAAGTTTGCTGACACTTGGGAAGGCCCTTATTTCATTGATGCTGTCATAGGACGCGTGGCTTATCAGTTGTCAATGATGGACAAGATCCAAATACCAAGGAGCTGGAACGCTTTACACTTAAACTTTATCATGCGTAAAGTTCTCTATCTTTTTCTTTAAATTTATCTTCAATAAGTCGTTAGGACATAGCTCTTTGTCGATGATTAGTTTACATTTAGTGTGATTTCGCTTTCTACTTGCTAGTATTTGTTTGTGATGACTTGTTTGAAAATGTTATGCTGCGACCATGATGTCAATCTGTTATGTTTTGTATCATGAGTTACAGATTATGCAATAAAGTGTTTCTGAACTTTTAGCTTGACTATTTAAAATATCCTCATTGTATCATTATGTGTACAACATTCATATTTATCTATCTACAAAACATTACTCTATAGTCTCTACTGTAAATTAGCATTTATTCAATTATACCAAGGGCTGATCACCCTATTACAACTAAATTACTTAATGATTCAACAAAATTAAAGTAATGATTACAAACACTACATTAAATCTTTCAACACTTACAAGTGCATGCACCAGCGAGATAAATATTGACGAAATATAATGAGATACAACGAAATATTGACGAAATATAACGAGATACAATGAAATATTGACGAAATATAACGAGATACAACAAAATATAGACGAAATATAATGAGATACAACGAATATTGATGAAATATAACGAAAACAACGAAATATTGACAAAATACAACGGGATAATACAAAACGTAAAATTAAAAAAACAACGAAATATTAATGAAAAACTACAAGATGTTAACGAAAAATAACAAAACATCAACGAAAGACAACGATATATATATATATATAATATATAACGATGAAATATCAATATAAAATGACAAAGTAATTATGAAAGACGACAATATAATGACGTATTCTATGAAAAAATCTAAACTCTTCATTTTGCTAAAGGCAAACACACAGGTAAACGTGATGTTACGATTCAAAACGTTTAGGAAATATCATAAGCGACATGTCATTTTGAAACAACATAAGTTCGTCAACTAAGATGATTTACTCAATTAATTAACGGAAAAAGGTGTTGCAAACAGAAACCATTCGATATTACCACAAGGAGTTCAACTTAAAGAAGATAGAAACTAATGTCCCCCACCCGAAAGCGAAACAGGTATTAATGTATCACAAAAAACCAAAACCAACAAACGAGCTTGAAACTTAAACAGAGAACAAGTCTGAAACATTTAAATATAAAGACATGATATGAAGATTAGATCACTTGTCTTCGAGAGCATCATCTTGTGGGGACTTTGCCTCATCACCATCACCGCCACTTTTGAATTCATCCATACTGAAGGCGTCATCAGGAAAAGCTTTGTTATAGATCTTGACAGTTTCCCGGACATCCCACGAGATCCAATCACCTATATGGTATTCGAGCATCATATCCACACGAGTCCGCATAATCTGCTTATGCACAACTTTCTCTGTTTCATCCCGCATATCTTTCTCTAGTGACTGCACCTTGGAAACAAATTCCTCCCACTCGTTTTGCACGTCCTTCATAGCTTTCAGGTTGTTAAACACCAACTCCTTCGCTGCTCAAATTTTCTCCGAATATTTCTTATGCTCGCCCTCAAGATCCTTGAGTTTCTTCATTTTGTGTTCTTAAACTTCTCGGGCCACCATCATACTCTGGAAAGACTGCGATAAGGAGAAGATTTATGAAGAAAATAGTCAATTTAGTAAGGCAAGAACAAATTAAAGGAAAGATAATTGGCGTAGCTTGTAACGTCACTTACGTGGAATGAGAAGCCAGCAATATCATCCAAATTGGAACCAACAGGCTTAGCCGACAGAGCCTCCATGGATAGGGGAAGTAACATGTTGTCAAGTGAACGGATAAAGGTGGAAGGATCGACTGACATCTCATAGCTCTGGATGGAAAGTGAGACAACAGTCTCAAGTTTGGTGTCCAAAATAGATGGGTCAATTCTAACCTTTTAGAAATAGGGCTGTTAAGGGGGTTTACCATCATGGAGGACTTAGAAGAATCAGGTCCAGTCGATTTCTCATCACGAGCTCTTTTAGCAAAGAGATCTTTGCTAGAGATAATTAAAGGCTTAATTACTGGGGGCTTAAACTCTACAATAAGGAAAAAGGGTTCAATCCATGTCAATATAATAAGTGACAAACAAAGAGAAAAGATGGAATACATCAAGATAGAAAGCTTTTGACGTATACCTTTGGCGTAAATTCTTCCTGAAATCATCTCACCTTCTTTAACACTCTTGGGACTTTCCTGGGATTCAGACGACAAGCTTACAGCAGAAGAGGATGGCTGTATGACAGGGGCTAGAAGCAGCTTACTTCGAGTCCTAATTACAGCCGATTTCTGCTGAGGTTTCTTGGAAGCTGTACTCTCATCATGAGGTTGAATCCTCTTTGAGCCATAAACAAACTCTTCAATGTTGACATGACTAGCATTGCGAATAGGCTTGCCCAAACAATTTGGCCACAACCTCTCACCAACCGGCAGTGCACGAATCTTGTCAACAATGGCCTTGGCCTCAACATTGTCATACTACAATATCAAGGATGAATTTACAAGGTGTAATAAAGACGATGAGAAGGCAATGAATCGGTTCAACAAAGAGGGAACAACATGGGTTTAGTAAAGAATATTGATGATTAAAAATTGATAAAACATGCAATTACGCCTACAGATCTAGCCGAGAAACAAATAAAGAAAAAAGGAGTAAGAGAAAAGAAGTTTACCTGTGTTATTCCAATGATCTAGTAGGTAGTCAACATCGTCTCCAAGGGACGCCTTTTTGACAAAAAATAGTCCTTTTTTCCAATTCTGGTGATTAACAGTTTCGTTGTTCAAAATCAAAGGGTCATCAGTATCTTTGTTGGTAAAACCAAGACAACCACTGCTAAACTTCTTCAAACTATAAGAATGTTTGACAACATTAACATCAATACCAAAACCATTCTTTTCTTCAACCGAATCCAAAAATGTAAGGACCCTCCATGCAAAAGGCATGAGTTATCCAGGAGACACTTTTAAGGAATCAAGCACACCAACGATAAATTTTGAAAATGGAAATGTAAGCCCAATATCAAAGGGGTAATAATAAAAGCATACCCAATCTTTCCTGAAGAAATCGGCACGGATGGAGACGTCTGGAACAATATCAACTACATTTGACTGGAATAACAACTTGGCCTCTTCAAATCTTTCGGGTTTGATCTCACTTTGACGATTATCCTTGGAATCTAGAAGATTAGTAGCAACCCAGTTAAATGGATCGGAAAGGGAATGGACGTTTTCACCATTGTGACTCTCGGAACTCTTGTTGTGTTTTTTGGCCATGATTAAAGAAAGAAGAAAGAAGGAAGAAGGAAAGGGTTACGCGAGAAGATTAAAGTAACAGAGAATAATAAGTGAATTGGGGGAAGTAGATATATGAAGAAAATGGAGTAGCTCAGCTTTGGATATCGTGAAAGGTTTTTTGATAAGTGAATAGACAGTGCATGTATATCATCTAGCTGATTACACGCTAATCTAGGAGGTGAAGCAACAAAATACGCTACCTAGATTATGTGACGTGATTGTACGACTGAAATATAAAGTTGAAGATTTTACTAAATAATAAATTAATTAGAAAAATCTGGGGCTATTGTTGTGTATGCAAATTTTCGTTGATGTCAGGACATGATCAGATGATGGACGGCATCGTGGTTAAGACAGGACGGGAAGGTAAACTTGACGTCGTAAGCACCTAGGACATGAAGGATAGCTGGTAAAATCTTAACTTAGTACACATTATTGCAGAATAAATAGAAAATACAGTTCAGGGATTGATACCTATCTACAACACACGATTCAAGATAGAAAATTTTGAAAGTGGAGAAAAAAGGGGAACAAACTCGGAGATAAGGGAGGAGGAAAGGAGCAACGGAGAAAAAGAAGGGGAAGTTGTTGCATGAGTATATAGCAAGGATAGGTTGACAAGAAGAGACACGGCTAAGAAAACTGAGAAAACTGAGAACAACGCGGTTTTTTCCCATTCTCGGGTTTTCCGCGTCACCAATCTTTTGTGTATAGTTTACTTATGTTTCTTTTTGTTCATTAGCATTAATTTGCTCACACTTAGTATTGATCCTTAGTATTTAATCCAAAAAAAAAACAGAAAAAACAATAATTTAACATGTTTCAGTCTTTCCATTAAAAATTATCTGATAAGACCCCATACAGACCAAATAAAACACAACTAACAGGAGTTGCTACTGGACTTTAACAACTTAAATGGATCAAACCTCATCTTGTGGTGATTTTGGTTAATTGTTATGTGATTGTATCTAAATATTGTGGTATATAATTGATTCAATTGAACAATACATATTTTATTGAGTTTACTCTCATACCTTTTGAAGGGGCTCTTGTTCGAGGATTTGGATTCTTCATGTTTGAAGAGCATATTGCTAATTCAGATGGATCGGTAGTTTCCAATAGCATATGTACGTAGTGAACTAGTGTTGTTAAAAGCGCACCTAGGCACAAGCGCACAAAAGCACACCCCAAGCGCCTTAGCATAGGTGAAACGCGGCAACTTCAATCATGCGCGCACTTTTATAGGGGTGCTCGCGGTGCGGTGTGGTGCTGTTTAAGTTCAAATCGCATGTGTGGTTTGGTCAAATTCTCTAACTGCGCCGCGTAAACCTTAAAATACGCAAATCGGTGTGGTGTGGTTTGAGAGGTTTATAAAATAATAAATAAATAAATAAATAAATAATTGATGTGTGACACAAACACAACAGTGATAAGAGAAATGAGTAAAACTGTATTATTATCACCATTGATAAGCTCGTTTTGTTACATGATGAAGAAGATGATTCTCAATGTCTTGTATAGGAAGAAATGTAAATTATCTCATCTTCTAGATCTCTACTTACTATCTATCTAGAATACTGGGGTACATAACAGAATAGCTAACTCTTCGCACCAGTTTTACAACTATGTACAACTGGAGTCCAGCTGTGATGACTGAGATGACTCTGCTTTCTTATTGGTTAGTGTAACATCCCCCAAGGTAGGAGGTACAAACAGATTGGCAACTCCTAGCTTCGACTGCAGAAAGGCAAGTTGGTAAGAGGGTAAAGCTTTGGTAAACATGTCTGCAGGTTGGACAGATATACTGATATGAGTAGGAGCTATCAAACCACTTCGAAATTGATCATGGACCAGATGGAAATCAATATCAATGTGTTCGTACGCTCATGAAACACTGGATAGAGGCAATATGCAAGGTTGAATTAGTGTCACAATGTAAAGGAACCTGTAAAGGAGAAGGATACTGCAAAGTTTTTAACAAATTGGCAAGCCAAATCATCTCACAACACGTATCATCCATGGCACGATATTCAAATTTTGCAGAGGTACGTGAAACAGTAGGTTGCTTCTTGCGTTTCCAAGAGATAAGAGATGACCCAAGCATGACACAGTAGCCTGTGAGAGAACGTCTAGTCTCTGCACCACCACCCCAATCGAAGTTACTATAAGCTTGAAGTTGTAAAGAACTATTAGACATGAAGAACAACCCTTGGCCCGGAGAAGCCTTAATATACCTAACCATCTTGTGAGCAGCAGTCAAGTGATCTGCTCTAGGAGCATTAATAAACTGAGAGAGTACATGAACGCCATATGACAAATCATGTCGAGTAATGGTGAGATATACGAGATGTCCAACAAAATGATGATAGAAGGTACTATAGGTATCAGAGAGTAGTAGAGAATCATTATCAATAAGTTTATGATTCTATTCAACGGGAACAACTGATGGCTTAACAGCACTCATACCATTGTTAGTAAGGATGTCTAGATCATACTTGCGTTGACTAAGATAAATGCCAGTGTTAGAACGAGCAACTTCAAGCCCCAAAAAATAATTCAAAGCACCTGTGTCCTAAATTTTAAACTAAGAATGTAAGAATTCCTTTACAGCATTAAAAGAGCAATTGAACTGCCTTTATTGCTTTTATTTTCTCTGGATTAGCTTCAATTCCTCGATTGCTGATCATGAAACCCAAGAATTTGCCTGCTGGAACTCCGAAAGTACATTTCTCTGGATTAAGTTTGAGTTCATGCTTCCTCGGGTTATCAAAACATTCTCTCAGGTCTTCTATGTGTCCTGGGATGGTTGTTGATTTAGCAATCATGTCATTGACATAGGAATCCAAGTTTCTCCCGATCCGGGACTTGGATATCTTGTTCATGGCTCTTTGGTAAGTGGATCCTGCCTTTGTTAGTCCGAATAGCAATATCACATAAGCGTATACTGCTATGTGAGTTATCAATGTTGACTTAGGTATATCTTTCGGGTTCATCTTGATCTGGTTGTAACCGGAGAAGGCGTTCATGAAACTTAGCATGATGTGTCCGGAGGTGGCATCTATCAGCTGATCAATATTGGGCAGAGGGTATGGGTCCTTCGAGCATGCATCATTCAAATCAGTGTAGTCCACACACATTCTCCATTTTCCGTTTGACTTCTTCACCATGACAACATTTGCTAGCCACTCCGGGTACTTGATTTATTTGATAATCCCTGCTTTGAGCAACTTCTCTACTTCTTCATCTATTGTTTTTGCCTCTCTGGGGCAAAGTTCCTTCTCTTCTGTTTGACCGGCTTTCTGTTGTAGTTGACGTCCAAACTGTGTATTGCTATGGTGTCTAGAATGTTAAAGAAATTGCTAGAACAAACTTCTTAAATTAATAATGAATATTGGAAGGTATACATGTCACCCATCATGGCATACCAAGTTTCATAGATTTCGGATAATTATAAGATATCATTTGATGGCATCTGGTATAATTATGTTTAATTTAAGATTTGATAATGGTAAACACTTAGCTATGAAAAATAATATAGACCACCCCAACGTGGCGTATTATTTAGTAATAGGACCAAAGTAACATCTAACCAAACTTAGGTGGTATACATGTCACACATCGTGGCGTACCGGAAATTTATGGTGTTTAAATATTAGTGCATTAATTTTAATAATTGTTAGAGGAACCAATAGGTCTTTATATTTAACGCACCCTTTCTGTGTTATGTGATGTTTTTATGCATGATTCTCAGGATACAATGGGCTTTAATCCACTGTTCACCATACTTAAAGATAATAAACTTACCGGACCTAACTATATTGAATGGAAACAAAATTAGGACATTGTGTTGACTGCTGAGGAGTACAAGTTTTGCACTTATGAAATGTGGCGCCCCAAAATCCGGGGTCAGGAATCTCGGAGGCCACGCCATCTAAACTACTACAACCACATACCTCACACTACAATATATAAATACTCACACTTTATGACCCCACACTTATCATATACACACACACTTACAGGTTATTGTCTTGGAAACGAACCATTCATAGCTAGAGTAATTCAACCATAAAGTGATAATTATTACAACCCAAAAGTAGTTAAGTCTTACCGGGGAGTAACCTTTAAGTAAGGCTAGTCCATCGGTCAAATATACGTTTCTTGTTTATTACCTTACATAAGTCATACTTATAAATAAGCCGAACTAAAATCAACTGAAAACCAATCCAGCTTATTCGGACTACCTATGGTACAACAACAAAAATCTACGGAACAGCTGGCCATTTCCTACCCGTTTCCTGGTTGTGGTTCTCATGGTAGGCATCTTGATTCACTGTTGTGTTTTGTTATTTTAAAAGAAAGCAAGAGTGAGCTATAATTCCCAGCATAATAATGTACAGTATGAAAATGACTGTATGATAAACTTATGTAAAACATCATATATGATAATTACATTTTATTCGAAAATAGTTTCCCTTGGTGATACACACCTTTTACAAAAACAATCATTTAGTGGATTTTATTAACCTGCGAATACCTTAATAGTAAACCCAACACCTATGCTTGGATTACGGTATTACATCACAATTCCAATTGGAAGAATAGGACATTCATTGGAGCCACCGCATACGATGATCAGTTGTACTACGATAAAAGTAACCTTTTCTACTAGTAGAAGGATGACACCTTTGTATCCCGGTTATCACCCTTGCCGCATACGGGCTATGTGTCCTCATTTCGGGTATACACACACTTCACAGGTCCTTAGGTATAGGTTGTACCGTCTCCTACGGTACCAGTAGTCTATCCAATACACGAAGTACTTGGATCCTACCCCTCCCTTGTCCTTTAGGAGATCCTATCATATCCCGAGAACTCGAATCACATCGAAGTTCCCCCAAGCGTTTTGCTTGTTGATAGGTATAGCTTTACTTTATATATATATATATACTTCCGAAAGTTTTCGGAGAAAGTACTAGGGATGTGAGTTGACCGTTGTCAACAGATAATTGAATAAGGGGGGAGTTTCTCTTTGAAACTATATTCAAAATAAGTCGAGATAATATTCTCCGACGATCTGAAATTATTCGAATGATTTTTCAAAAATCAGAAGGTATTTCAAATCAGGTCCTATGATTTTTAAATTATAAATAAACCCTTTAATGAATAATAATTAATTAAATGATAATCGATAAATAATTAAACCTCGAATGAGTTTACTCTTTAAAATAATATTTAATATAATATTCCTCAACTAGTTTATGTCTACGCAATTAATAATCTTTAATGTTTAATCAGGTTTGAAATAAATAATCGTTGGAGTATACTTCTCCCATAATAAAGGAATAGGTATATAATATTTATTACTCGAACAATAAAATATAGTTGAGGGAATATGATCGTTGGGAAATCGTTTAATAAAAGTTCGAGGTATTTTAATGTTTCGTAAGTGGACGTTGAGTCCCTTTAAAACGTACTATTATGGACTTATAATTGTCCCATAATATCACCGGAATCATTTCCGGGTTTTCATCTTAAAATCCCGAACGACTCTCGGTCTTATAATCATACGTCACGCTTAAAGCGGAATTAAATATTTTACTACATATACTTATCATACAACATCACTACATTATGCCAAAAGTTCAATTATTACGTATCATGGCAAGCATGGTATTTATACAATGATAATAAAACAATCCTTTCACAACACAACAGTAAATGGAGTTGGGTTCGTAAACTTTCCTGGGTATCTCGAGGTGGAGGATGCTCTAGGTTCCGCTCGGAAATCTATAATCGTAAACACAATTCGTTTTGTTAGGTCCCGTTCTAATTTACGGCGACTCGCACTCATGCGCTATTTATTATGCACCCTCTAAACTTATATTACCCTTATTATTCCTTTCAGTCCTTATTCACATCATGGTCGCTTCATTTTTCTAAGTATCTTAGGTTCATTTTCATTTTCGTCGTCGGCTCCGCTTATGGATTCTACGGTTTCAAATCTCGCGGTCTCGGTTCCGATATTTTTAAAAATTTGAAAAATCATTATTTCCACTTGAAATTTTTATTGAAATTAGGAAACTCAAAATACTACTCTCTGTAAAAATTTCATTATTTATGAACATTTTTAAGTTGATCCTTTACATTTTCAAAGTTCGTAATTCGTAGCAGTTTTTATCGCGTAAATCACTTTTAGTAAAACGGCCATAACTTTTGATCCGTAAATCGGAATCAAGCGATTCAAGCGCCTAAACGATCCTTATAATATTTTATATCATAATCAAGGGTTAGTTTTCAAGAAACTACAGTTTACATCTTCAGGACTTTCTGCAGAAACTTAAAGTTACGTTTTGTTTATTTTAACGGGATTACGTTTATGATCGGAGTTTCGTTTACGTCTTAAATCTTTATACTACTACCAACAATCACCATATCATCATAAACACACTAACTCCTCTCAATAACATCATGTTCTTGAGGCAACAACAATCAACCTTAAATCTACTTAGCTAAACATCAAGATTTAAACAATATCACCTCTAAAACTAGATTTGTAACTACATACTAAAAGGATCTTAAAATTGAATCTTAAATAAAGTTGGGTCAAAGCATTTTACCTTTCTTGAAAGCTTGAGATGTGTTCTTGAGTATGGTGGAGTATTAGGAGTGCTTGGTATGATTTTTGGAACCTAAAACCACCATTGAAATCGAGAAACCAAAGAAGAGTTACTATTCATACTATTCACTAGCAACTTTCTTGATTTTATTTCACCCATCAAACCTTGATAAAAAGAGATCAAATAATTATCATACCTTTGGTTGTTAGGAAGCTTGAGAATTAATGGGAGAATTTAACCATGGCTAGAACTTGAAGAATTGAATTTGATTTCCTTGGTGAAGAAGAAGAAGCCGAATGGAAATAATGAAGAAATGGGAGAGAGTTTTATGCTTGCTTCCTTGGTTGCTTCTAGGAAATGGGATTGGTGATATCTTATATTTATTTGATATTCTCCTAGTATAAAATCCTAGGTTTATTCTTGTTCCAAATCCATGGACAAATCTAAGTAGCTTCCTAGTTTATAAGCTAAGCTACTTATTTTAGCTTCCTTAGCACACTATTTGATTAGCCTTAGTTGATCATCCTATATCTAGCTCACTATTTGATAAAGTAACCATGGTTACTTTCTTACCATGGTTAGTTAGTGCCTTACATTTATTTAATCATTTACGCATTCACCCGGTCGCTTAAACGTTTTCGTAATACTTCCTCGTAAATGGTTCGCGATGTAATTCCTTCCGTATTTATTCCTTATGTTTTGAATTATCATACTTGGATATAAATCCGTAGGGTTTTAATCTTGTAATTATATTGTGATTCATGTAATCCTTGATGAGTCGTAAATATGGTCATTTTTCAAAGTTCATTTTCTTCGAAAACTAATAGTGTTTACATACACTCATTTGGTACGTCTAATTATAATATCAACTCCGAAACTCATTTTCTCATGCACTACATAGTGTAGGCTCAAAAGTTTTTCCTGTCCGTCAGAGTTACTATTCATTAAACGTTTTACAAGGTCTCAAAAATTCGAATTATTACAGTCTTCCCCTCTAACAAGGATTCCGTCCCGGAATCAATTGAAAAATAAGTGGGGGTATTCATTCCTCATTGCGTCTTCAAGTCCCCAAGTTGACTCTTCGACATTTGATTCCTCCATAAGATTCTAACTAGCTTCACAGTCTTGTTCCTCAGCACTTGTTCTTTTTGGTCCATTATCCTTACTGGTTGTTCGATGTAGGTCAGGTCTGGTTGTAAATCTACCTGCTCGTATTCTATTACATATCGTGCATCTGCATGGTACTTCCTTAACATGGACATGTGGAACACGTTGTGCACTTGTTGCAAATTAGGAGGCAAGGAGAGCTCGTAAGATAGAGGTCCTATTCTCCTCAAAATTTTAAAGGGTCCTATGAATCTGGGGCTCATCTTCCCTTTCTTCCCAAATCTCATCCCCCTTTCCACGGAGATACCTTTAATAGCACAGAATCTCCTACTTCATATTCCATATCCTTCCTGGTCTAGTCGGCGTACTTCTTTTGTCTGTCCTGAGCTGCTACCAGTCTTTTCCTGATGAGTCTCACCGTTTCCTTGGTCTGTTGGACTAACTCTGGCCCTAATATCTTGTGTTCTCCAACTTCATCCCAACATAGGAGAGAGCGACATCTCCTTCCGTAAAGAGCTTCATACGGAGGCATTCCTATGCTAGCGTGATAGCTATTGTTGTAAGCAAATTCGATCAGGGGTAAGTGGTCATCCTAATTTCCCTTGAAATCAATGGCACATACTCGTAGCATATCTTCTAGGGTCTGAATAGTCCTTTCGCTTTGCCCATCAGTATGGGGGTGGTAAGCGGTACTCATGTTTAATCTGGTGCCTACGCATTCCTGGAAGCTTCTCCAAAATCGGGAATTAAACATTGGGTCTCTATCCGACACTATGGCTACAGGAATGTCGTGTCTCACTACAATTTCCTTCAAGTAAATATCCACCAACTTGTCTACGGTGTACCTTTCGTTGATTGGTAGGAAGTGTGCGGACTTGGTCAATCTATCTATGATAACCCATATGGCGTCGTGATTGGTCTTTGTCCTTGGTAGGCCTGTCACAAAATCCATGGCTATATGCTCCCATTTCCATTCCAAAATTTCCAGGGGCCATAACAGTCCACTAGGTCGCTGATGTTCCGCCTTCACTCTCTGGCATGTCAAGTATTTGCTGACCCACTCTACTACTTCTCTCTTCATGTTAGTCCACTAATAATATTCCTTAAGGTCACGGTACATTTTCGTACTTCCTGGGTGGATTGAATATCTGGAGATGTGCCCTTCGTGCAGCAGCTCATCCTTTGACTCTTGCACATTTGGAATCCAAATTCGGGACGCATACCTCATGATCCCTTTCTCTTCCTTCTCGCATCTCACTTCTTCACCGGTCAATGTTTCTCTTTCTTCATCCGTCTTCTTTTCCTAACATTCTCGTATCTTTTCAGTCAGTTCCGGCACTAGCTTAATCTCAAATAATCCCTCCGTTCCTTTACCGGTCATTCTCACGTCAATTTCCATCTCCTCAAATTCTTTAATTAGCTCCTCCGATATCATTATCATCTTGAGTCTTTCCTTCCTACTAAGGGCGTCAGCCACCACATTGGCTTTACCCGGGTGATACAAAATTTCAAAGTTGTAGTCCTTTATCAACTCTAACCATCTCCTCTGTCTCATGTTCAGTTCCTTCTGAGTGAAAATATATTTGAAGCTTTTATGGTCTTTGTAGATCTCGCATTTCTCACCGTATAGGTAGTGTCTCCAAATTTTCAGGGCAAACACTATGGCTGCTAGTTCTAGATCGTGAGTCGGGTATCTGCTCTCATAATCCTTCAATTGCCCAGAGGCATACACTATAACTTTACTGTGTTGCATCAGTACACATCCTAATCCTTTAAGCGATGTGTCGTTGTATATCACAAACTATCCCTTTCCATCGGGAAGAGCGAGCACTGGTGTTGACACCAGCCTCCTTTTCAGTTCCTGAAAGCTTTCCTCACATTTCTCTGTCCATACAAACTTTTATGTCTTCCGGGTAAGTCTAGTTATTGGACCAGCTATCTTAGCAAAGTCTTGCATGAATCTTCGGTAATATCCTGCTAAACCCACAAAACTCCTAACCTCTGTTGGGGTAGTTGGTCTTTCGCAGTTGGATACCGCCTCTATTTTGGCAGGGTCAACTAAAACTCCTTTACTACTCACCACATGTCCTAAAAACTGAACTTCTCTTAACCAAAACTCGCACTTCGAGAACTTGGCATACAATTTCTCGTTCCTCAAGATTTTCAAGACTATCCTCAAATGTTCTGCATGTTCTTGCTCTGTCTTTGAGTAGACCAGAATATCATCTATAAAAACTATCACACATATATCTAGGTGCTTTTTGAACACTCTGTTCGTCAAATCCATAAAGGTTGCGGGTGCATTGGTTAGCCCAAATGACATGACTAAGAACTCATAGTGTCCATACCTAGTGCGAAAAGCAGTCTTCGGTATATCCTCCGGTTTGATTTTCAGTTGGTGATATCATGTCCTCAAATCTATTTTGGAAAAATGCACAGCTCCCTCGAGTTGATCGAATAGGTCATCAATCCTAGGGAGAGGGTACCTCTTCTTAATAGTCAGCTTATTCAGCTCTCGATAGTCTATGTATAATCTCATATTGTCGTCCTTTTTCTTTACGAACAGTACTGGTGCTTCCCATGGCGACACACTGGGTCTTATCATTCCATTATCTAATAACTCTTGCAGTTGAGAAGCTAGTTCTTTCATCTCAACTGGGGCTAGCCTATATGGGGCCTTGGATACTGGTGCCATTCCTGGGGCTAATTCTATAGCGAATTCTATTTCCCTGTCAGGTGGCAACCCTGGTAAGTTCTCTGGAAACACATCCTCGAATTCGTTCACTACGGGTATGTCCTATATAATAGGGACTTCCTTCTTGGTATCTACCACATAAGCCAAATAGGCCTCGTTACCTTTCCTTAATAATCTTTTTGCCTGTAGCATGGTCAGAAATTTTTGGTTCTGTCATTGACCTCTAAACACTACTTCTTTTCCATTTTGCACTCTTATCTTTACCCTTTTCTGTTCACAATCTATTTGTGCTCCATTACTGGATAAGCAATCCATTCCTAAGATTACATCAAATTCTCCTAACATAAATGGGATTAGGTCAACCTCGAAGACCTTCCCTTCTAATTTCAACTTGCACTTAGGGTGTACTTGATTCACAGGAATTATTTATTTGTTTGCTATTTCCACTTGTAATATCTCACGTAAGGGTATGACGTTAAGTTTTAACATTTTAGAAAAATCTTGAGATATAAATGACTTAGTTGCTCCAGAATCAAATATGATATTTGCATGTTTGGAATTTAACAGAAGGGTACCTTCTATCACGTCAGTGTTTCGGACAGCATCCTGAACGGTCATGTTGAAGGTCCTAGCAGCTGGGGGTCGGTTGGATGCAGCTCTGCTCATCCCTGAGGCTGGGGGCTTCAAGGTCGGGCAATCCTTCCTCATATGCCCTACTTTCCCATATTGGAAACATGTCTTGCTGTATTGGGGACAGTTGTTAGCAAGGTGTCCGGGTTGGTCGCACCTGTAACATTTCAGAGGGGCTCTTGCCTGGGTGCACATCCCGAGGTGTCTTTTTCCACATGTCTGACATTCTGGTATTGGGGCACGAGGTTGGCTATGTAATGTTGCCCTAGATTGTCCACCGCCCTGGCCAACACTTTCACTTGGGGCTCTTCTGAATCCGGGGCCTCGCGCAGGTTAGGACACCACTCCCCTGACGAACCTGCTTGGAAGGCTCCTGTTCCCGGTTCCTATTCCTTGGCTTCCTATCTTTCTCTTCCTATTTTCCTTTTCCTTCACACTCTGCTCACTGCCAGCTTCAACAATTGAGGCTTTCTGCACTAAGGTGGCATAGTCTGTCAGCTCTAACATCGCCACTCGATTTTGGATCCACTGTTTCAGACCAAGCTGAAACCTTCGCACTTTCTTTTCTTCGATATTCACAAACTCAGGCACAAATCTTGACAACTCAATAAACTTGGCATCATATTCTGCCACAGTCATCTTATCATATTCCAACTCCAGAAACTTAATCTCCATCTGGGTTTCCATAAACCTAGGGAAATACTTGTCTAAGAATAGTCGGGTAAATCTATCCCATGGGATCACAGTATCAGTCTCTAGGTTTCGTTTAGACTCCCACCAGTAGTTAGATTCTCCTTTCAGCATGTAAGAAGTGAAAATGGTCTTGTGTCGTTCCTCTACACCTAGTATCTCGAAGGACTTTTCTATCTCCTTGAGCCAGGCCCTTGCTTCAACGGGGTCGGCAGATCCTAGAAACTCTGAGGGTTTGAGAGATTTGAAGGCCCTAAAGGCAGTGACTGCAGTCTGTTGGGCAGCATGTGGCTGTGGTGGAATAGGCTGTTGGTTCAGATTTGCTCTCAATAGTTCCATAAATTCATTCATGGGGTTCCCTCCCTGATGAGTATCATCAGCCTCTCCTTTTACATATTCTTCCTCATCATATTCATTATAGTCTAAGTCCTCTTCACTTTCTTCATTTACTACTAGGTCAGGTTCATTCCGTTGTTGGTTAACTGATTCTGCATGTTGTACCTTGGTTCCTCTTCTACGGGGTGGCATTGTTGTGATAATGAAGATTTGTCAATATAGTTGCAATATTTTATAATTGGATTAATTTATTCATATGTAAGCATGTCATCTATTATCTAGCATGTTTTTATAAGTGCAATAATATGGACATCAATTTCTTAATAACTGCTAGATATATATTTCATAAGGCCTCCCACTTATATCTGGGGGACAAAACAACTAGCTGAGTTCATACATGCCTGATTATAATACATCACTACTTGTCCTGAATATTGAAATGCAAATACATAAGTCGTGTACCCTGAAGGGCTAATAACGCTATCTACTACTAGCTATCCTATCAAAATTGGTGACAATTCACCCAGCCTTCTTCAAGGTCCATATCTAGTCACTAGTCCCTCAGTCACTGTCACTGCGCGTGAGGTCACGCACTGTCCTCATCGCTCCTGCCAACATCAGCTCTGCATCAACTACTGGCATGTATCCTCCAATCGTTGTCATCCTCATCTGAACCCGGGTACGGAGCTCAATCCCATCAATCTCTCTGTGAGCTATGGCTGGGGAAGCAGCTCTGAAGTCCCCTGGGTATCCTAGTCTGATGGCTCTCTCAGCTGTCAGTGCCTGGCGTAACTTCACAATGCGGGCAGATGCCGCAGTGATCTCAGCGTTAAGCTGAGCCACCATCCAGTCGTGTACAACTATATGTATGGTCGTCGGGGGTGGTAGAGGTGAGTCTGGGTCGCTAGAGGATATGTCGTAAGCCTCGTAGACATGTGCATTGATAAGTGGCATTTTATACCACTTAGAACGTCTTATAATGGCTTGAATTGATGTTTTGAAATCAAGTATTTTGTGTATTTGATGCGCTTTTCTAGTGTTTTTGCATTTCAGGGTATAACTTGCGTATGTAGGAAGAATTCATCATAATAAGCCCAGAAAAGTACTTGGAACTGGTTGTGGGAAGTTAGGAGCATAATGCAGCAAAATCAGGAGCAGAATGCAGGATTTTTCCAGAAAGTGCTGGGGCGCCCGCCCGGGAAGCGGGGGCGGCCGCCTGGGATTTGCGGCGCCCGCCTGGGAAACTGGGGCGGCCGCCCGGAGTTGACAAATTAAATTCTGATTTTTATAATCCTTATTCTAATGGACTTCTGAGACAGTTGATTCATGTGGGCCCTATATAAGTAATCTTCAGAGACGTTTCACAATATGAAGTATTCATCAAGCAAGGAGCAAGGAGACAGGGAAAGAAGACCGTTTTAGCACACCGCAACGAAGAAAAGGAAGCATACGATAATTTGTGATTCTTTTATTCGTTGTAATAGTGGATGCTAGTTTTCTTTACTTTGAACCTATTTACTCTTGTGACGTACTCTGGTTTTAATAAGTATTTTTATTAGTTTATCTTGTGTGTTATTATCATATTTTCATATGAACCCATGGTGATGATGAGTTATATCATGGGCTAATCGTGATCATGGGATCGTAGCGGATTTACTATGGATTTTGGTAGTTAATTGTTTAATACCTTGGTGTGTGATGATTGTATGATATCTAGTATAGGTTGTGCTTATTCGTCTTATATGCGTCGCGAAATTATAAGATATCTTGTTAATCTCTTGTGAAGCGACAGTGAATCTTGAGATTTAGAACTTGCCATGCTAGCATAGGTTCATGTATTGTATGCATGATTAGTGGGTAACTCTAACCGTTTTACTTGCCCTGTGTAATCATAATGAATAACTTGCGCTTAAATCGTTATGTTGTCAATTTCTGTAGACATATAGGGTCTCAACATAATTGATGCCTATGCAACTTCTATCTTAATTGTGGATGTTGGTAGAATGGTATTAGTACAACGAAAGTTGGCTTTTATCAGTTTCTTGTTGTTCGATTAATATCATCACTGTTACATGCTAAGGGTAATAACAATGACTATATAATGAAGTAGAAATGAAGTTATGATCTCATGTGTGTTTAATATTGTTTATTCAAGTAATAATTTAAGTGTTGTATTCTCGTAGTTAATTATAGTTAATAATTAGTTAATCAACCTTAAGTGTTATTGTCTTGACATTGAGAAGTAATCATACATTGGTGAGTGAGTGTTAATTAAATATAATTAGTCTGAGTCTCTGTAGGAATGAATTAGAAATCATTCTATATTACTTGCGAACGCGTATACTTGCGTGTAATTTAGCGCGTGTTTTGTGCCTAACAAGTTTTTGGCACCGTTGTCGGGGACTCGGTGTTAATTTGTTTAGTTTATGTACTTGCCATCAGTGGTCATTAGGACTCATTGATTAAGACTTGTTACTTATTGTTTCAGTTATGTTTCAGGTACTCTAGCGAGCGTTTATGTAAACACGTTCTCGCACTCACAAGAGGGCTTTAACTACGGCTGAGGAGACAGACCCAGTTCTTGATATTCCGGAGAAGATAGATTTTAAAGATTCGGATAAAGAGTGTGAGCAGAAAGAACCGATAATCATGGGTGATCGTATAGTTCCAGCAGCAGATCCAGCTCTTATGGACTTTTCTCGGCCTAAAATTGATGACATTCAGTGAAGTATCCTTCATCCGGCTATTCAGGCTAATACTTTTGAAATCAAGTCGGGCACTATTCAGATGGTGCAGAATTCTATTTCTTTCGGAGGTGCTACTACTGAAGACCCCAACATGCATATCAGGAATTTTGTCGAGATCTGTAGTACTTTCAAATATAATGGTGTTACTGATGAGGCTATCAAGCCGAGGCTTTTCCCATTCTCTTTGAGGGATAAAGCTAAGGACTGGTTACATTCTGAACCAGCTGGGTCCATCACTACTTGGCAAGATCTTGCGTAAAAGTTTCTGGTGAAGTTTTATCCAATGGCCAAGACTGCAGCTATGAGGAGTGCTCTTACTCAGTTTGCGCAGTAACCAACAGAATCTATGTGCGAAGCTTGGGAGCTCTATAAAGAGATGTTGAGAAAGTGTCCACATCATGGTATGCCTGACTGGATGGTGATGACTGGGTTCTACAATGGTTTGGGGGGCCAATCTCGGCCCATGCTCGATGCAGCAGCTGGAGGCGCCTTGTGGGCCAAAAGCTATACTGAAGCCTATAATCTTATTAAAACTATGGCTGCAAACGAGCATCAAAACCCAACTCAAATGATGATGCCTGGGAAGGTAGCAGGTTTTTTGGAAGTTGATGCTGCCACAGCCATTGCAGCGCAGCTCCAAGCGCTGTCTATGAAGGTCGATTCTTTAGCCAACTATGGAGTCAATCAGATAGCTATGGTCTGTGAGCTTCGTGCAGGCTCTCATGCCACGGATCAGTGTTCTCTCGTTAATAAATCTGTTCAGTATGTGAACAATTATCAACGATTGCAGCAGCCTGTGCCAGCTACTTATCATCCTAATAACAGAAATCATCTCAATTTCAGCTGGAGCAATATTCAGAATACTGTTCAGCAACCATATCAGCAAGGTGTAAGTAAACAGTTTAATCCACTTGGATTCACGCAACCTCAGTAATATGCTCAAAGGCAATCATATCCTCAACAAGGAGGTGCTGCTCCACTTTCTAGCGCTGATTTCGAGGAGCTAAAGCTGTTGTACAAAAGTCAGGATGTTTCTCTCAAGACCTTGGAAAATCAAATCGGTCAAATAGCCAATGTCATGCTTAATCGTCAACCTGGCACACTTCCCAGCGATACTGAAGTGCCAGGCAGGAAGGAAGCTAAAGAGCAAGTCAAAGCTATTACCTTAAGGTCTGGAAAAGTTGATGATGCTGAAAAAGCAAAAGAAGAAAAAGCTGAAGTTGTAGATGAAGAAGAGAAGCAAAAGGAAAAAAGAGGCGGCACCAAGGAAGACTATTGTTGAACACACTCTGCCTGAGGGTAATATAGGGGAAAAACAGCTCTATCCACCACTACCTTTTCCTAAGAGATTGCAAAAACAAAAGCTGGATAAGCAATTTGGTAAGTTTCTGGAGGTGTTCAAGAAACTTCACATCAACATACCTTTCGCTGAGGCTCTGGAGCAAATGCCTAGTTATGTGAAATTCATGAAGAGTATTCTTTCAAGGAAGGTGAAACTGGATGACCTTGATACCGTTGCTCTAACGGAAGAGTGCAGTGCTGTGCTGCAACAAAAATTACCTCCAAAGCTTAAAGATCCAGGTAGCTTCACCATTCCTTGCACCATTGGCAAGTTATCTTTTAACAAGTGCCTTTGCAATTTGGGAGCAAGCATCAATCTGATGCCGTTGTCTATCTTCAAAAAGCTGAATTTGCCTGATCCAAAGCCCACCTACATGTCTCTACAATTGGCTGATTGTTCTATTACATACCCAAGAGGCATCGTGGAAGACGTGTTAGTAAAGGTGGATAAGCTCTTCTTCCCTGTAGACTTTATCATTCTGGATTTCGAGGCAGATAAGAAGATTTCCATAATCTTGGGAAGACCTTTCTTAGCTACAGGCCGTACCTTGATAGATGTGCAGAAAGGTGAACTTACTATGAGAGTGCAGTACCAGGATGTGACAATCAATGTATTCAAGGTGATGAAATTCCCTATAGAAGACGAGGAGTGCTTAAAGGTGGATTTGATTGATTCTGCGGTAACGTCAGAACTTGATCATGTGCTAATGTGTGATGCCTTAGAGAAAGCCTTAGTGGGGGAATTTGACAGTGAAGATGAGGAAGGCAATGAGCAATTACAATATCTAAATGCTTCTCCTTAGAAGCGAAAGTTAGACATGCCATTTGAATCTCTAGGTAATACTGATCTCAAGAATGCTGAGGGAAAGCTCAAACCGTCTATTGAGGAAGCACCTACTTTGGAGCTTAAACCATGGCCTGAACACTTAAGGTATGATTTTTTAGGTGATGCATCTACTTTTCCTGTTATTATTGCATCTGAACTTTCAGGTAGTAAGGAGGAAAAGCTCTTGAGGACCTTAAGAGAATTCAAATCGGCCATCAGATGGACTATAGCAGATATAAAAGGGATCAGCCCTTCATACTGTATGCATAAAATTCTGCTAGAGGAAGGTAGTAAGCCGACTGTTGAGCAACAGCGAAGACTTAATCCTATCATGAAAGAAGTGGGGAAGAAAGAAATTCTAAAGTGGCTGGATGCAGGAATTATATATCATATTTCTGACAGTTCTTGGGTGTGCCCCATGCACTGTGTACCTAAGAAAGGAGGTATTATTGTTGTAACGACTGGGAACTTTACGTTTATATTATATCATGATTATAATAAAATATATGAATTAATGTGTCATTTATGTGTGATTATCTGATAAACCCTAACTGTTACGTGATACGTGTATCCCATGTCATTTCTGTATTTTTAAGGTATTTTTCAGATATTTTATTATGCATTTATGGGTTTTATTTCAAACGTTTTACGATCCAAACGATGATTTTAAAGCCAGTATTTCAAATAAAATAATGGGCCTTATTTTTCATCAAATGGCTTTTACAATCGCCTTGTTCTGAACATCTAGATAATTTATAAATTTTCTCGTTTTGCGAAAAATGATTTTTCCGGGCCCCATTGGGTGTCAAAAACCCCACAAAAATCATATTTTTATTTTTATAAAATATAGGACTTTCATTTATATTATTTCTTTGCATTTTTGCATTATTCACAATTTTTGGGAATTTTTGGCATATATATTGCATATATAAAATATTTATAAATTAAATTTTAATACTCAAAAATTATAAAAATTAGGGCCCAATATTTTTATTTAATGTATAATTAGCCCCTTAATTTTAATTAGGAGTATTAGTTTTACTACTATAAATAGCCTAATTTTTATTTAATTAATTATAATTAATCATTAAAATCTGCAAAATTACCAAAAATTCTCTGAAATCGGGTCGGGAAGAACAGGTTTGGGTCGAAGAATGAAGTCGTGATTTCTCACTGATTACAGCATCAAATCGTGTGTTTCAAGTACTCAAATCGAAGGTTTTGATCCGTTCTTTCTGTTTCTTGCATCAATTTCACGTTTTATTACATCGTTTTTCATTTTTGATTTCTAGGGTTTATGTTCGAATTAGGGCTTTTTGATTCTGGGGTTATTTTGATGTTTTGATGATTGATATAGCTTTGTTAGATGATTTACAGTCGATTCATGGTGTTTAATTGAACAAACGATGCTTGGATAGTGATTCACGATTTCTAGGGTTTAGGTCGAATTTTCAAAACACAACTCGATGATTTCTGTGAATATTTGGTTCTTGTAATGTTAGGGCTTTGATTGTATATGCTCTTAGCTTCATTTTGCACTATATAACGTTTGATTTTATGTACAAATGAATGATTTGGGTTTTTGGCCGGAGTTCATGTCGATTTTGATCGGAGAAGATGACCCGAGGGTTATTACATGGTTAATCGAGTCTTACTTGCTTATATGTAATACATGAGTCAGTCATAAGCGCATGGGTAGATGTTAGGATCGGTTTGAAGTCGATTCAAGATGCAAATGAAGTACGACATGACTTAACCAGTCTGTTTTGCCAACAGAAGCTAAGCCAGCCAGGCCAGTTGAGTCGGTAATAGTCCAAGGTGATAGACATAAGTGATTCAATTGCAGTAAGTCGCGCAAAAGGCAAGTTTTTCCTCTATTCTACTTTCAGAATAGTGATATTAATTCAAATATTTATCACATTTACATTCTCTTGATTATTGTTCTTGATCACTAATATACAATCCCTATTCCTTTGTTCATATTTCATTTCAATTCTTGATTTCTCCGTTTCTTTGGATTCTTGATTCATATTCTGTTGGTAACATATGGAGATTGATATATTCTAGTGTTTGGAATATATCAAAGCATACCGATTATCCCGGTTGCTAAGCGATGGACTGGATAATGATATTTTGGGATTGAGTGTGTCTTAATCCTGAGGACCGGGATGACTGGTGCCTCGACGTGGGCCGTAGTGCCTGGGTGCCCGACTGGATCTATATATTGAGATATGGATCTGCATTATATTCTGACTGATCAGCAGAATATAGATGCGAACTTGTGTCCAGTTTAGTTTATTTGTACTCGCCAGTAATGGCCTTCTTTCTATTCTCATGAGGTTATATCTTGGCAGATATACCTGGGATGGCGGATTCATTTAAAATGCTTTAACACTGTTTATAGGTTTGTGGACTTGTTGAGCAACTTTTGGCTCACCCCTTTTTGTTATTATTCACCTTATTGTTTTCAGTTAAGAAGGAATATAAAACCAATCAGGACTCGAGTGGTAAAGAAGCGGGTCAAGCCTCGGGATCCTCTCATATCCAAGTTGTTGATCCCAATCCAGGAAGAAAGCTTTGAGTTGCCCGAGCAGGTGGAGTGTTGATAGATAGTATGTGTGTGTGTCTGAATAAAAGTTGAACTTAGTTTAAAATGAATTAGACAATGGTTTGTAATAAAGAGAGTTTGTGAGACTTTGAATGTTGGTTTGTAATAAAAGTAGTTAGTGGTTCTTGTTTTCATACTTCAACCTAAAAAGATCCTGGTTAGTGTTAAAGGGGTTTAATTTCATTTCTTTATTAATTGTTAATCAGATTGTACAGGTTTGGTGATTAGCTAGTAACCCCCAGACTTATACCCCGGGTCTGGAGGGCATTACAGGTTTGGCATCAGAGCTGTAGGTTTGGTCCCTGAAAACAAGAATATTAGGATTAAGATAGGATAGGGAGATCACATAAGATAGGGATAGTCAAATTAGGATGAATAGTGTTAGGATTTAGGTCAGATTAGAATAGGGAAATAATCTTAGGATTGTTAATGACCTTTTCTTTTCTTTGGTATATTATCAGATGGCATCTTCTGGTTATTCTGCATCTTCCGAGAGGACAGTCACTGGGCCAGTAGCACCAGCCATACCTCCAGTATCTGAATATATGTTTCCTCCTCTACCACCTCCACCACCATTGCCACAAGAGCCGGTACCACCAGTACAGGGGATAGTGCATGACCCCATAGAGATGTTTGATCCATTTGAGTTCTTCGAGCCGATGGTTCCTTTACCTATTGAGCACCAGTTTATACTAGGTATTGAGCAGGATTTACCACCACCACCATTGTTACCTCCTATACCAGTGCATGCCCCAGAGCCGGACATAGTTCAGATGATTCCAGTAGAGGGGATGGGAGAGCATGATGTGGATCTACATTTAGGTTTACCCCAGCAGGGTGCAGGTATTCTGAGGGTTCCTTCTCAGGAGTCAGTAGGTCAGGTTGCTCAGCCGCATATGGTACCATACCATGAGTATAGAGTTATGAGGGATGATGTGGAGTATTGGGGGGCACAGTGTCGGGAGATTATGCATCTGTTTGATCAGAGGGACAGAGGACCGTTAGCGGCCCTACAGCCGGATTATTATATGAGACAGCGATTACAGTCAGTGTTGATGAGTGCTACTTGGGAGCTGGATGATTTGACTCATGATGGACCTCCTTCTTTTGTAGAGTTCTACAGGGTTTTTCGTTTGGCACAGACTTTGGTCCAGGCACTTAGAGAGGAGCTTAGGCGTATTCCGCCTGGGTTCTGAGAGGGTTTGAGACGGTGACTCCAGAGTACATGTGTATATAGAGGCAGCATAGTATAACCTAGTGAGTAGTGTGTATGTGTGTATCAGTAGTTTAACTTGTAGTAGTAGTTTAACTTGTAGCGATAGTGTGACTTGTAGCCGTAGTGATGACCAGTAGCCCGAGACTTTTTGTATCAAGCATTTACACCTGAAGCTGGTGTCACATATATATAAGATGAACTTTTTCAAATTCTTTTATTTAAATTTCAGTCTTTATAGTTTTACAGCATTTACTTTCACTTTACAGTTTTTCATATTATAATTCCTGTTGAAAAAAAAAAGAACAATTATTTTATTTAACTGTTTACATTTCCAGTCTGTACACTCAGCAACTGTTTTCTTTAAATAAACCATGTTATGAATACAGGATAAATTGTTTTCCATACATATTGTCGATTGTTTATTAAACTGTTAAATAAATATCACCTGTTTTATTATCAGAAGAAGATGGCACCAAAAAGAAAGACTAGGGATGAGACCTCTAACAGCAATTCTGAAGATCAGACTAATGAAACCATGAACCAAATGTTCCATCTGATGCAATAACAGATGGTAATGATGCAACAGCAGATGCAGCATCAGCAACAGCAAATACAACAACAAATGTTACAACAACCACATCGTCCTGAGCTTCAATTACCACAAGTATTACTTGTTGTTACTTTTAAGCAGTTTCAGTCAGTTAAACCTCCAGAGTTTGAAGGGACTACTGATCCTATTAAAGCTACCACCTGGTTAAAAGAAGTAGAGAAAGCGTTCACACTAGTGAAGGAAGGTGAGGACCGAAGACTGATTTTGCTAGTTACTTGTTGAAAGGAGAGGCGAATTATTGGTGGGAATCTAAAAAGGCCTTAGAGGGTGAAGAAGTTATTGCATGGGATAGGTTTAAAGAGTTGTTTTTAGAAAAGCATTTTCCTCGCTATGTGAAGAATCAAATGCAGATTAAGTTTCTAGAACTGAAGCAGGGAAATATGTCCGTGGAAGAATATGAAGCCAAATTTACTGAGTCGGCTAGGTTTGTTCCAGAACAGGTTGACACTGAAGAAAAACTAGTTCAAAGGTTTCAAGAAGGGTTACGACCATGGATTCGTGGCCAAGTTGCAGTTTTCGAATTAACGACGTATACCGCCGTTGTTCAGAAAGCTTTGATTATAGAAGGGGAAAGTGAAAGATCTCAGCAAGACAAGGGACAGGGAAGTTTCCAAGATCGCTCCAGCAGAAAGCCGGGATTCCAAGCCCGGGAAAATTTGAATTTTAAAAGGATAGGACAAGGTTCACAGAAGGCAGGTAATCATTTCCAAACCTCTAGTCAGCAGGGAATGGTCAGAGTTCCAGTGCCGTACTGCAAGACATGTAATCGAAAGCATACTGGTGTATGTATCAAAAGGGATGTAACGTGTTATCGGTGTAAGCAGAAAGGGCATTATTCTAACGAATGTCCAACAGGTAGAACAGCAGAGATGACTTGTTTCCAGTGTGGAAAGAAAGGGCATATCGCCAGAAATTGCAAAGAATCAGCTATGGCAGCCAGTGTTCCGAGAGTGTTAGCATTACCTCCGCCTCCGCCTAATCAACCCAAAGCAAGAACTTTTAACATGACCATGAAAGAAGCGGTGCAGAGTCCGAGTGTTATTGCAGGTACGCTTTTGGTGAATTCCGTAATTTCAAAAGTAGTAATTGATTCTGGAGCTACTCGTTCATTTATTTCTGAAGAATTTCTTGATAAGTTACATTGTGAAATCGAATGGTTGGGCGAAACGTTAATTATAAAATTAGCGAATGACGACCAAGTTCCGGTAGATCGAGTCTGTCCTGCGTGTGATATAGAAATAGCCGGACATCATTTTTCGGTAGATTTAATTCCTTTTAAGCTAGGAGAATTTGATATTATCTTGGGAATGGATTGGTTAGCATGTCATAATGCTCGGATAGATTGCGCGAATAAGAGAGTCAAATTGCGAACTGCAGAAAATGCAACGGTAATATTCAAAGGCAAAAAATAGCAGAAGAAATTTCTTACTGTGATGCAGACTAAACGATTGCTTCGACAAGGATGTGAGGCGTACATAGCTTACGTGTTAGATACTGAAAGAGGAAGTCCTAGAATAGAAGACATTCCAATTGTGTGCGAGTTTCCAGACGTCTTTCCAGATGAGCTTCCAGGGTTACCACCAGATCGAGAAATTGAGTTCACAATTGATCTAGCACCAGGTATAGAACCAGTTTTGAAAGCTCCATATCGGATGGCTCCAGTCGAAATGAAGGAATTGTCAACGCAACTGCAAGATCTTCTAGACCGAGGCATCATACGACCTAGTGTATCCTCATGGGGTGCACCGGTGTTATTTGTGAAGAAGAAGGACGGCAGCATGCGATTATGCATTGACTATAGGGAATTGAATAAACTCACTATCAAGAACAAGTATCCCTTACCGAGAATCGACGATTTGTTCGATCAGCTAAAAGGAGCAGCATGGTTTTCAAAGATAGATTTGCGATCAGGCTATCATCAATTGAAGATTAAAGCTGAAGATATTCCAAAGACTGCGTTTCGTACAAGATATGGGCATTACGAGTTTTTGGTAATGGCATTCGGTCTGACAAACGCGCCAGTAGCATTCATGGATTTGATGAACAGAGTATTCAAGAAATATTTGGATAAATTCATGATTGTATTCATTGATGACATCTTGATTTACTCCAAGTCAGAAGACGAGCATGCAGAACACTTGAGAATAGCTTTGGAAATTCTGAGGAAAGAGCAACTATACGCAAAATTTTCGAAATGTGAATTCTGGTTAAGAGAAGTACAATTTCTAGGGCATATTATCAGTAGAGAAGGCATCCAAGTCGATCCAGCGAAGATTGAAGCTGTGTTAAATTGGGAAAGACCAAGAACGCTGATAGAAGTTCGAAGTTTCTTGGGATTGGCAGGATATTATCGAAGGTTTGTCAAAGATTTTGCGAAAATAGCAACGCCGCTGACCAAGTTAACTTGAAAAAGTGAAAAGTTTGAATGGAGTGATAAGTGTGAAGAAAGTATTCAAGAGCTGAAAAATCGGTTAGTAACCGCACCAGTACTTGTATTGCCAGACGAGCTAGGAAATTTTGTCATTTTCAGCGACGCTTCATATCGCGGGTTAGGATGTGTACTGATGCAGCACGGTAACGTCATCGCATATGCTTCGAGACAACTTAAACCTCATGAACAAAAATATCCCAGTCATGATCTGGAATTGGCAGCGATCGTATTTGCGTTGAAGCTTTGGAGACATTATCTCTACGGTGAAAAATGTGAAATTTACACAAATCATAAAAGTCTAAAGTATATCTTTACGCAAAAGGAGCTGAACATGCGACAACGTCGATGGCTGGAATTGATAAAGGATTACGATGTCACGATTAGTTATCATCCAGGGAAAGCAAATGTTGTAGCAGATGCGCTGAGCAGGAAAGAAAGATTGAATCGGTTAACTTCGTGTGAAGACTTAATCAAGGAATTCGACAAATTGGAAATTGAGATTCGTATTCCCAATGAATCTGCAGAAGCTATCTACACTATGACTTTCCAACCGGAATTGTAAGAAAAGATTCGCCGCTGTCAAAATGAAGTGATGAGTCAAGATGACGACCTGATGGGAGAAGAAATCATAACTCAGAAAGATAATGAAGGAATTTTACGCTTTACGTCGAGAATCTTGATCCCTAACGTAGTAGAATTAAAAGAAGAAATAATGCGAGATGCGCACAATTCGAAGTATTCCATTCATCCAGGAAGTACAAAAATGTATCGTGATCTGAAAGAAAACTTCTGGTGGCCGAACATGAAGAAGGAAATAGCTGAATAGATAAGTAAGTGCTACACATGCCAGCGAGTTAAAGCGGAACATCAACGTCCGAGTGGATTATTGCAACCATTAGACATTCCAGAATGGAAATGGGAACATCTAGCAATGGATTTTGTGGTAGGACTATCAAGGACAAAGGCAAATCATGATGCGATAGGGTAATCATTGACAGACTCATGAAGTCGGCACATTTTCTACCAATTAATGAAAGATTTTCACTCGATAAGCTAGTGCACATATATCTCAAAGAAATTGTGATGCGACATGGAGTTCCAGTATATATCGTGTCTGATCGAGATCCTCGTTTCAACTCAAGATTTTAGAGACAATTTCAAGAATGTCTTGGAACTAAATTGAACATGAGTACCGCTTATCATCCGCAAACCGACGGGCAAAGTGAAAGAACTATCCAAACGATTGAAGACATGCTACGAGTTTGTGCGATCGATTTTGAAGGCAGTTGGGATGAACATCTACCCCTAGTGGAATTTTCTTATAATAACAGTTATCACGCCAGCATTGGAATGCCACCGTATGAAGTATTGTACGGGAGAAAATGCAGATCACCAGTATATTGGGATGAAGTTGGAGAACGCAAAATTTTGGGTCCAGAACTAATTCAACAGATGAAAGAAAAGATTGAACTCATTCGAAAACGACTCGATGCAGCGCAAAACAGGCAACGCAAATATGCAGATCAAGCCAGGAAAGATATGGACTATCCAGAAGGAGAAAACGGACTACTCAAAATATCGCCATGGAAAGGATTAACCAGATTTAGTAATAAGGGTAAATTGAAACCACGATACGTTGGACCGTTTGAAATTTTGAAGAAAGTGGGAAAAGTTGCATACGAATTAGCTTTACCGCCTCATATGCAGCATATTCACAATGTGTTTCACGTGTCCATGCTTAAGCGATATAATCCTGATTCTAGGCATGTAATCGAGTATGAGCCGATAGAAATCCAACCTGATTTGTCTTTTATAGAACAGCCGGTAAGAATTTTAGATCGGCGAGAGAAAGTGTTGAGAAATAAGTCTGTATATTTAGTGCGAGTGTTATTGAGAAATCCTATGGTTGAAGAATCAACCTGGGAACTCGAAAGTGAAATATTAGAGAAATACCTTCATTTATTTTCATAGAAGATTCTGAGGACAGAATCCTTTTAAGGGGGGAAGGATGTAACGAGTGGGAACTTTACGTTTATATTATATCATGATTATAATAAAATATATGAATTAATGTGTCATTTATGTGTGATTATCTGATAAACCCTAACTGTTATGTGATACGTGTATCCCATGTCATTTCTGTATTTTTAAGGTATTTTTCAGATATTTTATTATGCATTTATAGGTTTTATTTCAAACGTTTTACGACCCAAATGATGATTTTAAAGCCAGTATTTCAAATAAAATATTGGGCCTTATTTTTCATCAAATGGCTTTTACAATAGCCTTGTTCTGAACATCTAGATAATTTATAAATTTTCTCGTTTTGCGAAAAATAATTTTTCCGGGCCCCATTGGGTGTCAAAAACCCCACAAAAATCATATTTTTATTTTTATAAATTTATAGGACTTTCATTTATATTATTTATTTGCATTTTTGCATTATTCACAATATTTGGGAATTTTTGGCATATATATTGCATATATAAAATATTTATAAATTAAATTTTAATACTCAAAAATTATAAAAATTAGGGCCCAATATTTTTATTTAATGTATAATTAGCCCCTTAATTTTAATTAGGAGTATTATTTTTACTACTATAAATAGCCTAATTTTTATTTAATTAATTATAATTAATTATTAAAATCTGCAAAATTACCAAAAATTCTCTGAAATCGGGTCGGGAAGAACAGGTTCGGGTCGAAGAATCAAGTCGTGATTTCTCACTGATTACAGCATCAAATCGTGTGTTTCAAGTACTCAAATCGAAGGTTTTGATCCGTTCTTTCTGTTTCTTGCATCAATTTCACGTTTTATTGCATCATTTTTCATTTTTGATTTCTAGGGTTTATGTTTGAATTAGGGCTTTTTGATTCTGGGGTTATTTTGATGTTTTGATGATTGATATAGCTTTGTTAGATGATTTACAGTCGATTCATGGTGTTTAATTGAACAAACGATGCTTGGATAGTGATTCACGATTTCTAGGGTTTAGGTCGAATTTTCAAAACACAACTCGATGATTTCTGTGAATATTTGGTTCTTGTAATGTTAGGGCTTTGATTGTATATGTTCTTAGCTTCATTTTGCACTATATAACGTTTGATTTTATGTACAAATGAATGATTTGGGTTTTTGGCCGGAGTTCATGTCGATTCTGATCGGAGAAGATGACCCGACGGTTATTCTGTGATGTTATTGCCAGAATTAGATTGCCAGAACGATTTGGAATTGAAACCCTGTGAAAAATGAACCAAACGGTTCCGTTTTTGGCCTGAAAGTGGCTCACCGGATTCTGCACCGGTGGCCGGATTCTGGGCAAAATCCGGCGTGTTCTTCACGACCCGGATTTTGACCCGTTTGACCCGTGTAAAATACCCTGGTTTGATATGATTTTGTCAGGGATGGTTTTCTGACAACAGTTTCTGGAAATTATTTTTACTTTTTATTTTTATTAATTTTAAAATCAGTTTTATTTATTTTGTAAATTGATTAATTAATTATTTAATTAATTAATTTATATTATAAATAATTCTGAATTATTTTCTAAAAATCAGATTGAATTATTTTCTTAATTATTTATTATTTATTTATTACTTATTAATTATTTCAAAGTGATTAATTATTTTGATAATTAATCAAATAATTTTCAATAAATCATAATAAATTCATTTTAATTTCAAAAATTATAGAAAAAAATTATTTTTAATTCTGATTTTCTTAAATAATGATTTAAAAATTATTTTTGGGTTTTAAAAATTAGTAATAATTATTTATAATGATTAATAAATGGAATTATCAGTATTTAATTAATAATAATTGAACCGTTAGTCCGTTTTGCGTGAAACGAAAGCCTGTTAACTCAGAAAAATGAATCTTTTTCATTAAAAATAATATCAAAGCTTAATTTCTTTTAGAAGTTAGTTGATTTTGTGACTTGTTTGATTATCAGTCAAGTTACGTGCCGAGACGAGTCCGAAAAATTCCGGAAAAATGGGAAACGAGTCAGATAACGATCAGTTGAGCGATCAGCGAGTCGATTTTGGTTTTAAAAATTATTTTAACCATAAAAATGATTATGTGCTTATGTGCTTATGTGTATTACATGGTTAATCGAGTCTTACTTGCTTATATGTAATACATGAGTCAGTCATAAGCGCATGGGTAGATGTTAGGATCGGTTTGAAGTCGATTCAAGATGCAAATGAAGTACGACATGACTTAACCAGTCTGTTTTGCCAACAGAAGCTAAGCCAGCCAGGCCAGTTGAGTCGGTAATAGTCCAAGGTGATAGACATAAGTGATTCAATTGCAGTAAGTCGCGCAAAAGGCAAGTTTTTCCTCTATTCTACTTTCAGAATAGTGATATTGATTCAAATATTTATCACATTTACATTCTCTTGATTATTGTTCTTGATCACTAATATACAATCCCTATTCCTGTGTTCATATTTCATTTCAATTCTTGATTTCGCCGTTTCTTTGGATTCTTGATTCATATTATGTTGGTAACATATGGAGATTGATATATTCTATTGTTTGGAATATATCAAAGCATACCGATTGTCCCGGTTGCTAAGCGATGGACTGGATAATGATATTTTAGGATTGAGTGTGTCTTAATCCTGAGGACCAGGATGACTGGTGCCTCGACGTGGGCCGTAGTGCCTGGGTACCCGACTGGATCTATATATTGAGATATGGATCTGCATTATATTCTGACTGATCAGCAGAATCTAGATGCGAACTTGTGTCCAGTTTAGTTTATTTGTACTCGCCAGTAATGGCCTTCTTTCTATTCTCGTGAGGTTATATCTTGGTAGATATACCTGGGATGGCGGATTCATTTAAAATGCTTTAACACTGTTTATAGGTTTGTGGACTTGTTGAGCAACTTTTGGCTCACCCCTTTTTGTTGTTATTCACCTTATTATTTTCAGTTAAGAAGGAATATGAAACCAATCAGGACTCGAGTGGTAAAGAAGCGGGTCAAGCCTCGGGATCCTCTCATACCCAAGGTGTTGATCCCAATCCAGGAAGAAAGCTTTGAGTTGCTCGAGCAGGTGGAGTGTTGATAGATAGTATGTGTGTATGTCTGAATAAAAGTTGAACTTAGTTTAAAATGAATTAGACAATGGTTTGTAATAAAGAGAGTTTATGAGACTTTGAATGTTGGTTTGTAATAAAAGTAGTTAGTGGTTCTTGTTTTCATACTTCAACTTAAAAAGATTCTGGTTAGTGTTAAAGGGGTTTAATTTCATTTCTTTATTAATTGTTAATCAGATTGTACAGGTTTGGTGATTAGCTAGTAACCCCCAGACTTATACCCCGGGTCTGGAGGGCGTTACAATTGTGGTAGCAAATGAGAAGAATGAGCTCATCCCCACTCGAACAGTTATAGGATGGAGGGTATGCATGGATTACAGAAAGTTGAACAAAGCCACGAGGAAGGATCACTTCCTTCTTCCATTTATTGATCAGATGTTTGACAGTTTGGCTGGTCATGAGTATTATTGTCTTTTGGATGGATATTCGGGTTACAATCAGATTTGCATTGCACCAGAAGACTAAAAAAAGACTACTTTCACTTGTCCATTTGGTATGTTTGCTTTTCGCAGAGTTTCGTTTGGCTTATGTGGTGCACCTGCCACTTTTCAGAGATGCATGATGGCTATATTCTCTGATTTGATTGGAAATAATGTCGAAATGTTCATGGATGACTTCTCCGTATTTAGACATTCGTTTGATGAATGTTTGAATAATCTTCGTTCGGTCCTCAAAAGGTGTGTGGAAACTAATTTGGTGCTCAATTGGGAAAAATATCACTTCATGGTGCAAAAAGGCATCATTCTTGGGCATAAAGTCTTTAGCAAATGCCTTGAGGTTGATAAGGCCAAGGTGGGGGTCATTGAAAATCTTCCGCCACCTATTTCTGTGAAAGGAATCTGTAGTTTCCTTGGTCATACGGGTTTTTATCGGCGTTTCATCAAGGACTTCTCTAAGATATCTAAGCCATTGTGCAACTTGCTCGAGAAAGATGTGCCTTTCAAATTTGATGATGAATGCTTGACAGTATTCGAGACTCTCAAGAAGAGTTTAATAACTGCACCATTTATAACGGCACCTGATTGGATAGAACCTTTTGAGATGATGTGCGATGCAAGTGATTATGCAGTGGGAGCAGTTCTTGGGCAGTGCAAGAATAATTTTTTTCATGTGGTCTACTATGCAAGTAAGACACTTAATGGAGCTCAATTGAACTACACCACTACTGAGAAGGAGCTCTTGGCTATAGTTTTTGGTTTCAAAAAATTTCGATCTTATCTACTTGGGACAAAGGTGACAGTGTTCACCGATCACGCTGTCATTCGCTATCTGGTCTCAAAGAAGGATTCGAAGCCTAGACTTATTCGTTGGGTGCTCTTGTTACAGGAATTTGAGTTAGAGATCAAGGATCGAAAAGGTACTGAGAATCAAGTAGCTGACCATCTCTCTAGATTGGAGAATCCCGATTCGACTTCACATGATAAGACATTGATCAACGAATCTTTTCCGGATGAGCAGTTGTTCACAGTTCAGGAGGAAGAATCATGGTTCGCAGACATTGTGAACTATCTTGTCAGCAATATAATGCCTCCTAATATGAATACAGCTCAAAAGAAAAAGTTTTTGCATGAGGTGAAGTGGTATATATGGGATGAACCATATTTGTTTAGATAAGGAGCAGACCAGATCATCAGGAGATGTATCCCATTCTGTGAGATGGAGGGGATATTACGAGACTGCCATTCCACAGTTTATGATGGACATTATGGTGGTGAAAAGACAGCAGCTCGTATTTTGCAAGCAGCTTTTTTCTGGCCTACGTTGTTTAAGGATGCACATCAGTTCATTTTAAGGTATGATCATTGTCAAAGAGTTGGGAATCTTACTAGAAAGGATGAGATGCCTTTAAATGTGATGCTTGAAGTTGAGGTCTTTGATGTTTGGGGAATCGATTTCATGGGACCATTTATCTCGTTCTGCAATAATGAGTACATCTTGCTGGCAGTCGATTATGTCTCGAAATGGGTAGAAGTCAAGGCTCTACCGACGAATGATGCAAAGGTAGTGTTCAATTTTCTTCATAAGCAGATATTCACAAGGTTTGGAACACCACGAGTAATCATAAGTGATGAGGGGTCGCATTTCTACAACCGTAAGTTCACTTCTATGATGTAGCACTACAATGTGAATCATCGTATTGCTACTGCCTATCATCCGCAAACTAATGGTCAAGCTGAAGTGTCTAATAGAGAGATCAAGCGTATTCTAGAGAAAGTTGTTTGTCCGTCAAGGAAAGATTGGTCTTTGAAGCTCGATGAAGCTGTTTGGGCTTATAGAATAGCATACAAGACTCCACTTGGGATGTCCCCGTTTCAACTTGTCTATGGTAAGGGATGTCATTTACATGCAGAGGTTGAGCATAAAGCTTATTGGGCCTTAAAGAAGTTAAACCTTGATCTAGATGTAGCTGGGAAGAAGTGAATTCTTCAGTTAAATAAACTTGATGAATTTCGACTGTAAGCGTACGAGATCAACAAAATGTACAAGGAAAAAGTGAAAAGGTGGCACGATAGGAAGTTATCTCCTAAGTCATTTGTGTCGGGGCAACAAGTTCTTTTATTCAACTCTCGTCTCTGACTTTTTCCTGGAAAGTTGAAATCAAGGTGGTCTGGACCATTTATCGTCAAAACTATGTTTCCACATGGAGCGGTGGAGATTTTTTAGAACAATTCGGGCCAAGCATTCAAGGTTAATGGTCAGAGATTGAAGCATTATTATGGGGACACGGCAAACCGGGAAGTGGTTAATGTTGTTTAATTGTCAACTTGATCGAGCTACTCTCATCAAGCTAATGACGTAAAAGAAGCTATTTTTGGGAGGCAACCCAAGATTTGAGACTATAGGAACCCTTAGAAGTTGGTACTCTATAAAAAAAACCAAAAAAATCAGAAAAAATGGCAGAATTTTTTTTTCCAAAGACCCCCCGGGCGCCCGCCTGGCAATCCCGGGAGACCGCTGGAAGCTGGGGCTCCCGCCTGGAAATCCCGGGCGGCCGCCTGGAGTTTTTCTGTTGGAATTTTTTTGGCCATATAAAAAAATAGAAAAGCACAAAAAAATATAAGCCCATAGCCATAAAACCACTAACCCACGATTTCTCTCCCACAAACCCCACTCCTACTCTAATTCTAAACCTAAATCTTACCCTATATATACACACATCCTCCCGTATACATCTCTCATATACTTTCAACTTAAAAAAAAACGCTCTCCTACACACAAAACACAAATCTCAAACACTTGTTCTCAGTTTCAATGGCACCCAAGAGATCTCAAACTATTGATAACAGTAGCATCGTTCCTACTGCTGATTCTACGAGGGGTACTGCTGCGAGGCCCCGATTGGTGGACAGGGCTGCTGAGGAGGAGTATACAAGGCTTCTAACTAAGCCGATTCTTAAGGAGAGGGGATTATTTCCAGCGGGGAGGGTGGTGAGTTATTGCCGATGATTGCTGAGAAAGGGTGGATTTCTTTTTGTGAGTCATCGGAGGCGGTCCCGATGAGTGTGGTTCGCGAGTTTTATGCGAATACAAAGGCTGACAAGAATGGGTATACTGTTGTTAGGGTGCTTACAGTGGATTACCAGCCCGAGGCGATTCGCCGTGTTATTGGACAGCGACAAAGTAAGCCCGAGGAGGAGAACTGGAATGAGAAGACCCCCGAGGATTTTGATTTGGATTTGATTGTTGCTTCTCTCTGTCAGCCGGGCATGGTGTGGAAGTTTAAGACGGGATCTAACGAGTATCGTTCTTTTCTGGCTGTTGCGATGAACATGTATGCCAGTGCACGGAATGCCTTTATTTGTGCTAATGTTTTGCCTTCTTCGCATGCACATGAGGTTATAGTTGAGAGAGCCAGGTTGTTATGGGGGATTTTGAATGAGGAGTATTATGTGGACCTTGGTGAGTTCATCTACCAAGGGATTTTGAAGTTTTTGAGGGGGAGGACGCAAAGCAACATCCCTTATGCCTCTACTATCACGAGGCTGTGCAAGGCAGTTGGAGTCCACTGGCCTTCTTATGAGCAGCTGCAGATGTCGGTTGCTACTATTGATTCATTAACGCTGAACGTGATGCAAGAGTGGACAGGTGGAGAGCCCGAGGAGCATGGTTTGGGATATCATCTTCCAGGAGGACGTCCAGCAGCTGATGCTACGATGGCTAGGCCTAGTCAGGCTCATGATGAGGCAGGTTCTTCTAGGGCCCAGGGAGGTGCTGATGCCCAGTATATGGGGCTATCGAGGAGGATGGATGTGATGTACGAGTTGCAGAGTAGGTTTGCTCAGGAGCTCACCCTAGCACTTGGGGTTGCTTTCAGAGGCCTTGGAGCTGACATCCAGTGGCCCGTTTTTGGTGAGGACTCTGCTTATCCACCTCCTGACACTCCACCCTCTGAGGGTGATGATGATGATTTCTCTGAGTAAGTATACCATGTGTTCCTTTCTACTACCTTCATTGGGGACAGTGAAGATTTTAAGTTTGGGGGTGGTAGTTAAGGAGCATATTTGTGTGTGTGTCATGTAGTTGTATATGCATGATAGTTTAGTTCATATAGTTGCATATTTTTTCCATATAGTTTTATTTATTTATTTATTTATTTTTTATTTTACAGCTTTATTTATCATGTCATTTAGCTCATGCATATACCATGATCCCTTTTGCGTTACTTTACCGATTTATTTGTGATATTTATGCGAGTGTAGTGATAGTGTTAGAGTGATGTTGAATCTTGTAGGTTGACATGCATGCTAGAAACACTTGTAATTTCACTAAGTCTTAGAGTATGCTTAAGGACTAGATTGTTGTCATGGTTTGATGGTTTTTGAGGTTAATCTATTGATTATGTTTAGAATTTATGATAGGCTCTTAATGATAAAAGGCATGAAAAGATAAAATTGGAGTAAAAATTGGAATTCACTGCTAGTCGTGGCTAGGCGTCAAATGGCTAGTAGCCAACTCGTATTTTATGCGAGTAGTCTAGGGTTGAGTAAGATGGAGCGAAACGCACTTGCTCAGAAATTTGAAAAAAAAGAAAAAAAAAAGAGAAAAAAAGAAAGAAAAGAAAAAAATATGGTTAATGCATAATTGATCATGAGTGAGCTCTTTGGTATTCGAGTTATTAAGTTCTTAGGGGACTTTGTGCTTAGTGACCTAAAGCTTTTATAGTCTGGGATCCGCTAACCTAGCGCTCGCTAAATGGATGCCATTGCATAAGTCTTTTGTGGACCTCACTCATTACACGATCAAATAAGCATTTGTTTATTGTGTTGAATAAAAGCATGATTCCGTAATAAGCTTCAATGATCTTGAAGTGTTATAAGTCATTTTATGTATAGAATTTATTCTTCGTATAATCATGTGATTTCCTTGAGGATAATTGAGTCATGATAATTAATCTAGTTTCGAAGCATATCTGTTAAGCATCCGCACACACCACGTTTCTAGTTGTATGTTAACTTGCGTGATTTGATTGACCTTTAGTCGCCTAATTGCATTTGTTGAGATATCATGTGTTGGTTGGTTCAGTCATTGCAAAGGGGGATCGCTGCATTTCATGTAGTCTACATTCATGCATGTTTTTATTTTGTTTTTGAGTCTGTGACGCTTAAGGAAAAACATCGATTTAAGTTTGGGGGTGTGATAAGTGACATTTTATACCACTTAGAACGTTTTATAATGGCTTGAATTGATGTTTTGAAATCAAGTATTTTGCGTATTTGATGCGTTTTTCTAGTGTTTTTGCATTTCAGGGTATAACTTGCGTATGTAGGAAGAATTCATCATAATAAGCCTAGGAAAGTACTTGGAACTGGTTATGGGAAGTTAGGAGCAGAAAGTAGCAAAATAAGGAGCAGAATGCAGGATTTTTCCAGAAAGTGCTGGGGCGCCCGCCCGGGAAGCTGGGACGGCCGCCTGGGATCTGGGGCGGCCGCCCGGAGTCGACAAATTAAATTCTGATTTTTATAATCATTATTGTAATGAACTTTTGAGACGGCTGATTCTTGTGGGCCCTATATAAGTAATCTTCAGAGACGTTTTACAAAATGAAGTATTCATCAAGCAAGGAGCAAGGAGACAAGGAAAGAAGACCGTTTTAGCACACCGCAATGAAGAAGAGGAAGCATACGATAATTTGTGATTCTTTTATTCATTGTAACAGTGGATGCTAGTTTTCTTTACTTTGAACCTATTTACTCTTGTGACGTACTCTGGTTTTAATAATTATTTTTATTAGTTTATCTTGTGTGTTATTATCATGTTTTCATATGAACCCATGGTGATGATGAGTTCTATCATGGGCTAATCGTGATCATGGGATCGTAGCGGATTTACTATGGATTTCGTTAGTTAATTGTTTAATACCTTGGTGTGTGATGATTGTATGATATCTAGTATAGGTTGTGCTTATTCATCTTATGTGTGGCACGAACATATAAGATAGCTTGTTAATCTCTTATGAAGCGACAGTGAATCTTGAGATTTAGAACTTGCCATGCTAGCATAGGTTCATATATTGTATGCATGATAAGTGGGTAACTCTAACCGTTTTACTTGCCCTGTGTAATCATAATGAATAACTTGCGCTTAAATCATTATGTTGTCAAATTCTGTAGACATATAGGGTCTCAATATAATTGATGCCTATGCAACTTTTATCTTAATTGTGGATGTTTGGTAGAATGGTATTAGTACAATGAAAGTTGGCTTTTATCAGTTTCGTGTTGTTCGATTAATATCATCACCGTTACTTGCTAAGGGTAATAACAATGACTATTGAATGAAGTAGTAATGAAGTTATGATCTCATGTGTGTTTAATATTGTTAATTCAAGTAATAATTTAAGTGTTGTATTCTCGTAGTTAATTGTAGTTAATAATTAGTTAATCAACCTTAAGTGTTATTGTCTTGACATTGAGAAGTAATCATACATTGGTGAGTGAGTGTTAATTAAATATAATTAGTCTGAGTCTTTGTGGGAACGAATTAGAAATCATTATATATTACTTGCGAACGCGTATACTTGCGTGTAATTTAGCGTGTGTTTTGTGCCTAACAAGTTTTTAGCATATATCCCATCCTCGTCATCATCATCAGTATAGAGCATAGGGCTCTGAATCCCTGGGGGTCAGGTAGGAGAGCGAATGGTCGGGTGATGGTACATCTTTACATCCCTCCAGCCTACGCCATCTCCCTGGGTCATCTCAACGTCATCAGCTATGGGGATAGGAAGGTCGATCTCCTCCTCCGGAACATCCACAGTAGGATCATCATCTGAGTCATCAATGGGTGGGTCCTCTGGCTCGGGAGTAGGGTCACGCTCAGGAACCATAACATCATCAACAGGGTCAACCTCCCTCATAGGCTCCACTGGTACCTGACACAATAGGCAAGGTGTTACTAACTTAGAGTCGGAATTCCCTTGAGGGTAAAACAGTCAAGACTACCCGTGTAGCCCGACGACGAACTCGTCTTGAGCTCGAATTGATTTTTATTATTCCTATGTCTACGTATTTTATGTCCTATCATTTCTAAGATTTGATAACCTAAGGCTCTGATACCATTTCTGTGGCGCCCCAAAATCCGGGGTCAGGAATCTTGGAGGCCACGCCATCTAAACTACTACAACCACATACCTCACACTATAATATATAAATACTCACACTTTACGACCCCACACTTATCACACACACACACACTTACAGTTTATTATTTTGGAAATGAACCATTCATAGCTAGAGTAATTCAACCATAAAGTGATAATTATTACAACCCAAAAATAGTTAAGTCTTACCGAGGAGTAACCTTTAAGTAAGGCTAGTCCGTCGGTCAAATATACGTTTCTTGTTTATTACCTTACATAAGTCATACTTATAAATAAGTCGAACTAAAAACAACTGAAAACCAATCCAGCTTATTCGGACTACCTGTGGTACAGCATCAAACAATCTACGGAACAACTGGCCATTTCCTACCCGTTTCCTGGCTGTGGTTCTCATGGTAGGCATCTTGATTCACTGTTGTGTTGTGTCATTTTAAAAGAAAGCAAGAGTGAGCTATAATGCCCAGTATAATAATGTACAATATGAAAATGACTGTATGATAAACTTACGTAAAACATCATATATGATAATTACATTTTATTCGAAAATAGTTTCCCTTGGTGACACACACCTTTTACGAAAACAATCCTTTAGTGGATTTTATTAACATGCGAATACCTTAATAGTAAACCCAGCACCTAGGCTTGGGTTACGGTATTGCATCACAATTCCAATTGGAAGAATAGGACATTTATTGGAGCCACCGCATATGATGATCAGTCGTACTATGATGAAAGTAACCTTTTCTACTAGTAGAAGGACGACACTTCGTATCCCGGTTATCACCCTTGCCGCATATGGGCTATGTGTCCTCATTTCGGGTATACACACACTTCGCAGGTCCTTAGGTACAGGTTGTACCATCTCCTACGGTACAAGTAGTATATCCAATACATGAAGTACTTGGATCCTACCCCTCCCTTATCCTTTAGGAGATCCTATCATATGCCGAGAACTCGAATCACATCGAAGTTCCCCCAAGCGTTTTGCTTGTTGATAGGTATAGCTTTACTTCATATATATATATATATATATGTACTTCCGAAAGTTTTCGGAAGAAGTACTAGGGATTTGAGTTGACTGTTGTCAACAGATAATTGAATAGGGGGGAGTTTCTCTTTGAAACTATATTCAAAATAAGTCAAGATAATACTCTCCGACGATCTGAAATTATTCTAATGATTTTCCGAAAATCAGAAGGTATTTTAAATCAGGTCCTATGATTTTTAAATGATAAATAAACCCTTTAATGAATAATAATTAATTAAATGATAATCGATAAATAATTAAACCTCGAATGAGTTTACTCTTTAAAAAAAAGTTTAAAATAATATTCCTCAACTAGTTTATGTCTACGTAATTAATAATCTTTAATGTTTAATCGGGTTTGAAATAAATAATCGTTGGAGTATACTTCTCCCATAATAAAGGAATAGGTATATAATATTTATTACTCGAACAATAAAATATAGTTGAGGGAATATGATCGTTGGGAAATCGTTTAATAAAAGTTTGAGGTATTTTAATGTTTCGTAAGTGGACGTTGAGTCCCTTTAAAACGTACTATTATGGACTTGTAATCGTCCCATAATATCACCGGAATGATTCCCGGGTTTTCATCTTAAAATCCCGACCGACTCTCGGTCTTATAATCATACTTCACGCTTAAAACGGAATTAAATATTTTACGACATATACTTATCGTACAACATCGCTACATTATGCGAAAAGTTTAATTATTACGTATTATGGAAAGCATGGTATTTATGCAATGATAATAAAACAATCCTTTCACAACACAACAGTAAATGGAGTTGGGTTCGTAAACTTGCCTGGGTATCTCGAGGTGGAGGATGCTCTAGGTTCCGCTCGGAAATCTATAATCATAAACACAATTCATTTTGTTAGGTCCCGTTCTAATTTATGGTGACTCGCACTCATGCGCTACTTATTATGCACCCTCTCAACTTATATTACCCTTATTATTCCTTTAAGTCTTTATTCACATCATGGTCGCTTCATTTTTCTACGTATCTTAGGTTCATTTTCATTTTCGTCGTCGGCTCCGCTTATAAATTCTATAGTTTCTAATCACGCGGTTTCGGCTCCAATATTTTTATAAAATTGAAAATTTATTATTTCCACTTGAAATTTTTATGACAGTTAGGAAACTCAAAATACTACTCTCTGTAAAAATTTCATGATTTATGAACATTCTTAAGTTGATCCTTTACATTTTCAAAGTTCGTAATTCGTAGCAGTTTTTGTCGCATAAATCACTTTTAGTAAAACGACCATAACTTTTGATACGTAAATCAGAATCAAGTGATTCAAGCGCCTAAACGATACTTATAACATTTTCTATCATAATCAAGGATTATTTTTCTAGAAACTACAGTTTACACCTCTGGGACTTTCTGCAGAAACTTAAAGTTATGTTTTGTTTGTTTTAACGAGATTACGTTTATGATCGGAGTTTCGTTTACGCCCTAAATCTTTATACTACCATCAACAATCATCATATCATCATCAAAACACTAACTCCTCTCAAGAACATCATGTTCTTGAGGCAACAACAATGAACCTTAAATCTACTTAGCTAAATATCAAGATTTCAACAATATCACCTCTAAAACTAGGTTTGTAACTACATACTAAAAGGATCTTGAAATTGAATCTTAAATAAAGTTGAGTCAAAGATTTTTACCTTTATTGAAAGCTTGAGATGTGTTCTTGAGGATGGTGGATTCTTGGGAGTGCTTGGTATGATTTTTGGAACCTAAAACCACCATTGAAATCAAGAAACCAAAGAAGAGTTACTATTCATACTATTCACTAACAACTTTCTTGATTTTATTTCACCCATCAAACCTTGATAAAAAGAGATTAAAGATATATATATATATATATATATAGTTTGGTTGTTAGGAAGTTTGAGAATTAATGGGAGAATTTAACCATGGATAGAACTTGAAGAATTGAATTTGATTTCCTTGGTGAAGAAGAAGCCGAATGGAAACAATGAAGAAATGGGGGAGAGTTTTATGCTTGCTTCCTTGGTTGCTTCTAGGAAATGGGATTGGTGATATCTTATATTGATTTGATATTCTCCTAATATAGAATCCTAGGTTCTTGTTGCCAAATCCATGGACAAATCTAAGTAGCTTCCTAGTTTACAAGCTAAGCTACTTGTTTTAGCTTCCTTAGCACACTATTTGATTAGCCTTGGTTGATCATCCTATATCTAGCTCACTATTTGATAAAGTAACCATGGTTACTTTCTTACCATGGTTAGTTAGTGTGTTACGTTTATTTAATCGTTTACGCATTCGCTCGGTCGCTTAAACGTTTTCGTAATACTTTCTCGTAAATGGTTCGCGATGTAATTCCTTCCGTATTTATTCCTTATGTTTTGAATTATCATACTTGGATATAAATCCGTAGGGTTTTAATCTTGTAATTATATTTTGATTCCCTTAATCCTCGATGAGTCGTAAATATGGTCGTTTTTCAAAGTTCATTTTCTTCGAAAACTAATAGCGTTTACATACACTCATTTGGTACGTATAATCATAATGTCAACTCCGAAACTCAATTTCTCATGCACTACATAGTGTGGGCTCAAAAGTTTTTCCCGTCCGTCAGAGTTACTATTCATTAAATGTTTTACAAGGTCTCAAAATTTTGAGTTAATATATGAAACCAAGCCAGATCAGCGTGCTGCTGATGCTCCTGGAGATGAGAAAAAGTATTATAAGCGGTGGATTAAGGCTAATGAGATGTCGCGATGTTACATTTTGGCAGTAATGTCGGGTGTATTGCAGCATCAACATCAGTCTATGGCCACTGCTGCGGATATGCTCTTTAATCTCAAGGAACTTTTTAGAGATCAGAATAAGGCTGCTAGGCAAGTAGCCATGAAGGATTTAATGAACACTCAGATGGCTGAAGGAACGCCTGTAAGGGATCATGTTCTCAAGATGATGTCGCATCTCAATGAGATAGAGATCCTTGGTGCTGAACTTGATGGGGAAACCCTGATTGACATTATCCTTATGAGCTTGTCCAAAAGTTTTGATCAATTTCACTTGAATTACAATATGAACAAGAGGTTTTATAGTCTCGCGGAACTCCTGACAGAAATTGAGGCAGCTGAAGGATTATTTTGGAAAAGTGTTTAAGTGAATGTAATTGAGAAAGGTTCTTTCTCTGAGATGAAAGGTATGAAGAAGAAGAAAAAGGCTCAGACACAGAAAGCTGTGAAGACAGTGGGAGTTCAAGGTGGTGTGAAAAAGCCTAAGGGAAAGTGCTTCAGGTGCAAGCAGTCAGGTCACTGGAAACAGGATTGTCCTCTTCCAAGGAAGACAAACAATACCGGTATGTCTCTTTCTCTAGTTATGGAAATATATGTAGCGGCTATATCTACGAGCACTTGGTGTGTAGATACAGGAGCCACTGATCATGTTTGTAATTTTGTGCAGGGATTTCAGCTATCCAGAATGCTTAGCTATGGTGAGATATACGTGTTCATGGGAGATGCTACGAAAGTAGCAGTAGTTGTAGTAGGAGTTATTCATTTATCTTTTGGTTCTGATAGGATTTTGGTTTTGAACAATTGTCTTTATGTACCTTATTTTAGAATAAATCTGATTTCGATTTCTAAGCTTGCTATAGATGGTTATAATGTTTGTTTGGATCGTAATGTTTCTATTATGATGAATAAACGAATTATATGTTCTGGTACATTGTAAGACAATTTGCATATAATTAATCCTAGTCAACATGTACTGCAACTACAATATAGGGAATTGAACAACACATCTTCTACCTCTACTAAAAGAAAGGAACCTTCTAGTTTGAACCAAACATATCTTTGGCACTTGAGATTAGGTCATATTAACTTGAGGAGGATTCAAAGACTGGTAGTAGACGGGCCTTTAAGCTCATTGGCAGTGGAGCCATTTCCCGTTTGTGAATCCTGCTTGGAAGGTAAAATGACTAATAGGCATTTCAAGGCAAAGGGAAATAGATCCAAAGAAGTATTGGAATTGGTTCACTCTGATTTATGTGGACCCATGAATATCCAAGTAAGAGGTGGTTAGGAGTATTTCGTCACATTCATTGACGATTATTCTAGATATGGGTACGTTTATTTGTTGTGCCGTAAATATGAGTGCTTTGAGAAGTTCAAAGAGTACAAAGCTAAAATGGAGAAGCGACTTAATAAAAGTATCAAGTCACTACGATCAGATCGTGGTGGTGAATACTTGCTTGGAGAATTTAGGGAATATTTATCAGAAAATGGGAAAAAATCCTAGTTAACTACACCAGGCACACCCCAGCAGAACGGTGTAGCAGAGAGAAGGAACCAGACTCTTTTAGAGACTTTTAGATCGATGATGAGTTATCAGATTTACCCAAATCATTTTGGGAACATGCCTTAGAAACAACAGCTTATCTTCTGAACCTAGTACTTCTAAATCGGTTCCTAAAACCCCTTAGAATTATGGACCAGGGACAAACCAAGTCTAAGAAACATTCGGATATGGGGTTGTCCAGCACATGTGCTGAATAAGAAAGCGACTAAGTTAGAATCTCGTACAGAAGTAAGGCTATTTGTAGGCTACCCCATGAGAACGAAAGGTTATTTATTTTATATTCCGAAGAATCGGGATGTCATTGTTAGCACCAATGCTAGATTCTTAGAGCAAGACTATATAATCAATCAAAAACCCATGAGTAGAATCATTTTAGAGGAACTAGTTGGAGGGATAGATAATACCCAAAAACCTATAATACAGATAGAACAACCACGACAAAATGCACAACGTGTTACTAGTACCGCACCAGTGCCTCATCGTAGTGCGAGGGTTGTTCGACAGCTTGAAAGATTCATATTTTTTGGAGAGTCTTCAGACTTGGTCTCTGGTGAACATAATGATGATCCACGGACATACAAAGATGCACTGCAAGATAAAGAGATCTTTGGCAAAAGGCAATGGAATCTAAGATGGAATCGATGTATTCTAATCAGGTCTGGGAGCTCGTGGAACCACCCAAAGGTATAAAACCTATTGGATGTAAGTGGATCTACAAGAAAAAGAGGGGATCAGATAAAAAGGTGAAAGCCTGGAAAGCAAGACTTGTAGCGAAAGGGTATACTCAGAAAGAAGGTATGGATTATGAGGAAACCTTTTTGCCAGTGGTCATGCTTAATTCTATCTGTATTCTTTTATCTATAGAAGTTTATCTCGATTATGAGATTTGGCAAATGGATGTCAAGACAGCTTTCGTTAATAGAAGTCTTGAAGAAACCATCTATATGCAACAACCAGGGGGATCCATAAAGGAAGGCCAAGAGTATCTTGTATGCAAGCTTAATAGGTCTATTTATGGATTAAACAAGCTTCTATTGGAACATTCGTTTTGATCAGGAAGCCCAATCGTATGGTTTTGATCAAAGTCCAAGCAAAGCATGCGTGTATAAGAGATGTGAACGAAATGCAGTGGCTTTTCTAGTGCTATATGTTGATGACATTTTACTCATTGCAAACAATGTTAAGATATTGTCTTCAATAAAGGCATGGTTGTTCAAACAATTTGAAATGAAGGACTTACGTGAAGCAGCATACATCCTTGGGATCAAAGTTATAAGGGATCGCAAGAAAATGATGTTGGCTTTATCTCAAGAGCCCTACATAGATGACATATTAGCTCATTTTAACACGCAGGCCGGACTCCAAGAAGGGTAATTTACCTTTCAGACATGGATTTTCTCTATCAAAGAGTAAGTACCCTCCGAGACCAAAGGAGATAGAGAACATGAATGAAGTTCCTTATACTTCGGCATGTGGCAGCCTAATGTATGCTATGTTATGTACAAGACCTGATATCTTTTTTACCGTGGGCATAGTTAGCCGATACCAGTCAAACCTAGGATAAAAACATTGGAGTGCAGTAAAAACAATACTCAAGTACTTGCGTAGAACTAAGGAGTATACGTTAGTTTACAATTCCTCATATTTGTTGCCTCTGGGATATACCGATTCAGATTTCCATACAGATAAGGATAAGAGAAAGTCTACCTCAGGATGTGTTTTTACTTTGGGAGGTGGAGCCTTAATATGGATGAGTGTGAAGCAGAAATACATTACAGACTCAACCATGGATGCTGAGTATGTGGCAGCCTCTGAGGCAGCTAAGAGGCTATATGGTTCCGAAACTTCCTGTTAGATTTGGATGTAGTTCCTAATTTTCCACGGCAAGTCACGATCTATTGTGATAATACTGGTGCTGTGGCGTATACCAAGGAGCCACAGGCCCATAAGGCAGCAAAACACATAGAGCGTAAGTATCACCTCATACAGCAGTTCGTGAAGCGAGGAGATATAATTGTGGATGATATAGCGTCAATGGATAACTGGGAAGATCTTTTCACGAAGAGCTTACCAGCTAAGGCCTTTCAGGAGCATGTGGAAGCGATATGAGTCAGACACTTGGTCATATAGTTTTATAGTTGGTAGTGGATTGATTGTAATAAACACTGATATACTCAAAGAACAGCTTGAGTATAAGTGGGAGATTGTTAGGGTTTATACTGAACTATTCGTTTGAAGTATATACTATTATAATAATAATTTGAGAATCTTGAATGCATGTTTTCACATTATCTGTATATTATATATTGTAAACAATCTAGTATCAAATAAGATAGCAGAAGATTAAATTTGTCAAGTTCCTTATATAATATAATAAAGGTTCACAATCTAAGTGGTGTTAGACAAACCACTGGAAAGGCTGAAGTATTATTTAGAAATAGTATATATTTACTATTAAATAATGCTTGTATACTTTATGTATATTAAATGGGATCAAAATAATAGAATAATTCTTTTTTTATTCTGACAATAAAGAAGAACTAAGATTCTATGATATTATTATTGCTTAGGTTCTTAATACGGATATAGTGATTGACACTTGTATATAATGCACACGCCTTGATTCATACATCAAGTAATTTATTTTAAATTGCGAATATATTTATTGGGCAATGACATTATATATAGAGTGGGATATTAACTATAAAAGGAAACCGTGTCCGAAAAATATATTCGGGTGATGATGTCCTCTTGAAAGCTCATAAAGATAATTATGCTTTAGTCCTGTAGGCATATTTGTTCTTGCACAATTATAAGGTTGAGTGGATGATCAAGGATAAAAGTTATCGATTAAATTAATTGTCAATTAATTTAATTAATAAACATGCAATATCTTAAACATGGGGAATTTAATAAGCAAATAATATGGGAGCGTAATTAAATAATTAATTTACGGAATTAGGAAAGGTAGTGCAAATATTATGTCTTTAGTGGATTGAATTAATATTTAATGACATTGAACATGGCCCAGAATGTCATTGGGAGGCCCGACCTAATTATCCATGATCCCTACTGTAGCCTATAAATATTCTAATTCTCCTGAAGCTGGAAGTAGCGTGAACGAGAGAACACGAGAACAAAAAAATGAAATAAGATCCTAGGGTTTGAGAGAGCGAGCCATTTTTCTCAAGGAGCCATCTAGGGTTTTGGAATTTCGGAGCTTCAAGGAGAGGTACACCTTGGGAGATCGAAGCCCACATTTTTTCCAAGGAGAATTAGGGAATACAGTAGAAGATGTGGATTTGAATCGCTTGCGCCGTAGCGATTAAGGTTAATGTTCTGTTCGCACTCATTAAAAGTTATATCATAAAACGCAGGGCCGAGATCATATTGTTCCAACAATAAGTTCCAAATTGACTTGATACTCTTCAAGTTAGGGGAATTTGATACAATATTAGGTATGGATTAGTTAGGAGAGAATAATGTTCAGATAGACTATAGATCTAAAAAGGTTTATTTAAGAGCGGAAACTGGAGATTAGCTAATATTTAGAGGTTAGAGGTAAGGATAATTGTTTCTTATAGTTGTCCAAGGTAAAAAGTTGCTTAGGAAAGGTTGCGAAGCATTTTTAGCTTATGTAGTGGATAGAAAGAAGGAAGTTCCTAGCGTAAAAGAAATCCCAGTGGTTAGGGAGTTTTCAGACGTGTTTCCAGAAGAGTTACCAGGATTATCTCCAAATCAAGAAATTGAGTTCGAGATCAATCTTACTCCAGGAGCAGAACCAGTTTCGAAGGCACCGTATAGAATGGCACCAGCAGAAATGAAAGAGTTAGCCAGTTAGTTACAGGAACTTTTGGATAAAGGAGTAATAAGGCCAAGTATGTCGTCGTGAGGAGTGCCAGTTCTATTCGTAGAGAAGAAGGACAGAAGCATGAGATTATGTATAGATTATCGGGAGTTAAATAAGATGACGATTAAGAATCGATACCCGTTACCAAGGATAGATGATCTATTTGACCAATTAAAAGGAGCTAAGTGTTTCTCCAAAATTGATTTGAGGTCAGGGTACCATCAGTTGAAAATAAAACCAGGAGATATTCCAAAGACGTCATTGAGAACAAGATACATAAATTATGAGTTTGTAGTAATGCCTTTTGGATTAATAAATGCCCCTGCAGCTTTTATGGATCTAATTAATCGAGTTTTCAAGAAATACTTGGATAAGTTCGTTGTGGTATTCATTGATGATATTATAATATATTCCAAGTCAGATTAAGAGCATGATCAACATTTATGGATAGCATTGGAAACTCTCAGACAAGAGAATTTATACGTAAAATTTTAAAAATGTGAAGGTTAAAGAAGTTCAATTTTTAGGGCATATAATTGGAAGTGAAGGGATTATGGTAGATCCTGTAAAGATTGAAGCGGTCATGAGTTGGGAAAGACCAATGACGCCTGTAGAAGTGAGAAGTTTTCTAGGATTGGCCGAATAGTATAAAAGATTTGTAAAAGATTTCTCAAATATCGCCACCCCACTAACTAAGTTGACAAGGAAGAATCAGAAGTTTGAATGGAATACAGAATGTGAAGGAAGTTTTCAAGAGCTAAAGCAGAAGTTAGTTATAACTCCGGTATTAGTGCTACCAGATGACAAAGGTTATTTTGTGATATATAGCGATGATTCACATAAAGGATTAGGCTGTGTGCTAATGCAATACAAGGTGATTGTATATGCATCAAGACAACTTAAATTTCATGAGTTGAAGTATCCTACTCATGATTTAGAATTAGCAGCCATTGTATTTACGCTCAAGATATAGAGACATTATTTATATGGAGAAAGATGCAAAATTTACACGGATTATAAGAGCCTGAATTATATATTTACTCAAAAGGAACTCAACATGAGGCAACGGAGATGGTTAGAACTGATTAAGGATTACGATTGGTCGATACATTATCACCCGGGAAAAGCAAACATGGTAGCTGATGCTTTGAGTAGGAAGGAGAAGTTGAATATAATGACAATGTCAAACGAATTGTTTAAAGAGATAGATAAATTTTAATTGGAACTTTGTGTTTGCGGAGGAATGGAAGAGATGTGTCATGCTATTACCTTTCAGCCAAAATTATTGGAGAAGATAAGAAGGTGTCAAGAAGAGGTGTTCAATCAGGAGAATAATCAACTGATCGGAGAAGAAATATGAATGCAAAAAGATGACCAAGGTGTATTTAGGTTTTCATCAAGAATTTGGATTCCTCAGGTGACCGAACTAAAGAACGAGATATTACAAGAGGCACACAACTCGAGATTTTCAATACATCCAGGAAGCACGAAGATGTACCAAGATTTCATGAAAAAGTTCTGGTGCCCAAATATGAAAAGAGAAATTGCAGAATGGGTCACCAAGTGTTACATTTATCAAAGGGTCAAAGCATAACATCAGAGACCTAACGGTTTCTTTCAACCTTTAAATATTCCAGAATGGATGTGGGAGAATATCTCCATGAATTTCATAGTAGGATTGCCTCGAACAAGTTCCAGAAATGATGCTATATGGGCTATAGTTAATTGCCTTATGAAGTCAGCACATCTCCTCCCAATCAATGAGAGGTCTTTGTTGGATAAGTTGGTTCACTTGTACGTACGCGAAATTATGTTACGTCACGGCATACTATTATCAATAGTTTCGGATCGAGACCCGCGATTTAAATCAAGATTTTGGAGACAATTTCAAGAAAGTCTTGGCACAAAGCTGAATATGAGCACAACATATCATCCACAAACGGATGGTCAAAGAGAGCGGACTATTCAAATAATTGAAGACATGCTGCGTAGTTGTGCAATCAAGTTCGCAGGAAGTTGGCACAATCATTTACCGCTTGTAGAATTTTCTTACAACAATAATCATCATTCCATTATTAACATGCCACCATACGAAGCTCTATATGGAAGGAAATGCAGATCGCCAACGAGTTGGGATGAAGTTGGAGAAGGAAAGATTCTCGACCCCGAATTGGTTCAACAGATGAAAGAGACAATCAACTTGATCCAAAAAAGATTATTTACTGCCCGAAATAGGAAACGAAAGTATGTGAACCATGCTCGAAAGGATTTGAATTTCCATGTAGGTGAAGACGTATTACTAATAGTGTCGGCATGGAAAGGATTGGCCGGATTTAGGAAGAAAGGAAAGTTAGCACCGCGATACATTGGTCCCTTTGAAATTTTGGGTCAAGTGGGGAAATTTGCTTACGAGCTAGCTTTGCCGCCACAATATCAGCACGTTCATAACTTATTTCATGTATCATTACTTAAAAAGTATAATCCATATGTCAAGCATGTGATAGAATTTGAGCTAATAGAAATTCAGGCAGATTTGTCATTTGTAGAACAACTTGTCAAAATAATCGAATGGCAAGAAAAGAGTATTAAGAATAAATCGATGAGATTATCTAGTGCATTCAATCAATGCGAAGCCAAAATATATGCATTTAACCATTGAATAGTTAGTCTCAAAGACACACTATTAGCACATCAAAATTTGGTACTAAAACCAACATGCAAGCATCCATACATCTATATCTTGAGTAATACATTACATGCAAGAGTTTTATCTAAGAGGTTTAACATAAAACGTAGTTTTGATCAACATGCAAGAGTGTAAACTAACATGCATGACTAGAACTATAGAAATTAATGACATGCAAGGGCTTAAACCAAGATATGTACTTTGCAAACATGATTTTGGCACTTAAACTTTTGAATGCAAACAAAGAAACCAAAAATTGGTTCCACTCGGCTCCTACAAAGCCATTGCCGAATGGAGAGGAGGGAAATGGTGGGAGTATAACACTTCACCAACCATAACCATCTCCAAAAATGATGTAACTCATGATTTGGACCTTAAATTCATAAGAATCAAGGTCTTTACCTTGAGTTTAAAAAATACTAGACATGTAACACTAATCACTTGTGAGTTTATGTGTTTGTTTTTGGTAGTGGAATGGAGAAATGACTTGTTTGTCCTTCTAGGAGAACTACCAAGGTTTCCATGCAAGGTTATGCTTATAATTTGGCTTGTCAAAGAAGTGTTAGTGGAGTTGGAATTTACCATTATGTCTTTTTCTCCTTTTGAATGATCAAATGCATGCAAGGGCATATTAGTAATCAACTAATTATTATTCGCATTATCAAATATCATTTAAAAGAATGATTTTTATAAATCAAATATAATTTCATAAATTACAAAAATTATACCATAAAATAGCTTAGAATTTTAGAAATTTTATGAAATCACTTTTATAATTTTAAAAGAAACATATTTTTGAAAACTAATTTTCATCATCAACTAATATCTGTAAAATTACGCACAAAATTTCAAATAAACCACCTCGTTTATCGGTTCATAATATTCTGCTATACTAGCCACATAAACACATAATCAACACATATTCATGTAAATCTTTAATTATTTACAATCAAATATTTATATACAACTCAATTATGAATAACCAAATACCGGTTGTTACATCCTCTCCCCCTTAAAGGATTCTGTACCCAGAATCTAGGAGAACGAATGAGGATATTGAACCCGCATATCAAACTCTAACTCCCATATTCATAATTTAAATTATTTTTCCTTCAAGCATTCTTTGTGTGTGACCCTGTAGGTTATTATTACATTGGCAATAATTTTAATATCTCATATTAAAATTAAAAACAATGAGCGACATCTAGGAAAACATCATTGCTACCCAAGTAATAACAATTAAATCAGTGATTCGATTAAACCTTTCGTGATAATGTACAATGTAATATAATCCCATTAACCAAATATTATACATTAAACTAGAGGCATCTAATGTGTCATCCTCATCATAGTTTAATCCAATTTTTCTTGATCAATGAGTAGACTATTATATCAAATCAATATTTGAGCGCGACAACGCATTTCATAGTCTAGCTCAGACAAGAGGCCAATAGTATCACTCATAAAATAGGAGAGTTATATCCCATCTAGATCATTCATATTACTCATACGATTCATAATATACCCAATGTCCACTTTTATCATTACCCGTTCAAGGATAACTTTTAATGGAATCAAAGTATATTAATTCTCATATAGAAATATAATGACTTCATCTCTAAGGACCATTACATTATTATTACTGTGAGAATAACTTATGAGACTATAAACATGTACTATCTCATAACGGGTCAATCCAACACCATGTATCTAATACATGTGCTTATGTTTTGAATTTAGTATTACCATACCTATGATCAATGAGAAGTGATCATCAGTCAACAAACACACTAGTCTTAATGCATTATTATTGTTCCTTAATAATAATATTCGACTAGGGACCTTTAAAAATATTGATACTATTCTCATAATCTCATTTTTAAGTCACGTACTTAGAGATATAGAATTTATATCATATTCCAAGGACATTTATTAATCTAACATTTATATCATAGTAAATTGAGATATGATAAATTATTAAGGGAATAATCGATAGAACATAAACATTAATAATCCAAATGTATTAAACTAAAAATTATAGTGTTGTCTCTAGGGCACAAACACTAACAATCTCGCACTAGAGCCAGTCACCCATGTATCTAATACTTATGGAACTAGTATGACCATCGTGCTTCTGCTGCGATAAAGCCTTAGTCAGTGGATCTGCAACATTATCATTATTATGCACTTTACATATATATCTTTTTTATCATTAATCTCATTAATAAGGTGATATCGCCTAAGCACATGCCCAAACAGTCTCCTTGGTTGTTTCGAAAGCATCAATATATTCAGCTTTCATTATAGAATCATCAATATTATTGTTATGAACTATTCAAGCTAATATCACTTATATTTAAACAAAGCATAAACCAGACATAGACACATAATCATCCTTGTCTATCCAAAAATTAGGTTCAGAGACTAGCATCAGCGTAACCCTTTTACAACCAGTTCTCTATCTTCTCCATACACCAAAAATAAATCTTTAGTCTTCTTTAAGTACTTAAGAATATTCTTGACAACTATCCAGTGACCCTCACCTGGATCAGACTGGTATCTGCTCGTCATGCTCAAAGCATACAAAACATCAGGACAAGTACATATCATTGCACACATTATAGATCAAAACCAAACTATGTAGACACATGGTTCATCTATGTTTTTGATAAAACCAAACTCTTTGATTGTCTCATCAAAACGGATGTTCCATCTACGAGAAGCTTGCCTTAAACCATATATTGTTCGCAGCAGCTTACACACTAGGTGTTCTTTTCCCTTGGAAAGAAAACCCTCTAGTTGTGTCATATACACTTCCTCCTCAAGTTCCCTATTGAGGAAGGTCGTTTTCACGTCCATTTGCCAGACCTCATAGTCGTAGTAAGCAGCAATCGCAAGCAAAATCCGAATTGATTTTAACAGGGCTACAGGCCAAAAAGTTTCATCAAAGTCAATCTCTTGCCTTTGTTTGAATCCTTTTGCCACGAGCCTGGCCTTAGAGGTCTCCACCTGGCCATCTGCTCCAATCTTTCTTTTGTATACCCACTTGCACCCAATAGTCTTAACACCTTCAGGCGCCTCAACCAGAGTCCATACTTGGTTTGTATACATGGATTCCATTTCGGATTTTATGGCACTATGCCATTTCTCTGAGTCAACACTACTCATAGCCTCATTATAAGTCACAGGGTCGTCATCATCAATGATTGACAACTCATTGACATTCTCAATGACAAGGCCATAATACCTCTCAGGTTGGTGAGACACTCTCCCTATTCTACGAATGGGCTATTCCACAGAAGGTTGTTCAGTCTGAACAGGTGTTTCCACTTGATCCGTAGTTGTTTGTGCTTCTTGAACTTCATCAAGTTCAATTTTGCTCCCACTGTTTCCTTCAAGGATAAACTGCTTTTCCAAGAAGGTAGCATGTCTGGAGACAAACACCTGATGATCGGTGTAAAAGTAATACCCCAAAGTCTCTTTAGGATATCCCACAAAATTACATTTTACGGATCGAGATTCCAGGTTATCTGGGTTAACTTTCTTAACATAAGCTGGACATCCCCAAATCTTAACGTGTTTAAGACTCGGTTTCCTTTCTTTCCATATCTCATATGGAGTTTGAGGAACAGATTTGGAAGGCACCTTATTCAGTAAATATGCTGAGGTTTCCAATGCATAACCCCATAGGAATACTGGAAGATTCGTATAGCTCATCATGGACCGAACCATGTCTAACAAAGTTCGATTTCTCCTTTCAGATAACCCATTCAACTGTGGAGTATATGGAGGAGTCTAATGGGAGACTATACCATTTTCTTTAAGATAATCTAGAAACTCTCCATTCAAGTATTCACCACCTCGATCTGATCGAAGAGTTATAATACTTTGTTTGGTTTGTTTATCCACTTCATACTTATATTCTTTGAACTTTTCAAAGGCTTCAGACTTGTGTTTCATCAAATACACATATCCAAATCTAGATCTATCATCTATGAAAGTAATGAAGTATGAAAATCCACCCATGGATTGCGTAGACATTAGTCCACATACATCTGTGCGTACCAATCCTAGCAAATCTGCAGCCCTCTCTTCATGTCCACTAAATGGAGATTTGGTCATTTTACCCAATAGACAAGACTCGCATGTAGGATATGATTCAAAATCAAAGGGGTCAAGTAACCCTCCCTTATGCAATGTCCGTAGTCTATTTTCACTAATATGACCTAGCCTACAGTGTCATAAATAGGTCAGATTTTCATCATCTCATTTTCTTTTATTAGTTTGTTCAATCTGAAGTAAATCATGCTCTACGTCACATACATACAGACCATTATTTAAAATACCATGTCCATAAAGAACATTATCTCTAAAAATAGAACATTCATTATTCTTAATAATAAATGAAAAACCATCCAAATCAAACATAGGAATAGAAAAAATATTCCTCACAATAGAGGGAACGTAATAACAATTATTCAGAATAATAGTCTTGCCCGTAGGCATATGTAAACTAAATGATCCTACAGATATGGCCGCAACCCTTGCTCCATTGCCCATACGTAGAATCACCTCATCTTTTTCAAGAGTCCTACTTCCCTTTAGTCCTTGCAACGAATTGCAAATATGAGAACCACAGGCAGTATTTAATACCCAAGTAGAAATTTGACCTAGTGACATATTAACTTCGATCATGAACATGCCTGAATCAGAAGCGGTAGTCTCACTACCCTTCTTATTCTTCAATTCTGCAAGATAAACCTTGCAGTTCCTCTTCTAGTGCCCCACCTTGTTACAGTGAAAGCAAACAGCTTTGCTCTTGGGGCTTCAGCTTTTGGTGGAACCGGCTTTTTCTCACCTACTTTTTTCTTCTTGGAAGGGCTCTTCGATATCTCATATCGAGTTGTCCTCCCTGCCACATCATACAACTCTTGTAGATACATAAGGATAGTGTGAGCATCCATATGCTCATGTTGCTTCTGTAGCTCAATGTTCATGGAAGCTAGCATGATACATTGAGCAACATTTGCATCATCTATCCACTTACGATACACAACATGTTCATCATTATGTGCATCGCTAGCAGGTTCAGTAGGCTTAGGTGAGTCAAGCACATATTCCAGCTTCTCAACCCTGAGAACAATTCTCAAGTTTCGAAGCCAGTCAGCAAAATTAGGACAAGTTAACCTGTGAGCATCTAGTATGCTCCGGAGTGATAGTGCAGAAGACATAACGAATATAGTAAATCTGTAAATGATAAACACATAACAACACTTAGCAAATGTTCAATTTTATTTCAAAACACTATATGTATCGGGTCTTTATTCATAAGTGGCTCCCACTAGTTTATCTAATTTATACAACCCCTAAGTGAAAATTAAGCATTCATAATGCTAGTGGGAATAGGGATCCTACATTTCATCACACAACATCGGCTGTAGCACGAAACGTCATGTGATGTTCTATAGGTAGACAACTCTTGTCAATTACATCTTATGTTATTCCCTAATATAACTTTAGCCTCTTGAATAATTGACTCACGGCTGTAGCACGACAAACTCAATATTCTAAGTCAAGTCTAACCCAACATTTCGTACAATTGAATCCGTCTCCAACGACCCACGGCTGTAGCACGTAACGACCTTTAGATTCTAATTCAATGTACACATCTGATAAGTGGCATTTTATACCACTTAGAACGTCTTATAATAGCTTAAATTGGTGTCTTGAAATCAAGTATTTTGTGTATTTGATGCGTTTTTCTAGTTTTTGTGCATTTTAGGGTATTAGTTGCATTTCGGGGGAGAATTCATCAATAATAGGCCTTGGCATGTGTCTAGCATTGCAAGTGGGAAGAGAGGAGCAGATTACAGCGAAGAAACGGAGCAAACAGACCATTTTTCCAGAAGGGGTCTGAACTCAGCTATGCTGAGCGGCCGCGCAGGGTCGTAATTTCAGATTTAATATTTTAGACTTCTAATTCAGTTTGGCTTCCAACTTCTGAGTAATCTGGGTTTTATGGGACTCCTATATAAGTAGAATTCAGAAACGTTTCACGTGTGTTGGATCGTTGTATTAATCAAGGAGCGAAGGAGATAAGGAAGAAGATCGTTTTAGCATATCGCAACGAAGAGGAATCATATTTTCTTGTGATTCTTTATTTCGTTGTAACGTTGGATGCTAGTTTTCTTTGCTTTGAACCTATTTACTCTTGTGACGTACTCTGGTTTAATATAATTAGTTTAGTTTTTATTCTTTTGTGTTTATTTTTCATGTTTTCATATGATGCCATGATGACGATGAGTGCTAACATGGGCTAATCGTGATCATGGGGTCATAACGGATTTACTATGTACTTCTTTAGTAAGTTGTTTAATACCTTAGTGTGTGATGATTGTATGATATCTAGTATTGGTTGTGCGTATTCGTCTTATGTGCGTCGCGAACATATAAGAAAGGGTATTAATCTCTTGTGAAGCGACGGTGGATCTCGAGATTTAGAACTTGCCATGCTAGCATAGGTTCATGTACGAGTCTGCATGATTAGTGGGTAACTCTAACCGTTTTATTCGCCCTGTGTAATCAAAAGGAATAACTTGTTTTTAAATCATTATGTTGTCAATTTCTGTAGACATATAGGGACTCAACATAATTGATGCCTATTCAACTTCTATCTTAATTGTGGATGTTTGGTAGAATGGTATTAGTACAATGAAAGTTGGCTTTTATCAGTTTCGTGTTATTCGATTAATATCATCGATGTTGCATGCTAAGGGTAATAACAATGACTACTGAAGGAAGTAGTAATGAAGTTGTGATCTCATGAGTGTTTTAATATTGTTAATTCTAAGTGTTAATTAAGTGTTTAATTCTAGTAGTTAATTATAGTTCATAATTAGTTAATCAAATCTAAGTGTTATTTTCTTAACATTGAGAAGTAATCATACATTGGTGAGTGAGTTTAATTGAACATAATTAGTCTGAGTCTCTGTGGGAACGAACTAGAAAGTATTTTATATTACTTGCGAACGCGTATACTTGCGTGAATATTAGCGCGTGTTTTTGCCTTAACAAGTGTTTGGCACCGCTGCCGGGGACTCGACGTATTTGTTTAGTTTATGTACTTACCATCATTGGTCGTTAGGACTCAGTGATTAAGACGTGTTACTTATTGTTTCCGGTTGTGTTTCAGGCACTTTAGCGAGCGTTTAAGCAAACTCGTTCTCGTACTTGCAAGAGGACTTTAGATACAGCTGAGGAGACAGACGAAGTTCTTGATATTCCGGAGAAGATAGACTTTGAAGATTCGGATTCAGGAAGTGAGCAGAAAGAGCCAGTAATCATGGGTGATCGTATTGTTCCGGCAGATCCAGCTCTTATGGACTTTTCTTGGCCTAAAATTAATGACATTCAGTCAAGCATTCTTCATCCGGCTATCCAAGCTAACACCTTTAAAATCAAGCCGGGCACTATTCAGATGGTGCAGAACTCTGTTTCTTTCGGAGGAGCTGCGACTGAAGACCCCAACATGCACATAAGGAATTTTGTCGAGATCTGCAGTACTTTCAAATATAATGGTGCGACTGATGAGGCTATCAAGCTGAGGCTTTTCCCATTCTCACTGAGGGATAAAGCTAAGGACTGGTTACATTCTGAACCAGCTGGGTCCATCACTACTTGGCAAGATCTTACGCAAAAGTTTCTGGTGAAGTTTAATCCAATGGCCAAGACTGCTGCTATGAGGAGTGCTCTTACTCAGTTTGCGCAGCAACCTACAGAATCTATGTACGAAGCTTGGGAACGCTACAAGGAAATGTTGAGAAAATGTCCACATCATGGAATGCCCGATTGGATGGTGATTACTGGTTTCTATAATGGTTTAGGGGCCCAATCTCGGCCCATGCTCGATGCAGCAGCTGGAGGCGCCTTGTGGGCCAAAAGCTATACTGAGGCTTATAATCTTATTGAGACTATGGCTGCAAATGAGCATCAAAACCCAACTCAAAGGATGATGTCTGGGAAGGTAGCAGGTATTCTGGAAGTCGATGCAGCCACCGCTATTGCAGCGCAGCTCCAAGCATTGTCTATGAAGGTCGATTCTCTAGCTACCTATGGAGTCAATCAAATAGCTATGGTCAGTGAGCTTTGTGCAGGTTCTCATGCTATGGATCAGTGTTCTCTTGTTAACGAATCTATTCAGTATGTGAACAATTATCAGCGAAAATAGCAGCCTGTGCCAGCTACTTATCATCCTAACAACAGAAATCATCCAAATTTCAGCTGGGGTAATAATCAGAATGCTATTCAGCCACCATATCAGCAAGGTGTGAGTAAACAGTTCAATCCACCTGGATTCCAGCAACCACAGTAGTATGCTCAAAGGCAATCATATCCTCAACAGGGAGGTGCAGCTGCACCCACTAGTGCTGATTTTGAGGAACTTAAGCTGTTATGCAAGAGTCAGGCGGTGTCGATCAAGACCTTGGAAAATCAAATCGGTCAAATAGCCAATGTAGTGCTCAATCGCCAACCTGGCACACTTCCCAGTGACACGGAAGTGCCAGGTAGGAAGGAAGCTAAAGAGCAAGTCAAGGCTATTACCTTAAGGTCTGGGAAAGTTGCTGATGCTGAAAAGGCAAAAGAAGGAGAAGCTGAAGTTGGAGATGAAGAAGTTAAGCAAAAGGAGAAAGTGGCGGAACCAAGGAAGACTACTGTTGAACACACTCTGCCTAAGGGTAATACAGGGGAGAAACAGCTCTATCATCCACCACCTTTCCCTAAGAGATTGCAACAACAAAAGCTAGATAAGCAGTTCGGTAAGTTTCTGGAGGTGTTCAAGAAACTTCACATCAATATACCTTTCGCTGAGGCTCTAGAGCAAATGCCTAGTTATGCGAAGTTTATGAAGAGTATTCTTTTAAGGAAGGTGAAACTGGATAACCTTGAGACCGTTGCTCTAACGGAAGAATGCAGTGATGTGTTGCAGCAAAAGTTACCTCCAAAGCTTAAAGATCCAGGTAGCTTCACCATTCCTTGCACCATTGGCAAGTTGTCTTTTGACAAATGCCTTTGCGATTTGGGAGCAAGCATCAATCTGATGCTGTTGTCGATCTTTAAAAAGTTGGATTTGCCTGATCCGAAGCCCACCTACATGTCTCTACAATTGGCTGATCATTCTATTACTTACCCAAGAGGCATAGTGGAGGATGTGCTAGTCAAGGTGGATAAGCTCTTCTTTCCTGCAGACTTTGTTATTCTGGATTTCGAGGAAGATAAGAAGATTTCCATAATCTTGGGAAGACCTTTCTTGGCTACTGGCCGTACCTTGATAGATGTGCAGAAAGGTGAACTTACAATAAGGGTGCAGGATCAAGATGTGACCTTCAATGTATTTAAAGCAATGAAATTCCCTACAGAAGATGAGGAGTGCTTAAAAGTGGATTTGATTGATTCTGCGGTTACTTCAGAACTCGATCATATGCTACTGTCTGATGTATTAGAAAAGGCCTTAGGGGGGATTTTGATAGTGATGATGAGGATGGCAATGGACAATTACAATATCTTAATGCTTCTCCTTGGAGGCGAAAGCTGGACATGCCATTTGAATCTCTTGGTACTTCTGACCTCAAAAATGCTGAAGGAAAGCTCAAACCATCAATTGAGGAAGCACCCACCTTGGAGCTTAAGCCATTGCCTGAACACTTGAGGTATCCTTTTTTAGGTGATGCATCTACATTACCTGTTATTATTGCATCAGACCTTTCAGGTAGTGAGGAGGACAAACTCTTAAGGATTTTGAGAGAATTCAAATCGGCTATTGGATGGACCATAACAGACATCAAGGGGATCAACCCTTCATATTGCATGCATAAGATTCTGCTCGAGGAGGGTAGTAAGCCAACTGTTGAGCAACAGCGCAGACTTAATCCTATCATGAAAGAGGTGGTGAAGAAAGAAATTCTGAAGTGGCTGGATGCAGGAATCATTTATCCTATTTCTGACAGTTCTTGGGTGAGCCCCGTGCAATGTGTGCCTAAGAAAGGAGGTATTATTGTGGTAGCAAATGAGAAGAACGAGCTCATCCCCACTCGAACAGTCACAGGATGGAGAGTATGCATGGACTACCGAAAGTTAAACAAGGCCACAAGGAAGGATCACTTCCCTCTTCCGTTTATTGATCAGATGCTTGACAGGTTGGCTGGTCATGAGTATTATTGTCTTCTGGATGGCTATTCAGGGTATAATCAGATTTGTATTGCACCAGAGGATCAGGAAAAGACTACCTTCACTTGTCCATTTGGCACGTTTGCTTTTCGCAGAGTTTCGTTTGGGTTATGTGGCGCACCGGCCACTTTTCAAAGATGTATGATGGCTATATTCTCTGACATGATTGGCAATAATGTCGAGGTGTTCATGGATGACTTCTCCGTCTTTGGACATTCGTATGATGAATGTTTGAATAATCTTCGTGCCGTGCTCAAAAGGTGCGTGGAAACTAATTTGGTGCTCAATTGGGAAAAATGTCATTTTATGGTGCGTGAAGGCATTATTCTTGGGCATAAGGTCTCTAGCAAGGGTCTTGAGGTGGAAAAAGCTAATGTGGGAGTAATTGAAAATTTTTCACCACCTATTTCTGTGAAAGGAATCCGTAGTTTTCTTGGTCATGCGGGTTTTTATCGGCGTTTCATCAAGGACTTTTCGAAGATATCTAAGCCGTTGTGCAACTTGCTTGAGAAGGATGTGTCTTTCAAATTTGATGATGAATGTTTGACGGCATTCGAGACTCTTAAGAAGAGTTTGATCACTGCACCAGTTATTACAGCACCGGATTGGACAGAGCCTTTTGAGATGATGTGTGATGCGAGTGATTATGCGGTAGGCGCAGTTCTTGGGCAGCGCAAGAATAATCTCTTTCATGTGGTCTACTATGCTAGCAAGACCTTAAATGGGGCCCAAATGAACTACACCACTACTGAGAAGGAGCTCTTGGCTATAGTCTTTGGTTTCGAAAAATTTCGATCTTATCTGCTTGGGACAAAAGTGACAGTATTCACTGATCATGCGGCCATTCGCTATTTGGTTTCCAAGAAGGATTCGAAGCCGAGACTCATTCGTTGGGTGCTCTTACTACAGGAATTTGAGTTAGAGATCAAGGATCGAAAAGGTACTGAGAATCAAGTAGCTGACCATCTCTCTAGATTGGAGAATCCCGAGTCTACTTCACATGATAAGGCACTGATCAACGAATCTTTTCCGGATGAGCAGTTGTTCGCAGTTCAGGAGGAAGAGCCATGGTTTGCAGATATTGTGAATTATCTTGTCAGCAATATAATGCCTCCTAATTTGACCACAGCTCAAAAGAAGAAGTTTCTGCATGAGGTGAAGTGGTATATGTGGGATGAACCATATTTGTTTAGACAGAGAGCTGACCAGATCATCAGGAGATGTATCCCATTCTGTGAGACGGAGGGGATATTACGAGACTGCCACTCCACAGTTTATGGAGGACACTATGGTGGTGAGAAGACGGCAGCTCGTATTCTGCAAGCAGGTTTTTTCTGGCCTACCTTGTTTAAGGATGCTCATCAATTTGTTTTAAGGTGTGATCATTGCCGAAGAGTGGGAAATTTGACGAGAAAGGATGAGATGCCGTTAAATGTGATGCTTGAAGTCGAGGTCTTTGATGTTTGGGGAATCGATTTCATGGGGCCTTTTATCTCATCCTGCAATAATCAGTACATCTTGCTGGCAGTCGATTATGTCTTAAAATGGGTAGAAGTCAAAGCTCTACCGATAAATGATGCAAAGGCAGTGTTGAATTTTCTTCATAAGCAGATTTTCACAAGGTTTGGAACGCCTCGAGTAATCATAAGTGATGAAGGGTCGCATTTCTGCAACCGTAAGTTCACTTCTATGATGCAGCATTTTAACGTGAATCATCGAGTTGCTACTGCCTATCATCCGCAAACAAATGGTCAAGCGGAAGTATCTAACAGAGAGATCAAGTGCATTCTAGAGAAGGTTGTGTGTCCGTCAAGGAAGGATTGGTCTTTAAAGCTCGATGAAGCTGTTTGGGCTTACAGAACAGCATACAAAACTCCACTTGGTATGTCCCCGTTTTAACTGGTGTATGGTAAGGGATGTCATTTACCTGCGGAGCTTGAGCATAAGGCCTATTGGGCATTGAAAAAGTTGAACCTGGATCTAGATGCAGCTGGAAAGAAGCGAATGCTTCAGCTTAATGAACTTGATGAATTTCGACTCCAAGCGTACGAGAACAACAAAATGTACAAGGAAAAGGTGAAAAGGTGGCACGATAGGAAGCTACATCCTAAGTTATTCGTGTCGGGGCAACAAGTTCTCTTATTCAACTCTCGTCTCCGACTTTTTCCTGGGAAGTTGAAATCAAGGTGGTTTGGACCTTTTACTGTCAAAACTGTGTTTCCACATGGAGCGGTGGAGATTTTTGAGAATGATCCGGACCAAGCATTCAAGGTTAATGGTCAGCGTTTGAAGCACTACTATGGGGACACGGCAAACCGAGAAGTGGTTAGTGTCGTTTTATTGTAAACTTGAGGAAGGTACGTAACGTCAAGCTAATGACAAAAAAGAAGCGCTTCGTGGGTGGCAACCCATGATTTGTTGTTACAGGAACTCTTAGAAGTTAATAACCTATCCAAAACCACAAAAAAATCAAAAAAATTGGGCCAAAAAAAAATTCCAGTAGCCTCCTGAGCGCCCACTCAGCTTTGCTGAGCGACCGCTCAGGGGTCGGCTGGGAGAAAAAATTTTAGTTCCATAAAAAAAATCAGAAAAATAAAAAACAAAATACAGCCCATAAACCCACGACCTATTTCCCCATTATCCCATAATTTTAACCCTTAAACCCACTCCTAATCAAATTCTACCTTAATCCATACCCTATATATACATACACCTATCCCACATATCTCCCATACTCTTTCTACACTTAACTCTCTCCCAAACACAAAAACATAAATCTCAAACACTTTTATTCAGATTCGATGGCACCCAAGAGAGCAAGGACTATTGATAGCAGTAGCACTGTCCCTACTGCTGATTCTTCGAGGGGTACTGCTGTGAGCCCTCATTTGAATGATAGGGCTGCTGAGGAGGAGTACACTAGGCTTCTGAGGAAGCTGATTCTGATAGAGCTGGAACGAGAAGACTGCTGAGGATTTTGACTTGGATTTGATTTGTGCTACTCTCTGTAGGCCGGGCACAGTATGGACTTTCAAGACTGGAACTAATGAGTATCGTCACTTTCCAGCAATCGCGATGAACAGGTATGCCCGTGCATGGAATGCGTTTATTTGTGCTAATATTCTGCCTTCTTCGCATGCATATGAGGTCACAGTTGAGAGAGCACAGTTGTTGTGGGGAATTTTGAATGAGGAGTACTATGTGGACCTTGGTGAGTTCATCTACCAAGGAATTCTGAAGTTTTTGAGGGGAGCTAAGCACATGAACATCCCTTATGCATCCACGGTTACTAAGCTTTGCCGAGCGGTGGGAGTTCAGTGGCCGTCTCATGAGCAGTTGCAATTGTCGGCCGCTCCTATTGATTCCGGGACTCTGAATGCGATGCAGGAGTGGACCGGTGGTGAGCCCGAGGAGCATGGGATGGGTTATCGTCTTCTAGAAGGGCGTCCAGCACGAGGTGCTACTATGGCGAGGCCAAGGTATGATGAGGCTGGTTCTTCTAGAGCTCAGGAGGGTGCTGGGATGGCTGATACCCAGTATAGGAGGCTGTCACAGAGGATGGATGCTATGTACGAGACGCAGAGCAGGTTTGCTCAGGAGCTCACCCTTGCACTAGGGACCGCTTTTCGAGGCCTTGGAGCTGACATCCAGTGGCCAGTTTTTGGTGAGGACTCTGCATATCCGCCTCCTGATACACCACCCACTGAGGGTGATGATGATGATGATCTCTCCGAGTAGGTATACCCTGTGTTCCTTTCTACTACCTTCACTGGGGACAGTGAAGATTTTAAGTTTGGGGGTGGTAGTTAAGGAATATTTTGTGTGTGTCATATAGTTGCATATTCATGATAGTTAGTTCATATAATTGCATAATTTTTGCCATATAGAGTTTTTTATTATTATTTATAGCTTTATTTGTTTATCATGTCATGTAGCTCATGCATTTGCCATGATCCCTTTTGCGCTGATTTGCCGACTGATTTATGATGTTGATGCGAGTGTAGTGATAGCATTAAAGTAATGTTAAATCGTGTAGGTTGATATGCATATTAGAAACACTTGTAATTTCACTAAGTCTTACAGAATGCTTAAGGACTAGATTGTTGTTATGGTTCGACGGTTTTCGAGGTTAATCTATTTATTATGCTTAGAATTTTATAATAGGTTCTTAGTGATAAAAGGCATGAAAAGAAAAAAATATGGAGTAAATAATGGAATTCGTTGCTAATTGTGGCCAAGCGTCAATTGGCTAGTAGCCAGCTCGTATGTGTATGCGAGTAGTCTAGGGTTGAGCAGGATGGAGCGAAACGCACTTGCTCAGAAATTTTTATAAAAAAAAAGAGAAAAAAAATAACAAAGAGTTAATGCATAATTGATCACGAGTGGGCACTTTGGTATTCGAGTTATTAAGTTCTTAGGGGACTTGTGCCTAGTGACCTAAGGCTTTTATAGTCTGGGATCCGCTACCCTAACGCTCGCTACATGGATACCATTGTATAAGTCTTTTTTGGACCTCACTCATTACACGGTCAAATAAGCATTTGTTGTTATAAATAAAAAGCATGATTCTGTAATAAGCTCCAGGATTCTCGAAGTGTTATAAGTCACTTTGTGCCTAGAATTTTTATTCTTTATATAATCATGCGATTGCCTGGATGATAGTTGAGTCATGATAATTAATCTAGTTGCGAAGCATATCTGTTAAGCATCTGCACACACCACGTTTCTAGCTGTATGTTAGTTTGTATGATTCGATTGATCTTTATTCGCCTAATTGCATTTGTTGAGATGTCGTGAGTTGGTTGGTTTGGTCGTAGTAAGGGGGATCGCTGCATTTCATATAGATTGCATTCATGCATGTTTTTAGTTTGTTTTTGAGTCTATGACGCTTGACGAAAAGCATCGATTTAAGTTTGGGGTGTGATAAGTGCCATTTTATACCACTTAGAACGTCTTATAATAGCTTAAATTAGTGTCTTGAAATCATGTATTTTGTGTATTTGATGCGTCTAGTGTTTGTGCATTTCAGGGTATTAGTTGCATTTCGGGGGAGAATTCATCAATAATAGGCCTTAGCATGTGTCTAGCATTGCAAGTGGGAAGAGAGGAGCAGATTACAGCGAAGAAACGGAGCAAACAGACCATTTTTCCAGAAGGGGTCTGAGCTCCCGCTCAGCTATGCTGAGCGGTCGCGTAGGAAGCTGAGCGCCCGTTCAGCTATGCTGAGCGGCCGCGCAGGGTCGTAATTTCAGATTTAATATTTTAGACTTCTAATTCTGTTTGGCTTCCAACTTCTGAGTAATCTGGGTTTTATGGGACTCCTATATAAGTAGATTTCAGAGACGTTTCACGTGTGTTGGATCGTTGTATTAATCAAGGAGCGAAGGAGATAAGGAAGAAGACCGTTTTAGCACATCGCAACGAAGAGGAATCATATTTTCTTGTGATTCTTTATTTCGTTATAACGTTGGATGCTAGTTTTCTTTGCTTTGAACCTATTTACTCTTGTGACGTACTCTGGTTTAATATAATTAGTTTAGTATTATTCTTTTGTGTTTATTTATCATGTTTTCATATGAACCCATGATGACGATGAGTGCTAACATGGGCTAATCGTGATCATGGGGTTGTAACGGATTTACTATGTACTTCTTTAGTTAGTTGTTTAATACTTTAGTGTGTGATGGTTGTATGATATCTAGTATTGGTTGTGCATATTCATCTTATGTGTGTCGCGAACATATAAGATAGGGTGTTAATCTCTTGTGAAACGATGGTGGATCTCGAGATTTAGAACTTGCCATGCTAGCATAGGTTCATGTACGAGTCTGCATGATTAGTGGGTATCTCTAACCGTTTTATTCGCCCTGTGTAATCAAAACAAATAACTTGTTCTTAAATCATTATGTTGTCAATTTCCGTAGACATATAGGGACTCAACATAATTGATTCCTATTCAACTTCTATCTTAATTGTAGATGTTTGGTAGAATGGTATTAGTACAATGAAAGTTGGCTTTTATCAGTTTCGTGTTATTCGATTAATATCATCGTTGTTGCATGCTAAGGGTAATAACAATGACTACGAAGGAAGTAGTAATGAAGTTGTGATCTCATGAGTGTTTTAATATTGTTAATTCTAAGTGTTAATTAAGTATTTAATTCTAGTAGTTCATTATAGTTCATAATTAGTTAATCAAATCTAAGTGTTATTGTCTTAACATTGAGAAGTAATCATACATTGGTGAGTGAGTTTAATTGAACATAATTAGTCTGAGTCTCTGTGGGAACGAACTAGAAAGTATTCTATATTACTTGCGAACGCGTATACTTGCGTGAATATTAGCGCGTGTTTTCGCCTTAACAACATCTCTATGTCATAGACAAGTATTTCTTATTTCGAAATCAAAGCCCTCGGCTATAGCACGAAATGACAATGATTTAAAAATAAGAACCACTTTCTACCATGTTGGAAGGCTATGACCGACACAAGCCCGTTGTGTCATTGGCCAATTTCTACTTGATATTATTTAATTTTAGAGGGATTATATTACGTTGCAATCATAATCATATTATAAAGAGATTCTTCCTTTTAAATTAAATATTTCAAATCAATAATCGATAATCAGATGATTCCCAGATCGGGTGGAGCATTGTGAAGAGGCGTCACTTAATAACCCTTTCTTACAGATAGAAATATGTTGTTGACAGAATCATCCTTTCTGTCAATATTGAAAATTCATATTCAGTTACGTTTTTTATAAACACAAGAATCTCATGATCGTATTCATAATATTTATATTAAGGTCATGAAATAATTTCATTATACTAGATTGTCTAACAAACGCCTTATGTTAATTAAGTTCACCTAAATCTATCATCGCATGATAAAATAAGCATATATCACATATATAAGCATGAATAAACGTAAAGGTAGGCATGTTAAATCATTTAGCATATTACTCTAAGCATTATATATCTCTATGTATCACATGAGGCATTTAAAAGCAATTAAAACAGTCAAAAACAGCTTTAAAACACTATTGTTATCTATAAACAGTCCGAAAACATTTCAGAAAATATCATATAATATACCATTAGATGCGTCTCGAAAAGACGAATCTAACGGCACCAAGCACGCCTCATTCTGACACTCCACGCGCTCTCACGCGCCCCGAGAAGGTAAACCACGCGTCGCCACGCGCACACGCGTTGTCAGGCACGTGTCTGACTGTCTTTCACGCACCCCCACACGCACACGCGCTTCACGCGCCCCAAACCCTAAGTTGATGTCAGCATGACGTCATCTGATGACGTCAGCATGACGTCAGCATAGTTCTGACTGTTGACCCGCGCATGTCTGACATGCGCCGCGCGTGACACACGAGCGCGTGAGCCCCACGCGCGCATGCCAGACGCGTGGTCCTCCCCCCTGTTCTGACAGTCGCCGCCGCCTTTGCTTTGCACAGAAAAATGTGCTGCCGCCGTACCTTTTTCCGTGCCATCACACCATAACAATGCTCTTTAAAAGAACAGCAGCCAGAAAATATATATATACACTAATAGATTATATATATATATATATATATATTTATAATTACGAATTTAATTAAAACAACTTCAAAAATTTATAATAATCAATCCATTCATCATAAAATTATGAAAAAAATACCCAGACGATCTACAACACTTGTAGAACCCAGATCTACAGTCAAAATAATTCTGAGAAATAATTTCTAATCAGTCATAATTAATCCATGATATACCTTGTAAAAATCATAATTAATTCATACAAGCACCTAAAATTCTGAAATTTTTATCACAGATCTATATGCATACAACCTATGCTCTGATACCATTGAAGGATTTTATCTATCACGGAAGCATGGTAAAACAATTTTCATGATATAAAATCCATATAATATGCATACAGATCGTAAACTAAATCGACGGATCGTTTCTAACCTTTAAAAGCGCTTCAAGAACCACGAGTGGAGGTCCCTAACAGCTGCTCTGTGAAGCACTCCACCGGTATCCACCAAGAAATTGATATAATGGAGGAGGAGGAAGTGGAGAGAATTAGGGTTTTAAAAATTTTAGGGTTTTTAGGCAAAATAAGGGTTTATAATTGTATATTTATAGGCAAAATTTTCAGCTGAAAATTTTCCCATAAAATATTATTATTATTAACCTTTTATTTTTATTAACCTATTAACTAATAATTAAAACACCTTTTAATTATTAATTCTTTTTCTAAACACTTTAGAAATAATTCTCTCACTTTATTTAATTTCCAAAATTAAATTCTTAATTAATAATATTAAGAACTTTTCTTAATTAATTAATAATTCATTAAATCTCATTTAATCAATCATTAAATTTGCTAATTAATTATTTATTTCACAAATAAATAATTATCAGCCATTATTAATTAATTCCTCCACCATTAAATCATTCTCTTTTATGGTGTGACCCTGTAGGTTCAATATTAAGCCGGTAGTAGAAATAAATAATAATAAAACTATTTTATCATTATTTATATAAATTCTTAATTCATTATATATGATTAATTAATTAATCATATTTATTCTACATCGTGAGGGATACTTCTCAACATATCGCGACTATCCGGATAATACGAATTCACTGCTTACAATACCAAGAACCTATTCAGTGAATAGTTACCGTACAATTAATTCCTTCTACCCTGCAATGTCATGATTAAATATAAGGCATGGAACTCGTGTCAAGCCTATCTTATTTAATCATTTGCTTTCCCATTTATTATGCTTAGTTCCATTTAATGTAAATTAGAAACTCCTTTCTAATTTCATTCACTCTGGCCAGAGATTCCTGAACTAGCATAAGTGGATCAGCATTGAACATTCTCTTCCTTCACTGGAAGGGGTAGATCCTTTATTGATCATACACTATCTTCGTGTAAAAATTCCTATACCCAGTAGGGCCCTTATAATTGTACCTGGAGACTAATAACTAAACCAAAGCATAGTTCAATGTACACAAGATGACTATGATGACCTCAAGTCTAAGGATACTTGTACAACTATCACTATGTGAACAACTGCTGACACGTGAGTGAACTCCATCAGTTGTTCAGCTGTGTGAGTCATGTTCAGTGAGCTTATTCTATAATAAGCACCTACATACTAGCTATAGTGTCACCACACAAATGTCTATGAGAACAGACATCCTTCATAATGAAGCAAGCATAGTATGTACCGATCTTTGCGGATTATTAATTACTAGTTAGTAATCCTACGACCAGGAACTATTTAAGTTTAGAGTTATCATCTTTTATGCCTCATTATTATGATCTCATCACAATCCATAAAAAGCTTTACTCTAAATTGTGGTATATCTTATTTAAACACTTAAAATAGATAGAGCCTGTAATAAAAATAAAACAAGTCTTTTATTAATATCAATGAAATCAAAACAGATTACAAAAAAGTTATTCCTAAATCCTCATACATGATTGGACTTAGGACACATCTCTTTCAATCTCCCACTTGTACTAAAGCCAATCACTCTGGTATCTAATACCCATCTTGTCTTTATGACGATCAAAGTGACTTTGAGAAAGTGGCTTTGTTAAAGGGTCTGCTATGTTGTTATGTGTGTCAACTCTCTCGACGTTGACATCTCCTCTTTCAACAATCTCCCTAATCAGATGAAAGCGCCGCAGGACATGTTTGGAATTTTTATGAGACCTAGGTTCCTTAGCTTGTGCTATTGCTGCGTTGTTATCACAATACAACACAATAGGCTCTTCAACGCTAGGAACAACTCCCAACTCAGAAACAAATTTCCTCATCCAAAAAGATTCTTTTGCAGCCTCACTTGCAGCTATATATTCTGATTCCGCTGTGGAGTCAGCCGTTGTAGACTGTTTTGAACTCTTCCAACTAATCGCACCACCATTCAGAGTAAACACGCACCCTGACATGGATTTTCTATCACTTTCTGATTGAAAACTAGAGTCAGTATAACCCTCTATTTTCAACTCAGATTCACCACCAAAAACAAGAAAAATGTCCTGAGTCCTTCGCAAGTACTTAAGGATGTTTTTCACTGCTTTCTAGTGGTCTTCACCTGGATTGGACTGATATCTGCTCGTCACACTAATTGAATAAGCAACATCATGCCTTGTACACAACATCGCATACATGATAGATCCTATTGCTAAACCATAAGGAATCTTACTCATACGCTCTCTTTCCTCAGGTGTCTTAGGAGACATTTTTTCGGAAAGGGACACTCCATGGCTCATCGGTATGAAACCTCTTTTGGAGTTTTCCATGCTAAACCTTTTAAGCACTTTCTGGATGTATGTACCCTGGGTAAGACCTATCATTCTTCTAGATCTATCTCTATAGATCTTCATACCGAGAATGTAGGATGCTTCTCCCAAGTCCTTCATGGTGAAGTTCTTCGATAGCCATACTTTGACTGATTGCAGCATCGGTATATCATTTCCTATAAGAAGTATGTCATCCACATACAATACAAGAAATGTTACAGCGCTCCCACTAACCTTCTTGTAGACAATGGTTCATCTATGTTTTTGATAAAACCAAACTCTTTGATTGTCTTATCAAAACGGATGTTCCATCTACGAGAAGCTTGCCTTAAACCATATATGGTTCGCAGCAGCTTACACACTAGGTGTTCTTTTCTCTTGGAAAGAAAACCCTCTGGCTGTGTCATATACACTTCCTCCTCAAGTTCCCCATTGAGGAAGGCCGTTTTCACATCCATTTGCCAGACCTCATAGTCGTAGTAAGCAGCAATCGCAAGCAAAATCCGAATTGATTTTAACAGGGCTACAGGCGAAAAAGTTTCATCAAAGTCAATCCCTTGCCTTTGTTTGAATCCTTTTGCCATGAGCCTGGCCTTATAGGTCTCCATCTGGCCATCTGCTCCAATCTTTCTTTTGTATACCCACTTGCACCCAATAGGCTTAACATTTTGGATACATGGATTCCATTTCGGATTTCATGGCACTATGCCATTTCTCTGAGTCAACACTACTCATAGCCTCATTATAGGTCACAGGGTCGTCATCATCAATGATTGACAACTCATTGTCATTCTCAATGACAAAGCCATAATACCTCTCAGGTTGGCGAGACACTCTCCCTGTTCTACGAATGGGCTGTTCCACAGAAGGTTGTTCAGTCTGAACAGGTGTTTCCACTTGATCCGTAGTAGCTTGTGCTTCTTGAACTTCATCAAGTTCAATTTTGCTCCCACTGTTTCCTTCAAGGATAAACTGCTTTTCGAAGAAGGTAGCATGTCTGGAGACAAACACCCGATGATCGGTCTAAAAGTAATACCCCAAAGTCTCTTTAGGATATACCACAAAATTATATTTTACGGATCGAGATTCCAGCTTATCTGGGTCAACTTTCTTGACATAAGCTGGACATCCCCAAATTTTAACGTGTTTAAGACTCAGTTTCCTTTCTTTCCATATCTCATATGGAGTTTGAGGAACAGATTTGGAAGGCACCTTATTCAGTAAATATGCTGAGGTTTCCAATGCATAACCCCATAGGAATACTGGAAGATTCGCATAGCTCATCATGGACCGAACCATGTCTAACAAAGTTCGATTTCTCCTTTCAGATACCCCATTCAACTGTGGAGTATATGGAGGAGTCCACTGGGAGACTATACCATTTTCTTTGAGATAATCTAGAAACTCTCCATTCAAGTATTCACCACCTCGATCTGATCGAAGAGTTATAATACTTTGTTTGGTTTGTTTCTCCACTTCATACTTATATTCTTTGAACTTTTCAAAGGCTTCAGACTTGTGTTTCATCAAATACACATATCCGAATCTAGATCTATCATCTATGAAAGTAATGAAGTATCAAAATCCACCCATGGCTTGCATAAACATTGGTCCACATACATCTGTGTGTACCAATCCTAGCAAATCTGCAGCCCTCTCTTCATGTCCACTAAATGGAGATTTGATCATTTTACCCAATAGACAAGACTCGCATGTAGGATATGATTCAAAATCAAAGGGGTCAAGTAACCCTTCCTTATGCAATGTCTGTAGTCTATTTTCACTAATATGACCTAGCCTACAGTGCCATAAATAGGTCAGATTTTCATCATCTCGTTTTCTTTTATTAGTTTGTTCAATCTGAAGTAAATCATGCTCTACGTCACATACATACAGACCATTATTTAAAATACCACATCCATAAAGAACATTATCTCTAAGAATAGAACATTCATTATTCTTAATAATAAATGAAAAACCATCCAAATCCAACAAATGAATAGAAACAATATTCCTCACAATAGAGGGAACGTAATAACAATTATTCAGAATAATAGTCTTGCCCGTAGGCATATGTAAACTAAACGATCCTACAGATATGGCCGCAACCCTTGCTCCATTGCCCATACGTAGAATCACCTCATCTTTTTTAAGAGTCCTACTTCCGTTTAGTCCTTGCAACGAATTGCAAATATGAGAACCACAGGCAGTATCTAATACCCAAGTAGAAATTTGACATAGTGACATATTAACTTCGATCATGAACATGCCTGAATCAGAAGTGGTAGTCTCACTACCCTTCCTCTTCTTCAATTCTGCAAGGTAAACCTTGCAGTTCCTCTTCCAGTGCCCCACCTTATTACAGTGAAAGCAAACAGCTTTGCTCTTGGGGTCTTCAGCTTTTGGTGGAACCGGCTTTTTCTCACCTACTTTCTTCTTCTTGGAAGGGCTCTTCGATATCTCATATCGAGCTGTCCTCCCTGCCACATCATACAACTCTTGTAGATGTATAAGGATAGTGTGAGCATCCATATGCTCATGTTGCTTCTTTAGCTCAATGTTCATGGAAGCTAGCATGATGCATTGAGCAACATTTGCATCATCTATCCACTTACGATACATAACATGTTCATCATTATGTGCATCGCTAGCAGGTTTAGTAGGCTTAGGTGAGTCAAGCACATATTCCAGCTTCTCAACCCTGAGAACATGTAATAACCCCAAAATTTTTGAACTTTTGTAACCCTTATGAATAGTGTTTTTGCTGATTATGCTGAATAAGAAAACTTTTCATGCCACACTATGTAGGGGTTCTTCTATTGTTATTTTGAGATCTTATTAGTACTCTATATGGTATATAAGTGTATGTAAAGATCGTCAGAATCCAAATTCGAACACTTTGATTTTTCCCGAAAATCCACCAGATACCGAAAGAATTGAGTATAAGGTAACAGGATAAAAAGGATTTGAATTCAAGGATTATAAGAGAGGATCATAAAAGGAATATAATGTATTGAGAAAGGTTAAGGAAACCCAAGTAATAAGATCCCGAGTATGATCCCTCAAACGATAAACGAGAACGAAAGTTAAGTGAACCGTATAACAGATCAGCGGTTATTAGACAAGTAATTAGGAGCTAATCAAAGAGGTTAGTGATGATGATGTCATCAAACCAACAAGAAGAGAACAAGTGTGGGAAGATGACATAAGAATGATGACCTAAGCATGACCAAAGGGAAGGAAGTGTTGGTTGATTATAAACCACACAAAATTCACCATGGTTAAAAGGTAATTAATTAAAACAAAAGGCAAAAACAACCAACAAAACAAATCACAAACACAAAAACACAAAGTTGACTTCCCATTTCAAGCAAGAAGCTCTCGGCCCCTTTCATTTTTCAAGGAAAGAAAAACCCAAATCCAAGTTCTAAGCTTTGTTAATTAGTGAGGTAATTATCTAAGGTTCCTTGTACATAGATATAGATGTCCTATAAGTTTAAGCTTCAAATTCCTTCACAATATCTTCCTAAAATTCATGGAAGAAGAGGATGAATAGTGTTTTTCAAGAACTTGAAATTTTGATCTTGTGTTTTTGTTTAGATAAAGCTTTAGTAAGGATTTTCCAAGGTTGCTCCAAGCTCATTAGTTACTCCTACTCACAAGGAAGGTATAATATCTTAACCTAGCTTTGTTATTGAATGTTAAGAGCTTATTATGAGTAGTATAGTTCATGATAGGCTTGGTTATTTTGTATTTAGAGATTGATTGGTTTTGTGATGTTTTGGAGTTGTAAATCTTGATGATTAGTTAATGAACTTAAGTAAGCTCTTACTTCATGATTGAGAAGTAGTATAAATTGGAAATATTGAGTTGTTGGGGCTGTTGTAGTATTGTATGGATGGAGTTTGGTTGTATGGTTGAATTGTGGTTGAATTGTGGTTGATTTGGAGTAGGATAAAATTTGGTAATCGCGTAAACACAGCCGTCGTAATGCCCGATTTACTTTAGACTGCTTTTGTTCTTAACATCAGGACCCGTGAACTCACTGTTATGTTTTGACCATTGCCATGATTAGATAGTTCATGTTACGAGCTTCGTTTTGATATGTGGTTCATTTGAATCCGATGTACGGTTTAGGAGAAACGACTGTTTTAAGTAACGGTGTTTCGCAAACGAACCATTACCCCTCGCCTTACTTTGAAACATTGGTTAAGGACCATAAATGACTAATTGGAGTATGAAACATTTATGTAAAGTGGATTAGGCAGTTGGTAAGGTACTCACGAAAGAATCGCCTTAAAACTCTTAAAGGTTAATTTATTAAAAATGGTGGAGCCGAGGGTACTCGAGCGACTTAAGAGAATCATTAAGCACAAAGCGAGCGTTAGAGTCTAATTGGTTAAAGTATAGATTTTTAAGCGACTTTGGTTTAATTCCAACTTATATGTGGTTTATAGGTTACCAGACTCATCCCAGGACTTTTACCACCTCCAGTCGCTCAGGCAAGTTTTCTACCCGTTATACTGTTGTTGTGATGTATATATGTATATGCATTATCTTGTGATAGATGCATGATGGTTAATTAGCAAATCTTGCGATATATTGGAGCATGCTGATATGGTTTATATGCATGTCTGTTTCGTAATCTTGATATCTAATTGTTGATTCAATGCTTATAAGTTGCATAATACCTATGTTAGAGATAAGTAGTAGTTGCGTATACCCTTAGTATAAGGGACCCAAAGGTGAACATTTTCTAAACCGGGAGTCGATGTTCCCGAGTATATTATATATATATTTATATAATATATAGATATAGTTTTCAAAACTATTAATCAAATAAGGTTTATTCGATAACTTTATTTTAATTAATGAATATTATTTTGAATATTCATTCGAGGACTTATGACTCCGTTTATTTTATTTAATGAATATTATTGTGAATATTCATTCGAGGACTTAAGACTCCGTTTATTTTATTTAATGAATATTATTTTGAATATTCATTCGAGGGCTTATGACTACGCTTCTTTTATTAAATAATATTCTTTATTTTATTAAAGAATAATGTTTCGATAATCAAACTTACTTTCGATTATTCAAATAAAGATCGTACTTTCTTATAAGTATATCTTTGGTTATTTATTATTCATTTCAAGTATGAGTTTTAAAACTTCTACTTCAATTATTTTTATAAAGATTATCCTTATGGGAATATTATCTAATCAATAATATTCAGATATTTTCTAATATATCGGGACTGATTTATTTCATTAAATCAGCATTACTCCAAACATTCTTAAAAATATTTTCGAGTCTTTAAAATGATTTTAAAAGTTAGAGCGGATCTCAAAACTCATTTTCAAATTTAAGATCTTCCTTTCGAAGGGGATTTAAATACTCGCTCAAAACCTGAGGGATCCGGCTCTGTGGTGTATTTTATATTCGCAACAAGGTTGCTGTTTTGAGAAAACATTTTAATTACTTGCCCAACGTTCGGGAAGTAAGTTCATCTATTTGAGTCGGCATAAGCAACATGGGCTCAGCGGGCGTCCATGAAAGTGTAAGTGGCTCAGTGGGAGTCTATCAAATGCGTAAGTAGCTGAGTGGCAGTCCATCATAAGGTCCTATTGCGGCCAGGGTGATGACCATTGGGGAATTCGTCCATCTACTAGTAGAAAAGGTTACTTATTGGTATCTTTGCCTGATCAGCAAGATATCGGGTTTATGCCAAAATTCTTTTCCTTTCCAAAATTCATTGGATGTTACAAACTCTGTTCATACTTTACATAGTAGAGGTTTCCAGGAAATGTATAAGAGATATATATGTGGATATATATATCGGGACTAAATAAAGTATCTCGTAACTTCATTTCATTCAATAATATTTCAAAGATTGAATCTATTCAAGTCTTAACTTGTGGTCTCATCTATGGGATGACCTTTTGAAACCTATAATACTTTGAACAGTGGTAGTTCAAGTAGTTTTATAAAATGGTATAAGTATAGTGAAGTAATTGGTAACTTCATCTTCCTTTAAGCTTATATCCAGTAAGTAATTACCTTACACTTGAAAAAGGTTTCCAGTAAGTTATCCATTTAGATACTTGCATTATTGTTTACACAATATATTATCTTGCGAGTTGTAATGCTCACTCTTGCTTCATTTCTTCATCACACAACAACAGTTAGGAAAGATGGCCAGACTCAAGCAGACCCAGCGCAAGCGCGTGGGACGCGTCCCGCGTCTTCCCGTTGATGTTGTAGCTACTATAGCTACAGAGGTAGATCAGGCATTCTACTTTTGGGAACCAATTATGTATAATTATAACTTGTGGCAGATAATGGCAATTAACTGTAAACTTATCAAGTAATCATTTTGGGTTATAATAACTTTTAAATTGTGGATTCAAGGACTTGTACTTATTTCAATTTCATCTCTGAGACTATAACGGGTTGTGGTGTGTGTTAGTGTGGGGTCACAACATGAGGTTATTTATTATTAATTAAGTTAAGTGATATTGTGGAAAGAAAGACCGTGATGACCCGGATCCCCGACCCCGGATCTGGGGGTGTTACAGAACAATTCTCAAGTTTCGAAGCCAGTCAGCAAAATTAGGACCAGTCAACTTGTGAGCATCTAGTATGCTCCGGAGTGATAGTGCAGAAGACATAACGAATATAGTAAATCTGTAAATGATAAACACATAACAACACTTAGAAAATGTTCAATTTCATTTCAAAACACTATATGAATCGGGTCTTTATTCATAAGTGGCTCCCACTAGTTTATCTAATTTATACAACCCCTAAGTGAAAATTAAGCATTCATAATGCTAGTGGGAATAGGGATCCTACATTCCATCACACAACCTCGGCTGTAGCACGAAACGTCATGTGATGTTCTATAGGCAGATAACTCTTGTCAATTACATCTTATGTTATTCCCTAATATAGCTTTAGCCTCTTGAATAATTGAGTCACGGCTGTGGCACGACAAACTCAATATTCTAAGTCAAGTCTAACCCAACATTTCGTACAATTGAATCAGTCTCCAACGGCCCACGGCTGTAGCACGTAACGACCTTTAGATTCTAATTCAATGTACACATCTCTATGTAATAGACAAGTATTTCTTATTTCGAAATCAAAGCCCTCGGCTGTAGCACGAAACGACAATGATTTAAAAATAAGAACCACTTTCTACCATGTTGGAAGGATATGACCGACACAAGCCTGTTGTGTCATTGGCCAATTTCTACTTGATATTATTTAATTTTAGAGGGATTATGTTACGTTACAATCATAATCATATTATAAAGAGATTCTTCCTTTTAAATTAAATATTTCAAATCAATAATCGATAATCAGATGATTCCCAGATCGGGTGGAGCATTGTCAAGAGGCGTCACTTAATAACCCTTTCTTACAGATAGAAATCTGTTGTTGACAGAATCATCCTTTCTCTCAATATTGAAAATTCATATTCAATTACGTATTTCATAAACACAAGAATCTCATGATCGTATTCATAATATTTATATTAAGGTCATGAAACAATTTCACTATACTAGATTGTCTAACAAACGCCTTATGTTAATTAAGTTCACCTAAATCTATCATCGCATGATAAAATAAGCATATATCACATATATAAGCATGAATAAACGTAAAGGTAGGCATGTTAAATCATGTAGCATATTACTCTAAGCATTATATATCTCTATGTATCACTTGAGGCATTTAAAAGCAATTAAAACAGTTAAAAACAACTTTAAAACACTACTGTTAGCTATAAACAGTCCGAAACAATTTTAGAAAATATCATATATTATACCATTAGATGCGTCTCAAAAAGACGAATCCAACGACACCAAGCACGCATCATTTTGACACTCCACGGGCCCTCACGCGTCCCGAGAAGGTAAACCTCGCGCACACGCGCTGTCAGGCGCGTGTCTGACTGTCTTCCACGCGCGCACACGCGCTTCACGCGCCCCAAACCCTAAGCTGACGTCAGCATGACGTCATCTGATGATGTCAGCATAGTTCTGACCATTGACCCGCGCGTGTCTGACACGCGCCGCACGTGACACACGAGCGCGTGAGCCCCGCGCGCGCATGCCAGACGCGCGGTCCTCCCCCCTGTTCAGACAGTCGCTGCCGCCTTTGCTTTGCACAGAAAAATGTGCTGCCGCCGTACCTTTTTCCGTGCCATCACACCATAACAGTGCTCTTTAAAAGCACAGCAGCCAAAAAATATATATATACACTAATAGATTATATATATATATATATTTATAATTACGAATTTAATTAAAACAACTTCAAAAATTTATAATAATTAATCCATTCATCATAAAATTATGAAAAAAATACCCAGACGATCTACAACACTTGTAGAACCCAGATCTACAGTCAAAATAATTTTGAGAAACAATTTCTAATTAGTCATAATTAATCCATGATATAACTTGTAAAAATCATAATTAATTCATACAAGCACATAAAATTCTGAAATTTTTATCACATATCTATATGCCTACAACCTATGCTCTGATACTATTGAAGGATTTTATCTATCACGGAAGCATGGTAAAACAATTTTCATGATATAAAATTCATATGATATGCATACAGATCGTAAATTAAATCGAGGGATCGTTTCTAACCTTTAAAAGCGATCCAAGAACTACGAGCGGAGGTCCCTAGAAGCTACTCCTCAAGTGTGAAGCACTCCACCGGTATCCACCAAGAAATCGATGTAATGGAGGAGGAGGAGGTGGAGAGAATTAGGGTTTTGAAAATTTTAGGGTTTTTTAGGCAAAATAAGGGTTTATAATTGAATATTTATAGGCAAAATTTTCAGCTGAAAATTTTCCAATAAAATATTATTATTATTAACCCTTTATTTTTATTAACCTATTAACTAATAATTAAAACTCCTTTTAATTATTAATTCTTTTTCTAAACACTTTAGAAATAATTCTCTCACTTTATTTAATTTTCAAAATTAAATTCTTAATTAATAATATTAAGAACTTTTCTTAATTAATTTATAATTAATTAAATCTCATTTAATCAATCATTAAATTTGCTAATTAATTATTTATTTTACAAATAAATAATTATCAGCCATTATTAATTAATTCCTCCACCATTAAATCATTCTCTTTTATGGTGTGACCCTGTAGGTTCAATATTAAGTCGGTAGTAGAAATAAATAATAATAAAACTATTTTATCATTATTTATATAAATTCTCTAATTCATTAAATATGATTAATTAATTAATCATATTTATTCTACATCGTGAGGGATACTTCTCAGCATATCGCGACTATCCGGATAATACGAATTTACTACTTAGAATACCAAGAACCTATTCAGTGAGTAGTTACCGTACAATCAATTCCTTCTACCCTGCAATGTCACGATTAAATACAAGGCATGGAACTTGTGTCAACCCTATCTTATTTAATCATTTGCTTTCCCATTCACTATGCTTAGTTCTATTTAATATAAATTAGAAACTCCTTTCTAATTTCATTCACTCTGGTCAGAGATTCCTGAACTAGCATAAGTTGTGGCGCCCCAAAACCTGGGGTCAGGAGTCTCGGAAGCCACGCTATCTAAACTCACACAACTCACACTACAATATGTAAATACTCACGCTTCACGACCCCACACTTAACACACACACACTACAGGTTATTGTCTTGGAAACGAACCATCATTACTAGAGAAATTTTATTACAACCCAAATGTAATTAGTCTTACTGGGGGTGACCTTTTAGTAAGGTTAATCTGCTGGCCGAATATACGCTTCTTATTTCTTATTTTACATAAACCATACTTATAAATAAGCCGAACTATAAACAACTGAAAACTAATCCAGCTTATTCCGACTACCTGAGATACTGTACCAAACAATCTACGGAACAGCTGGCCATACTTCTAAATCAGAAGGTATATCAAGATCTATGATCTTTAAATCAATAACAATCCTTAAATAAATAATCATTAATTAAATAGTAGTCTATAAATAATTAAATGATAATTGATATTCATCATACCTCGAATGAGTTATTCTTTTAAAAGATTTATTTAAATAGTGTTCCTCAACTAGTTTATGTTTACATAATTAATAATCTATAATGATTAATCGGGTTTGAAATAAATAAACGTTGAAGTATACTACTCCTATAATAAAGGAATACGTATATAATATTTAATATCCGAATCAATAAAATATAGTTGAGGGAATATGCTCATTGGGAAATCGTTTTAAAAGTTCGAGGTGTTTTAATGTTTCGTAAGTGGACGATGAGTCCCTTTTAAAACGTACTATTATGGACTTATATCCGTCCTATAATATCTCCGGAATGATTCCCGGGTTTTATCTTAAATCCCGACCGACCCTCGGTCTTATATCATACATTACGCTTAAAGCAAAATAACATTTCACGATATATACTTATCGTACAACATCGCTATATTATGCGAAAATTCAAAAACTACGTATCATGGCAAACATAGCATTTATGCGATGATAGTAAAACAATATTTTCACAACACAACAGTAAAATGGAGTTGGGTTTGTACACTTGCCTGGGTATCTCGAGGTGGAGGATGCTCTAGGTTCCGCTCGGAAATCTATAACCATAAACACATTTCATTTCGTTAGGTTCCGTCCTAATTCACGGTAATTCGCACTCATGCGCTACTCATTATACACCCTCTCAACTCATACTACCCTTAACATTTCTTTTAAGTCATAAACACTTTATGGTCACTTCATTTTCCTAAGTATCTTGAGTTCATTCTCATTATCGGTGTCGGCTCCACTTAAGGATTCTTACGGTTTCTACTCGCGCGGTCTCAGCTCCGACATTTTTATAAAATTGAGAAATCATTATTTTCACTTGAAATTTTTATGACAGTTAGGAAACTCCACATGTTACTCTCTGTAAATATTTCATGATTTATGAATACTATTAAGTCTATCCTTTATATTTTCAAAGTTCGTGATTTGTAGCAGTTTTTGTCGCGTAAAACACTTTTACTAAAACGATCATAACTTTTGATCCGTAAATCGGAATTAAGAGATTCAAGCGCCTAAACGATCCTTATAACATTGTATATCTTAAACAAAGGTTATTTCTCAAGAATCTACAGTTTACAACTTCGAGACTTTCTGCAGAAACTTAAAGTTACGGTTTGTTGTTTTTAACGAAGTTACGTTTACGATCGGGGTTTCGTTTATGCTTTAACTATCAACACAACCACCAACAATCATCATATCATCATCAACATAAAAACTCCTCTCAAGAACATCATGTTCTTGAGGCAAAAACAACCAACCTTAAATCTACTTAACTTAATCATCAAGATTTCATAAACAACACTTAGTAAGCTAGGTTTACTAACACCCACTAAATGGATCTTAAACATGAACCTTACATAAAGTTAGGCCAAAGAGTTTTACCTTTCTTGAAATCTTGAGATGTGTTATTGAGGATGGTGGAGGCTTGGAAGTGCTTGGTATGATTTTTGGAACCTAAAACCACCATTAAAATCAAGAAACCAAAGAGAGGTTACTATTCACACTATTCACTAGTGAGTTTCTTCAATTTATTCCACCCATCAAACCTTGATAAAAAGAGATGAAAGATTTTTCTTACCTTAGTTTAGTTGCTAGGAGGCTTGGGAAATAATTGTGGGATTTTACAAGAACTAGAGCTTGGAGTTTTGAATTGCAATTCCTTCTTTTCCTTCAAATAGCCGAATGGAAGAAAAAATGGGGGGTGGGGGGGTATTTATAGCACTTGGTTGCTTCTCTTGGATGAATTCTAGGTTGCTTCTTGGAAGGTGACTTGATATCTTTGCAAGTTGATCTTTATTCTTCCTAGGATAGCTTAGGTTTATTTCTTGTCTCCAAATCCATGGACAAATCTTTGTAGCTTGCTAGCTTACAAGCTAAACTACAAGGTTAGCTTCTTAGCACACTATTTGCTAGCTAGCTTGGTCATCCTAGGGTTAGCTTACTATTTGATGAAGTAACCATGGTTACTTCCTTACCATGATTTAGTTAGTGCATTACGTTTAATTAACCGTTTACGCGTTCGCTCGGTTACTTAAACGTTCTCCGCAATACTTATTCGTAAATGGTTCGCAATGTAATTTTTTTCGTATTTATTCCTTATATTTTTATTTATCCTAATTGAATATAAATCCGTAGGATTTTAATCTCGTAATTATATTGTAATTCTCGTAGTCCTTGATAAGTCGTAATTACGGTTGTTTTTCAAAGTTCGTTTTCTTTGAAAACTAATAGCGTTTACATACACTTATTTGGTACGTATAGTCGTAATATCTATTCCGAAACTCATTTTCTTATGCACTATATAGTGTGGGCTCAAAAGTTTTTCCCGTCTGTCAGGGTTACTATTCATTAAACGTTTTACAGGGTCTCAAAAATTCGAGTTATTACAGTCTTCCCCTCTAACAAGGATTCCGTCCCGGAATCAATTAGAAAAATAAGTGGGGATATCTATTCCTCATGGTGTCTTCAAGTTCCCAATTTGATTCCTCAACATTTTGATTTCTCCACAAGATCCTAACTAGCTTCACCATTTTGTTCCTCAGCACTTGTTCATTCTGGTCCATTATCCTAACTGGCTGCTCGATGTAGGTCAGATCTGGTTGTAAATCTACCTGCTCGTACTCTATTACATGTCGGGCATCGGCATGGTACTTTCTCACATAGATACGTGAAACACGTTGTGTACTTGTTGCAAATTAGGAGGCAAGGCGAGCTCGTAAGCTAGAGGTCATATCCTCCTCAACATTTCAAAGGGTCCTATGAATCTGGGACTCAGCTTCCCTTTCTTTCCAAATCTCATCACTCCTTTCCACGGAGATACCTTCAATAACACCGAATCTCCTACTTCATATTCCCTATCCTTCCTGGCCTGATCGGCGTACTTCTTTTTTCTGTCCTGGGCTGCTTCCAGTCTCTTCCTGATGAGTTTCACCATTTCTCTTGTCTGCTGGACTAACTCTGGTCCTAATAGCTTGTGTTCTCCAACTTCATCCCAACACAGGGGAGAGCGACATCTTCTCCCGTAAAGAGCTTCATACGGGGGCATTCTTATGCTAGCGTGATAGCTATTGTTGTAAGAAAATTCTATCAGGGGTAAGTGATCATCCCAATTTCCTTTGAAGTCGATGGCACATACTCGCAGCATATCTTCTAGGGTCTGTATAGTCCTTTCGCTTTGTCCATCCGTCTGGGGGTGGTAAGCGGTACTCATGTTTAGTCTGGTGCCTACACATTCCTGGAAGCTTCTCCAAAATCAGGAATTAAACCTCGGGTCTCTATCTGACACTATGGCTACAGGAACGCCGTGTCTTATTACAATTTCCTTCAAGTAAATATCTACCAACTTGTCTACGGTGTACCTTTTGTTGATTGGTAGGAAATGTGCGGACTTGGTCAGTCTATCAATGATAACCCATATAGCATCGTGATTGGTCTTTGTCCTAGGTAAGCCTGTCACAAAATCCATGGCTATGTGTTCCCATTTCCATTCCCGAATTTTTAGGGGTTGTAACAGTCCACTAGGTCGCTGGTGTTCCGCCTTCACTCTTTGGCATGTCAAGCACTTGCTAACCCACTCCGCTACTTCTCTCTTCATGTTAGGCCACCAATAATATTCCTTAAGGTCACGGTACATTTTCGTACTTCCTGGGTGGATTGAATATCTAGAGTTGTGCCCTTCATGCAACAGCTCGTCCTTTAATTCTTGCACATTCGGAATCCAAATCTGGGACGCATACCTCATGACCCCTTCCTCATCCTTCTCGCATCTCACTTCCTCACCGGTCAATGTCCATTTTTCCTCGCTCATCTTCTTTTCCTGACATACTCGTATCTTTGTAGTCAGTTCTGGTACTAGCTTAATCTCAAATAATCCTTTCGTTCTCTTACCGGTCATTCTTACGTCGATTTCCATCTTCTCAAATTCCTTAACTAATTCCTCCGATGTCATTATCATTTTGAGTCTTTCCTTCCTACTAAGGGCGTCAGCCACCACATTGGCTTTACCCGGGTGATACAAAATTTCACAGTCGTAGTCCTTTATCAACTCTAACCATCTCCTCTGTCTCATGTTTAGTTCCTTCCGAGTAAAAATATATTTGAGGCTTTTATGGTCAGTGTAGATCTCGTATTTCTCATCGTATAGGTAATGTCTCCAAATTTTTAGGACAAATACTATGGCTGCTAATTCTAGGTCATGCGTAGGGTATCGGCTCTCATACTCCTTCAATTGTCGAGAGGCATACGTTATAACCTTGTCGTGCTGCATTAGTACACATCCTAATCATTTAAGTGATGTGTCGCTGTATATCACAAACTCTCCCTTTCCATCGGGAAGAGCGAGCACTGGTGCTGACACCAGCCTCTTTTTCAGTTCTTGAAAACTCTCTTCACACTTTTCCGTCCATACAAATTTTCTGCCTTCCGGGTAAGTCTAGTCAGTGGACAGGCTATCTTAGCGAAGTCTTGCACGAATCTCCGGTAATAACCTGCTAAACCTACGAAACTCCTAACCTCTGCCGGGGTTGCTGGTCTTTCCCAATTGGATACCGCCTCTATCTTGGCGGGGTCAACTAAAACTCCTTTGCTACTCACCACATGTCCTAAAAACTGAACTTCTCTCAGCCAAAATTCGCACTTCGAAAATTTGGCATACAATTTCTCATTCCTCAAGATTTCTAAGACTATCCTCAAATGTTCCACATGTTCTTGCTATGTCCTTGAGTAGATCAGAATATCATCTATAAAAACTATCACACATATGTCCAGGTACTTTTTTAACACTCTGTTCATCAAATCCATAAAGGCTGCGGGTGCATTGGTTAATCCAAACGACATGACTAAGAACTCATAGTGTCCATACCTAGTGCGAAAAACAGTCTTTGGTATATCTTCCGGTTTGATTTTCAACTGGTGATATCCTGTCCTTAAATCTATTTTGGAAAAATGTACAGCTCCTTTGAGTTGGTCGAATAGGTCGTCAATTCTGGGAAGAGGGTACCTATTCTTTATAGTCAGCTTATTCAGCTCTCGATAGTCTATACATAATCTCATGTTGCCGTCCTTTTTCTTTACGAATAGTACTGGTGCTCCCCATGGTGACACACTGGGCCTTATCATTCCGTTATCTAATAATTCTTGCAGTTGAGAAGCTAGTTCTTTCATCTCAACTGGGGCTAACCTATATGGGGCCTTGGATACGGGTGTCGTTCCTGGTGCTAACTCTATAGCGAATTCGATTTCTCTGTCAGGTGGTAATCCTGGTAAGTTTTCTGGAAATACATCCTCGAATTCGTTTACTATGGGTATGTCCTGTATGTTGGGGACCTCCTTCTGGGTATCTATCACATAAGCCAAATAGGCCTCGTTACCTTTCCTCAACAATCTTTTTGCTTGAAGCATGGTCAAAATTTCTGGTTCTGTCGTTGATCTTTAAACACTACTTCTTTATCATTCTGCACTCTTATCTTAACTCTCTTCTGTTCACAATCTATTTGCGCTCCGTTACGGGATAACCAATCCATTCCTAAGATCACATCAAATTCTCCTAACGCGAATGGTATTAAGTCGACCTCGAAAATCCCCTCTTCTAATTTCAGCTTGCACTTAGGGTATATTTGATTTACAGGGATTATTTCTTTGTTTGCTATTTCCACTTGTAATACCTCACGTAAGGGTATGACATTAAGTTTTAACTTGCTAGCAAACTCTTGAGATATAAAAGACTTGGTTGCTCCAGAATCAAATAGGACATTTGCATGTTCGGAATTTAATAAAAGGGTACCTGCTATCACGTCAGTGTTTCGGACAGCATCCTGAACAGTCATGTTGAAGGTCCTAGCGGCTGGAGGTCGGTTAGATGCATCTCTACTCATTCCTGAGGCTGGGGGCTTCAACGTTGGGCAATCCCACTTCATGTGTCCTACCTTCCCACATTGGAAACACGTTACTTTGGGCCGGGTGCAACTGTTGGCAAGGTGGCCGATTTGGTCACACAGGTAACATCTCAGAGGGGCTCTTGTCTGGTTACACACTCTAAGGTGCCTCTTCTTACAGGTTTGACATTCTGGTATTGGGGCACGTGGTTGGCTATGAAATATTGCCCTAGATTGTTCGCCGCCCTGGCCAATGCTCTCACTTGGGGCCTTTCTGAATCCGGGGCCTCTTGCAGATTGGGACACCGATCCCCTGATGAACATACTTGGAAGACTCCTATTTCCGGTTCCTATTTCTTGGCTTCCTATCTTCCTCTTCCTATTCTCCTTTTCTTTCACAGTCTGCTCACTACCAGCTTCAACAATCGAGGCTTTATGTACTAAGGTGGCATAGTCTGTCAGTTCTAACACTGCTACTCGGTTCTGTATCCATTATTTCAGACCAAGCTGGAACCTTCGCGCTTTCTTTTCTTCAGTATTCACAAACTCAGGCACAAATCTAGACAACTCAGTAAATTTGGCCTCATATTCTGCCACGGTCATCTTATCTTGTTTCAACTCCAGAAACCTAATCTCCATCTGGGTTTCCATAAACCTAGGGAAGTACTTATCTAAGAACAGTCGGGTAAATCTATCCCATAGGATCACAGCATCAGTTTCTAGGTTTCGTTTGGACTCCCACCAATAGTTAGCTTCTCCTTTCAACATATAAGAAGCGAAAATGGTCTTATGTCGTTCCTCAACTCCTAGTATTTCGAAGGACTTTTCTATCTCTTTGAGCCAGGCCCGTGCTTCAACGGGGTCAGCAGATCCTAGAAACTCTAGGGGTTTGAGGGACTTGAAGGCTCTAAAGACAGTAGCTGCAGTCTGTTGGGCAGCAGGGGGCTGTGATGGAATAGGCTATTGGTTCAGATTTGCTCTTAGCAGTTCCATAAATTCATTCACGGGGTTCCCTCCCTGATGGGTATCCTCAACCTCTTCTTCTATATATTCTTCCTCATCATATTCATTATAGTCTATGTCTTCTTCATTTCCCTCATTTACTACTGGGTCACCTCGTTGTTGGTTAATAGACTCTGCGGGCTGTGCCTTGGTTCCTCTTCTACGGGGTGGCATTATTCTGATAAGGAAAATTGGTCACATGATTATGACAGTTAGGTTATTTTATTCATATATAAGCATGTCATTTATTATTTAACAGGTTTTATAAAGTGCATTAATATAGACATCAATTCTTTAATAACTGCTTTGATATATATTCATAAGATCTCCCAATTATATCTTGGGGATGAAACAACTAGCCGAGTTCATACATGCCTGATTACAATCTATCACTGCTAGTTCTAAATACTGAAAGGAAAATACATAAGTCGTGTACCCTGAAAGGCTAGGAACGCTATCTACTACTAGCAATCCTATCAAAATTGGTGACAAATCACTCAGCCTTCTTCAAGGTCTACATCTAGTCACTAATCTCTCAGTCACTATCACTGCGAGTGAGGTCACGCACCCTCCTCATCGCTCCTGCAATCATCATCTATGCATCGACTACCGGGATGTATCCTCTCACTGATGTCATCCTCATCTGAACCCTGGTACGGAGCTCGATCCCATCGATCTCTCTACGGCTATGGCTGGGGAAGCAGCTCTGAAGTCTCCGGGGTATCCTAGTCGGGTAGCTCTCTCAGCTATCAGTGTCTGGCGTAACTCAGCAATGCGGGCAGACGCCGCCGTGATCTCAGCGTTAAGCTGACTCACTACCCAGTCGTGTACGGCTACATGCATGGTCGTCGGTGGTGGTAGAGGTGAGTCTGGGTCGCTAGAGGATATGTTCTGGACCTCATGGAACTGTGCTCGTATCGCATCCTCATCATCGTCATCCGTATAGGACATAGGGCTCTGGATCCCTGGGGGTGGTGTAGGAGAGCGAATAGCCTGGTGTGGGTACATCTCTACATCTCTCCATACTACGCCATTAGCTACGGGGACAAGAAGCTCAATCTCCTCTTCTAGGACATCCTCAGTAGGGTCATTGTCTGAATCATCAATGGGTGGGCTCTCTGGCTCGGGAATAGGGTTATGCTCAGGAATCATCAAATCATCAACAGGGTCAACCTCCCTCCTAGGCTCCACTGGTACCTGACACAATAGGCAAGGTGTTACTAACTTAGAGTTAGAATTCCCTTGAGGGTAAAACAGTCAAGACTACCCGTGTAGCCCGACGACGAACTCGACTTGAGCTCTAATTGATTGTTTTATTATTCTTAGGTCTACATATTTTATATCCTATTATTTCCAAGATTTGATAACCTAAGGCTCTGATACCATTTCTGTGGCGCCCAAAAACCCGGGATTAGGAGTCTCGGAAGCCACACTATCTAAACTCACACAACTCACACAACTCACACTACAATATGTAAATACTCACGCTTTACGACCCCACACTTAACACAAACACACTACAGGTTATTGTCTTGAAAACGAACCATCATTACTAGAGAAATTTTATTACAACCCAAATGTAATTAGTCTTACCGGGGGTGACCTTTTAGTAAGGTTAATCCGTCGGCCGAATATACGCTTCTTATTTCTTATTTTACATAAACCATACTTATAAATAAGCCGAACTATAAACAACTGAAAACTAATCCAGCTTATTCCGACTACCTGAGGTACTGCACCAAACAATTTACGGAACAGCTGGCCATTTCCTACCCGTTTCCTGGCTGTGGTTCTCATGGCAGGCATCTTGATTCACTGTTGTGTTGCGTCAATTTAAGAAAACAAGTGTGAGCTAAGATGCTCAGCATAATAATGTACAGTATGAAAATGACTGTATAATAATATCATATATTATATATATGTTTTATTTAAAAGTAGATTTCTCGGTGTCCCACACCTTCTTATGAGAATAATTCTTTTAAGGGGTTTTTATAACCTGCGAATACCTTAATAGTAATCCCAGCACCTAGGCTTGGGTTACGGTATTGCATATCAATTCCAATTGGAAGATTTTGGACATCTCACAGGAGCCACCGCATACGATGATCAATCGTCCTACGGAAAGTAACCTTCTTTACTAGTAAAAGGACTAATACCGTCATCTCTCGGGTATCACCCTGGCCGCATTCGGGCTACGTGTCCCATTTTCGGGTATACACATACTTCACAAGTTCCTGAGTACACAAAGTACCTTCGCCTGCGGTACCTTTGGTAGCCCATCCAGCACACGTAGTACCAGAGTCTACCCCTCCATTGTCCTTCAACAGAATTCTATCCATCCCGGGAACTTGAACCACATCGAAGTTCCCCATGCGTTTTGCTTATTGATAGAGATAATTTATCTTTTTAGGATATAAGTGTATATATATGTATATACGTACTTCCGAGAATTTCGGAGGAAGTACTAGGGATGTGAGTTGACCGTTGTCAACAGATAATTAATAAGGGGAAAAGTTTCTTCTTGAAACTATATTCAATATAATAATAAGTCGGGATAATATTCACCGACGATCTGAAATTATTCGAATGATACTTCTAAATCAGAAGGTATATCAGGATCTATAATCTTTAAATCAATAACAATCCTTAAATAAATAATCATTAATTAAATAGTAGTCTATAAATAATTAAATGATAATTGATATTCATCATACCTCGAATGAGTTATTCTTTTAAAAGATTTATTTAAATAGTGTTCCTCAACTAGTTTGTGTTTACATAATTAATAATCTATAATGATTAATCGGGTTTGAAATAAATAAACGTTGAAGTATACTACTCCTATAATAAAGGAATACGTATATAATATTTAATATCTGAATCAATAAAATATAGTTGAGGGAATATGCTCATTGGGAAATCATTTTAAAAGTTCGAGGTGTTTTAATGTTTCGTAAGTGGACGATGAGTCCCTTTTAAAACGTACTATTATGGACTTATATCCGTCCTATAATATCTCTGGAACGATTCTCGGGTTTTATCTTAAATCCCGACCGACCCTCGGTCTTCTATCATACATTACGCTTAAAGCGAAATAACATTTCACGATATATACTTATCGTACAACATCGCTATATTATGCGAAAATTCAAAAACTACGTATCATGGAAAACATAGCATTTATGCGATGATAGTAAAACAATCTTTTCACAACATAACAGTAAAATGGAGTTGGGTTTGTACACTTGCCTAGGTATCTCGAGGTGGAGGATGCTCTAGGTTCCGCTCGGAAATCTATAACCATAAACACATTTCATTTCGTTAGGTTCCGTCCTAATTCACGGTAATTCGCACTCATGCGCTACTCATTATACACCCTCTCAACTCATACTACCCTTAACATTTCTTTTAAGTCATAAACACTTTATGGTCACTTCATTTTCCTAAGTATCTTGAGTTCATTCTCATTATCGTTGTCGTCTCCACTTAAGGATTCTTACGGTTTCTACTCGCGCGGTCTCGGCTCCGATATTTTTATAAAATTGAGAAATCATTATTTTCACTTGAAATTTTTATGACAGTTAGGAAACTCCACATGTTACTCTCTGTAAAAATTTCATGATTTATGAATACTTTTATGTCTATCCTTTATATTTTCAAAGTTCGTGATTTGTAACAGTTTTTGTCGCGTAAAACACTTTTACTAAAACGATCATAACTTTTGATCCGTAAATCGGAATTAAGCGATTCAAGCGCCTAAACGATCCTTATAACATTGTCTATCTTAAAAAAAGGTTATTTCTCAAGAATCTTCAGTTTACAACTTCGAGACTTTCTGTAGAAACTTAAAGTTACAGTTTGTTGTTTTTAACGAAGTTACGTTTACGATCGGGGTTTCGTTTATGCCTTAACTATCAACACAACCACCAACAATCATCATATCATCATCAAAATACAAACTCCTCTCAAGAACATCATGTTTTTGAGGCAACAGCAACCAACCTTAAATCTACTTAACTTAATCATCAAGATTTCATAAACAACACTTAGTAAGCTAGGTTTACTAACACCCACTAAATGGATCTTAAACATGAACCTTAAATAAAGTTAGGCCAAATATTTTTACCTTTATTGAAATCTTGAGATGTGTTCTTGAGGATGGTGGAGGCTTGGAAGTGCTTGGTATGATTATTGGAACCTAAAACCGCCATTAAAATCAAGAAACCAAAGAGAAGTTACTATTCACACTATTCACTAGTGAGTTTCTTGAATTTATTCCACCCATCAAACCTTGATAAAAAGAGATGAAAGATTTTTCGTACCTTAGTTTAGTTGCTAGGAGTCTTGGGAAATAATTGTGGGATTTTACAAGAACTAGAGCTTGGAGTTTTGAATTGCAATTCCTTCTTTTCCTTCAAATAGCCGAATGGAAGAAAAAAATGGGGGTGGGGGGGGGGGTATTTATAGCACTTGGTTGCTTCTCTTGGATGAATTCTAGGTTGCTTCTTGGAAGGTGACTTGATATCTTTGCAAGTTGATCATTATTCTTCCTAGGATAGCTTAGGTTTATTCCTTGTCTCCAAATCCATGGACAAATCTTTGTAGCTTGCTAGCTTACAAGCTAAACTACAAGGTTAGCTCCTTAGCACACTATTTGCTAGCTAGCTTGGTCATCCTAGGGTTAGCTTACTATTTGATGAAATAACCATGGTTACTTCCTTACCATGGTTTAGTTAGTGCGTTACGTTTAATTAATCGTTTACGCGTTCGCTCGGTTACTTAAACGTTCTCCGCAATACTTATTCATAAATGGTTCGCAATGTAATTCTTTTCGTATTTATTCCTTATATTTTTATTTATCCTAATTGAATATAAATCCGTAGGATTTTAATCTCGTAATTATATTGTGATTCCCGTAGTCCTTGATAAGTCGTAATTACGGTTGTTTTTCAAAGTTCGTTTTCTTCGAAAACTAATAGCGTTTACATACACTTATTTGGTACGTATAGTCGTAATATCTATTCCGAAACTCATTTTCTTATGCACTATATAGTGTGGGCTCAAAAGTTTTTCCCGTCTATCAGGGTTACTATTCATTAAACGTTTTACAGGGTCTCAAAAATTTGAGTTATTACATAAGTGGATCAGCATTGAACATTCTCTTCCTTCACTGAAAGGGGTAGATCCTTTATTGATCATACACTATCTTCGTGTACAAATTCCTATACCCAGTAGAGCCCTTATAATTGTCCCTAGAGACTAAGAACTAAACCAAAGCATAGTTCAATGTACGCAAGATGACTATGATGAACTCAAGTCTAAGGATACTTGTACAACTATCACTATGTGAACAACTGCTGACACGTGAGTGAACTCCATCAGTTGTTCAGCTGTGTGAGTCATGTTCAGTGAACTTATTCTATAATAAGCACCTACATATTAGCTATAGTGTCACCACACAAATGTCTATGAGAACAGACATCCTTCATAATGAAGCAATCATAGTATGTACCGATCTTTGCGGATTATTAATTACCAGTTAGTAATCCTACGACCAGGAACTATTTAAGTTTTGAGTTATCATCTTTTAGGTCTCATTATTATGATCTCATCACAATCCATAAAAAGCTTTACTCTAAACTGTGGTATATCTTATTTAAACACTTAAAATAGATAGAGCCCATAATAAAAACAAAATAATTCTTTTATTAATATCAATGAAATCAAAACAGATTACATAAAAGTTATTCCTAAATCCTCATACATGATTGGAATTAGGACACATCTCTTTCAATATATACATCATCTTCAAGGCTCCCATATAAGAAAGCGGTTTTGACATCCATGTCAGGTTTCTTCTTAAAAACCCACTTGCATCTTGTAGGTTTTACCCCTTCGAGTGGATCAACTAAAGTCAATACTTTATTTTGATACATGGATTTCATCTCGGATTTCATGGCCTCCAGCCATCTCTCGGAGTCTGGACTATTCATAGAATCTTGGTAGGTGAGAGGCTCATCATTATCCGTAAGCATCACATCACCATCTTGAATCAAGAAAAATCCATAATTTCTCTCAGGCTCATGGTGAATCCTACTAGATCTCAAACAACCCGTGTTTCATGAACAAGATTACTTTCAACATTTTGATGTACATCCTGATCTTGTTCCAACTCTGGTTCAATGTTATCATGTGGTTCTCGATCTTCATCGAGATGTATTGTCCTCCCACTAATTTTCTTAGAAAGTAGTTCTCCCTCAAGAAATACAGTGGTTCGAGCAACTATCACTTTGTTCTCGGAAGGATTATAAAATTTTTACCCTTTAGTCTCACTTGGGTATCTTACAAAATAACATCTACCTAATTTTGGTCCAAGCTTGTCAGAGGCTAAACATTTTTACAAACGCTTCACGTCCCCAAATTTTCATAATTGACATGCTATGACCTTTCTCAATCCATATCTCATATGGACTCTTTTGAACCGCTTTTTGTTAGAACTCGGTTAATTTTTTAGGCAACCGTTTCTAGAGCATAACCCCAAAAACTGATTGGAATATCCGCTTGACTCATCATCGATCACACCATGTCCAATAAGGTACAATTTCTCCTCTCAGAATCTCTATTCCGTTGAGGTGTTTTAGAAAGAGTAAGTTGTGATATAATATCAAACTCCTTCAAAAAACTCTTGAATTTGAGCTTAAGTATTCTCCTTCACGATCTGATCGTAGAACTTTTATACTTTCCCCTATTTGCTTTTCTACTTCAGCCTTATATTCTTTGAACATTTCAAAAGAATCAGATTTGTTCTTATAAGATATACATATCCATATATAATAAAGTCATCAGTAAATGTTATGAAGTAGTAAAAGCCACCATTACCATCATAAACATTCGACCACATACATCATAATGTATAAGTCCTAATCGTTCGGTGACCCTTTCACCTTATCGGATAAAATAAGCTTTCATCATTTTGCCAATGAGACAAGGTTCACATCTTTCGCATGATTCAAAATCAAACATGATCCAAGTTTACATCCATATGTAACTTAGAAATGTGTTTCTCATTAATATGGCTTAATGATAATGCTAGAGGTAATGTTTGATTTGAGTCATCTTAAAAAATATAAATTGTTAACTATTTGTGCAATGTTATAAGCCTTATCATTAAAATAGAATAAATAACTGTTGTTTATTTAATTAAAATAAAAACCTTTCTTGTCCTGACAAGATTGATTTAATGTATCCGCTAAAGGCATACACGTAATAACAATTTATCAAGTTTTCAATCTCGCCTTATGAGCAAAATTATGTATCGAGTTCCTCCAACTAGAGCAAAAAAATTTGCTTCAATTCTATTATGATATCTGAAGCTTGACCATTGCTTGTCTTCTTCTTCATATCTTCCAAACAAGCTCGACAATTTAACTTTCAATCATCCAGTTATTTCCACAGAAGTGACAATCATCTCCTTTAGAAACACCACTATCAGGCTTCAAAAGCCCTTTGGGATTGGACTTTGGTTTGGCACCTAATAAGATCAAATATTCACCTTGCCTGTCCATTATCCTCTCCCATTTGCATTCCATGTATACACCATCAATATGGACGTAGTTAATGCCTTTACCATGTTATTTTCAGCAGTTCTAAACATGCCTACAACTCAGTGGGTATTTTATCTTATTCATTTTATTCACAACAAACTGAGAATAGAAATTGTTCAAAGATTGCTTAATCAAATCAAACTGAGTCTCTAGATCAACCTTGAAACCCAAAATATCAAGGTACGTATACCTATCATCTTTATAACATGTGGTCCAACCGGATATCATTCTCCCATTAATACAAAATTATAGTGCCTTATTATTGTCAAATCTTTCTGACGAGCCTATCATTCAAACATCCTTTAAAGGTGCTCAATCACATCATAAGCATCATTATGGTATTGTTGCTTCTAGAGGTCAGCACTCATAATTGCAAGCATGAGACATGAAATATCAGTCGTGTAATCAATTTGCTTCTGGTAAGCATTTTGTTCAACACATTTTTCATTCTCAGCTTGAAGAAATAAGGGAGGGGATTGAGTGACATCCTTGAACCTGAGGATGATCCTCCAGTTCCCATGTCATTCGAGGAAATTATTTCATATTATCTTGTCCTTCTCAAGGACTATTATATAGAGAAGTTATTTGTGTTATTTGTCATTTGATGTCTACAATATTAAAGTGCATAAAATGAATTAGTGTATAGATAATCATTAAATTATGTTCAAGTGATTATTCATATATATTCACAATATATATCTCCCACTATTTTTATCAAATCAATAGCCCTAACTATTAATTCGAAAAGAATATCTTCTATATCCTTTCTAGTGAGCTAAGATCCATATTTCGCCATGCGTTAGGTCAGTTTTGGCTTTTCTCCTAAAATATGATTATTTAGGTAGATAATATTTGTCAATTATATCAATTATATAACTCTTGAATAGCTTGGTGGAAAAATATTTGTTTAGATTTATCTAATAAATCTCACCAAACTCTATACCTCTAAGTTCACAATCCTATTGTGGTAACTTAGTCAAGTCAAACCCAATAGTCAAAAAGTATCAATATACGTCAATACATCTCCCACAATAGATGGGAGTACTTTATTTTGGCGAAACCACTCCTTATCGATCTAGGGGTTAACGCATTAGACTCATTGGAAGACATCTGATCAACTTAATATTAAATTTAGGGTTTGGTTAATTTTAAAACGATCATGATCACATCATAAATAGATTCATAATTTTTCTTTGAATAAAATACTTTAAATCAATACTCGTCAATAGTTTGATTTCCAGGTAGTGAGGGAGTCACAATGGTCTCTATTAAAACCCACAACCTTACAAGTTCAATGAGCCCGCTTTTGACAAAATTGCCCCATGTCGGAAATAAGGAAGATTAGTATTTTATTCTGTGTTTCATAAAATGAGAATATCATAATCATTTGTTTAATTTTAAATCTTGAATCATTACAGATTTTATCTTGTTTATCAAGCATGGCATGGGTGTCGTATCTAACACATAAATCTTTAATCTAATTAAGTATGGATCATTAAACTACTCTACACCTACATTCGTCATATGAGCATATATATGTAAAGTGAAATAAAGTAAATGTGGTTGGTTATGGCTTCATCCTATGTGATCTTCACCAAGCTAATGATGAAGATGTAGTCACTCTAAGGTGGTAAAATCAATACAAGCTAAATATTACATGTTTTCTTTTTCTTGGGTTTCTTCCTAATATTATTTCCTTAGATGATCTCCATGAAATTGTCCTTTCTTGATCTTTAAGTCTTCATGTCTTGATGTACATTATATTAATAAAATATAAAAAATAATCTAATGAACTTATAAGAAGAACTCGAGTTACATTCGAGATTTAATAATTACAAGATCAAACGACATGCAAGACGTATTTAAAAACCAAAAGCATTAATCTAAAGGTCATAAGCCACCATGCTCAATTAATACTTGAGAACATGTTAAAACTCATAATCTAATCATAACATAGCATACCCATCGTGATCTAATCATAAAAATAAAATATGGAAAAAATTAAAAAAAATCAGAATCAAATTCTGAAACCATCAAATTGTTGTTTACAAGAAGTAAACGACGGCAAATGCCTTAAAGACTAGTCGATGATAGCTTAATCTATCAATTTTGTTCAGACGCTCGATTCCCTATGGAATAGGGTATTCGTTCGCGAAAATCGGACAACAGACCCAAATTTTAGAGAATCTGCGACATCTGATTTAGAATCCGTATCTAATATGATTCTTATAATAAAAGCAAACATAAATTATGTATATATCAGTATACATACAGATTATATAATCATCTTATGATTATACAACTCACATGAATATCGTATATTCAAACTATACATGTACAAATATATTGTATCAACATTAAGATATGGAAAATCATGTACATGCTTGTATATCAAAAAGGGTTAAACACATAAATGAATTAAACACTTTTGCAAGTAGATCTGATGCCATTTAAGGGTTTTGAGGTATAAAACGCAACTGAAAAAATGATTAAAAATGTGAAAAAATCGAAACCCTATACAGAATCCATGCGAAAATAGATATTTAATTCGTAATAAAATTATTTACCCTAAAGAAGCTGTAAGAGTTCATTAATGGAGGATTGATGGAGTTCTAAACCTTTTTTAATCAACACGTATCCCGTTCTCGCGATCTACGCTCCACGATATCAACACGAACGCTTTTCTTGAATGATTGATCTATACTAGCACCCGAAAACTCCATCTCTACCTTTCCTCTTTCTCCTTGAATGACTAGGGTTTTGTAAACCATGTTTTCCTTATATATATATATATCAGCCCTCAAAGAGTTTATATAGAGAGAAGAATGAGTTTTCTAATTATAATCTAATTATAATTAATACTAATATGAAATCCCAATTTATTATTTAATCAAGCCACACTTAATTAATTAATAACTTATTTCGGAATTAATTTAAGTAATTTCTCTATTTTATTTATTTAATTAATTAAGTCATACTTAATTAATATCATAAATAAAATAAATTATTTATTTAATTTAAATTCATAATTTAAATTATTTTTCCTTCAAGCGTTCTTTGTGTGTGACCCTATAGGTTATTATTACATTGGCAATAATTTTAATATCTCATATTAAAATTATAAAAAATGAGCGACATCTAGTAATACATCATTGCTACCCAAGTAATAATAATTAAATCGGTGATTCAATTAAACATTTCGTGATAATGTACAATGTAATATAATCCCTTTAACCAATATTATAGATTAAACTAGAGACATGTAATGTCACATCCTCATCATAGTTTAATCCATGTTTCCTTGATCAATGAGTAGACTATTATATCAAATCAACATTTGAGTGCGGCCGCGCATTTCATAATCTAGGTCACAAAAGAGTCCAATAATATCAGCCTAAAATAGGAGAGTTAAATCCCATCTAGATCATTCATATTTCTCATACGATTCATAATATACCCAATGTTCACATTTATCATTACCCGATCAAGGATAACTTTTAATGGAATCAAAGTATTTTAATTCTCGTATAGAAATATAATGACTTCATCTCTAGGACCATTACATTATTATCACTGTGAGAATAACCTATGACACTATAAACATGTACTATCTCACAACTGGTCAATCGAGCACATGTATTCTAGTCAATCGAGCACCATGTATCTAATACATGTGCCTGTATTTTGACTTTAGTATCATCATACCTATTATCAATGAGATTTGATCATCAGTCAACAAACACATTAGTCTTAATGTATTATTACTGTCCTTTAATAATAAGATTCGACTAGGGACCTTTAAGAATATTGATATTATTCTCATAATCTCATTTCTAAGTCACATACTTAGAAATATAGAATTCATATCATATTCCAAGGACATTTATTAATCTAACATTTATATCACAGTGAATTAAGATATAATAAATTATAAAGGGAATAATCGATAGAACATAAACATTAATAATCCAAATGTCTTAAACTAAAACATTATATTGTTGTCTCTAAGGCACAAACACTAACATAACCATCATACCTTCACACTGAAGCATATATATGGCCCGATATATCATGTGCCCACAAGTGATTTATTGCTTTAATTTTGAAGGGATATCTCACTAGTGTACTATAGAGGATTCTCTTGTCCGTCCATGAGTATTGACAAATCATAAGTTGGAATTGAGTTGTCAATTATCCCTAGTTAATTGTCAATAAGTCACGAGTCTTGCGAGTGTCGATAAATCAAAATTCGGGATTTTATCAAATTTTTTGCCCCCGGTTGATCGTTGATAGGTCACAAGTCTTGTGAGTGTCGATATATCATAAGTCGGGACCTTATCAATTTTTTTGTCTCCAATTAATTATCGATATGCGACGAGGTTAGGATTAGATATGTTTGATGCCCCCAAGTGTTTGACGATTAATGTCTTATTCGGAGTGTATCAAATTTGTTGCCCCTTGTGACCTTTGTTGAGTATTTATTTGGGTTGGATAAATGTTCTAGTCTAAAATGACTTGATTGCACAATGAAATCAAACTACCAAGTTAAATCGTAAGGGGAAAAATTGAACATGTATATCAAGATTAATGAAAGAAATAAATTTTTTATTAAAAAATAGCCAATACAACATATTCAACGATGATAAAAATCCAAATAAATAGTAAAAATACGTACATCCTACATAAATAGATAAATTATTAGCTTATCAATATCAATTTATTTAAATTTATTAATGATGTTGATGCCAATGATAATCTAGGAATAACATTTCATCAAATTAGATTAGTTGGTATATTTTTTTTCTCGATTCTGCAAGTTTCGGATTGTGAATACTTGAGATTTTGTATGGTCCTTCATTTTTAGCTCGACATAAGTTTGTCGGCTCTTTCTTTCCATATTTTATAAATGCACTCGGTAAAGGGTTGCTTCATCATGTTTGGTGTTGTTATTGCACCAACCATCATCATCATACATATTTCTTATGTGATCATTATCATTGTTTCTCATATGGTAATCATCATGCTGATGATGATAATCTTCATTGTCTCTATATTCAGCATTATTGTTACTTCTATGACATATACTAATATTACTTTTTTTTGCCGTCAGGGCCTCCATTATTTCGTCTACCATTGATTCTATGATCATCAACATCACATGATGAATTGCCTCCACAAGGTGGTGATCTTTTCTGTGGTACATTAATTACTTTATGATGCCGATCCCTTGACCTAGATCTCATTCTTCTCAGTGATCAGTATCCTAAAGGTGATCGTCGATAATGTGACCGACCATGTGGCAGTGTTTCTCAGCTTAACTTATCTCGAAGTTGGCGTCATTCATTTGCAAGTTTTTGTTAATGATCTTTCACCTCCCTAATTTTTCTTTGATTTTTTTCATTACGAAACCTTCCAGTCTGACGTTGTCTTGATTCAAATACCTCCCGCTCTGCGTCGCCATACGCTTTATTGATTTCTTATTCCAAACTCCCGGTACCAACATTTTTATTTTCACTTTTATTTTGAATGTTAGATATGTCTCTTATCGCCATGATGATACTTCTTACATCCATAACGTTAGGATGATATTTAACTTGTTGATGATGAAGCACACAAGAAGTTCCCAAATTAATTTTACGGCCATAATTGTCGACGACAATTCGAGTGACCGTGGATTTTTAATCCTGAGAGGTTATGCCGATGATTAAGTTGCTAAATATATTGTAGGTACAAATAGGAGTTTTGTAGGATGTTTGTTGAGCCATTGGCGTGGACAAATACCGAGCTTTAGAAATGTGAAAGCTTGGACAGTTATGAAAATTTAATGGATATTTAACGAATTTTCTTCTTTGTTCTCTAGAAGATCCTCATAATCGGCGCCAAATGTTAAAGACAATTTTTGTGAACTACTAAGTTTCAATATTGAGTTTATTTTCAGGTACTCTGATAGAGATAATAAGAATAAAGATGTAATTATATATACGCATTTAGAGTTTTGGGATTGCTCCTGAGAGTATGTTAATCAATATGATTTTCAGATCACTCTTGACGATTAACCCGAATTTTCAAATCACTCTTGACGATTAACCCAAATTTGACAGATTAAAACAATTTTATCCGATTGTTGATCGATTTTTTTTAAAAATAATTTAAACCCGATTTTCGCTTAATCAGTTATTTTTTTATCGAACAATGATTAATCAACTTTAAAATATAGCAAAAACGAAAAAAAAAGGTTTAAAGTAGCAAAAACGAAAAAAAAAGTGTAAAAAATGGGCCGGGGGGTTAATTAAAAAATAATAGGCGTGTGAACATAATAGCTGCACTAAGTTTAATAACAGAGGCACAAGGGGGCCATGAGTCCATGACACATGAAACATCCTAAACCGCGGATTTAAGTGGGCACAACAAACCCAATTGAATAATAAGCGATACGTCCGGTGAACAAAATGAGTCAGCGTCTGTAGCCTAGGTTGGGGGTCAATCAAAGGCAGCAGGCTCTTCGATCGAGGTATCTCCCTCCCTCCCTCCCTCCGCATCGTAACTTAATTCACCTCAATTTCATCCCTTCTTTATATTTTACATATTTCACTTCATTTGTGTATTTCTGTTACTACTCTCTTTGTTCTTTTTTTGATTCATTATGTTTCTATTGTTTCACCTGTTTATTATTCAATTTGATAATGATTGTGTTCGTTTTGACTTTTTTTTTTCTCTCTCATCAGGATTGATTGTAAATTATATTCATACATAAATTTGTTCTTGCAAGAAGAAGCAGTTGTGATATTAAGATGGATTTAGCTGCTAGTTGCAAGGTATTCCTTTTTTATTTTTTAATTTTTTGTAATTGTATTGACACGTGCAGCACGAGTCAGGTAGTGGTTTTTATGTACTAGTTAAGTTCCTGTGATTTGGTCTGATGATTGCTCAATTGAACTTCATTGAGCCACTTAGCGGAAATCAGCTATTTATGAATAGTGCGTACTTCTTATTGAAAATTAGATGCTGGGTGGCGGAGAGAGTATAATCTTAAATTACGTAATTACGTGGAGATTTATTGTTTTTTTGTGGACAGAGGTGTGCTGGTTGGTGTCATTGTATATTGAGTGTTATATGTTTGGTATAATATGCCAAATTGCGAACATGTTGTTGCTTGCATGCCGGCAGCACTTTAGTTTGTGACGGATACTTCGGAAACTTTGCGGCTGTTTAACTTGTAATATATTGGTGCGTTATGGCCGAACACGGATATGGGTGTCGGACACATGTGTGGATCCAAGTTTCACCCTCTTAGTTTCTAAAAAGTCAAGATTCGTGGATATGGATCCCAAATTGGCACTCTTGCTGAGCTTCAGCATATAACCTTCACATTAGTGAAACTATACCTACTTTTATATACTTTACATATGCATATTAGTGTCTTCTACTAATAAAAAACATATACATAATTGTTTACGTCAAAATAATATCAAAAATTAAAAGGATTCATGGAAATAGTAATCTATGGACATCCCTCTCTAGAAACAATTTGTTGTGGGCCTTGTAAATAATTTTGAACTAGAGTGCTTGAAATTGAAGTGTCTGGCTTTCGTACGATGGATCTGACTCAGAGCATATAACCATGTCATATCTGGTTGACAGAGGGCAAAATTGAAGAATCCGGATAATGGAATCTGTATCTATCCTTAGATTTATTGAATCTAACTTACCTGATATTATTTTTTCGGGGGAGGGACTAAATAGGTATTTCAGTGTGATTCTTTTCTTCTTTTGACATTTCCGGGATGAAATCCATTAAATCGAGATCCTGTTTCATTTATCTCCCCGTTCTATGGTATTTAACTACTCCCTCTGTTTTTTTTATTTGTCGCTTTGACTTTTACACGTATTTCAATGTGCTTTGACCGGCTAGTTAGAAATATGATTTTAAAAATTTTCTTTTTGTGAATTAAAATATAAGTTGTCTACTTTTATTTACAAAAAGAAAATTTTACAAATGATAATTTTAACTAGCCGGTAAGAGCACATTGAAATGTGTGCAAAAGTCAAAGCAACAAATAAAAAAAAACAGAGGGAGTACTTTCTTGCTTCTTCATGGTTCTTATTGCTGCGGATGTGGTTTTATAGTGCTTAATCTACGTTGTGATACTGTGTATTAGATACAGTTTTCAGATAAATTTTATATATTAATAAATGGAATTTTTAAAATTAGTCAGTTTTTTTTGGCAAAGTGTATTTTATGATATAAAATTTTCATATGTTCCTGTGTATCAAATTTCCCTTTTTTTTTCTGACTGATTTTAATATAATTGTACTCTGTTACAGGACAAATTGGCATATTTTCGGATAAAGGAGCTCAAGGATGTCCTGACAAAACTTGGTCTCTCTAAGCAAGGAAAGAAGCAGGTACGGCATTGAGTTGTTTTTTTTGTTTTGTTTTGGCTCACTGTTTTTGCATTGATTATTTAATATCAACTTCTCTTGCGAATTGATGCTGTTAATATATTTCAAGCATCCCCTCTCTCCTTAGTTGCCTATAGACTAGAATATCAAAATTGAGCAAACATGTTTTCCTTAACTCTGTATTTAGTGTGAATTTTTTACATATTCATGTAAAGGAATAGTAGCATACAATTCAAAAAAAAAAAGGCAGGAAGACAAGTAGGATTTGGCCTACAAATAAATTGAAATTTTCCGTTGCTCACAAGTCACAAGTAACTTATTAGGAATCTGTATATAAAAAAAGCCAATTGCATCAATTTATATTAGAAATCTTGTTATTTTTTTGAAAGAATTAAATCTTGTTCATTAAGTATTAACCATATAAGCTTGAAAAATTAAATTAACTATTATTTTAGAAGTATAAAGTTTAAGTCCAAGTAGTCAGTCATGTATATAAAAAGACACTGCCGCATCCCCTACGCACCGCCGCACCGGGTGCGTGGTGCGGGCCTAAGTGCTGCACCCCTGCTTTCCAGTATAGAAGATGAGAGATAGAAACAGAGAGATTAGGCTGATAAATATATAGAGAACAGAATTCAGTTCAGAACTTGCAGGGAAATATATCCACTTTTTTTTTAAAAGAGAAGCAATAAAGAGAGAGTTGTGAAACGTATTTGATAAGGAATGGGAATGAAGAATGCTTATATATGTTATTTATAAGTTTATATGTATTAAGATTAGAGAGGATTAAAATAATTTGTTTGTGTTAAATATGTGGGGCTAGTAGATTATCAATTAAGTAGGTTATTTATAATAAAGCCCAATTGTTATGGGCCTTAGTCCATTAGATTATTTATTAGGGTTTCTATTCCTTATAAAAACATTGTAACCCCCACAGTATTCCATTTTCATATATTTCAAATCGTAACTGTAATCGTCCAATACAACTCCTATTTATACTACTCTGGACATGTAAGTTAGTAAATAGCATAATACCCTTGAAACTAATATTCCTATACTTCCTCTACGATTGTTAGTTTGTTACTACCCTCCATCTTACTAGTACTCCTATCTTGACAACTCCTCGATGCTTAAACCTATGTTATTTGTTATACAGATGACCAGGAAAAGCCTTTCACTTGGAGTTAGTTGTAACAAACCTCTGAGATTACCCATACAAGTTATTTCACCTTTTGAATTACCATGTATGCTCCAGTGTTCCCGTTCTGAAATCATGTACTTGTTTGCAGCCTTTGTTCAGCAAATCTTTGATTGTAAGGGCTCAACATAGACCTCATAGATTAAATGTCCATTCATTTTGTCAGCTAGCTATATATGCTCGACGGTGTAGTCCTTAATGATCACCGATGTTGTTTCTAGTTCTCTTCCATTACATCAAAAATGAATGGTCATTAATCTTGTCAAGCTTGTTCATACTTCATTCATGCTCATGTTTTCACAGTGCACATGTAAAGTATTTCCTAAATTGTACAAGTCCACGGAATTTTGTGTGATTGTTGCAGTAAATTTTAGCCACTATCTTGAGTACGCAGTTCTCCATTGATGTTGAGGCTCATATTATTCTGTCTACTTTATGCCACAAACTTTAAGCATTTGGTTCTGGTAACTAGTTCTGCAAAACATATCAAATGTGTTCATTGTACATAAAATTTCCTTTAGTGGTTATTATCTACAAAATATAAGCTGTCCTGAAGCTCTCGGAGTGTTGCGCCCCTATGCCGGAACTTGTCTTTTGTTTTTCAATATTAGTTGCTATTTTTAGAGGGTAAATCTCTTATCTCGGTCGGGTGATGGCACGAAGAGGTTAACTGTCAAACAATGAGATAAAGAAGGTTATGTGAGCTTTGGGAAGTTGCTGGCTAAAGGGACTTTGACACTCAAGTTAATATGGTGTAGGGATATATATAGAAATTTGTAAAGAAATATTGATGACTGAATATTTAACACTTAGCCTATGTCGAATGGTTGAGAGCCCTTCGTTGGCAGCAGCTGTGGTGGTGATAGGCAAAATGTTTAGCTGCAGGGAGCTTCGAAGCGTAGTTAGAAAGACTATAAAAAAAGTTGGGTCGAAATTTTGGGAAGTGAAATGTATTGAATGTCTCAAGTCCCTACAGACTACAAGTGAGGCCAGGTCTTTTGCTTATTAGTGTTGGCATAGCTTTATTTCCTAACTCTCGGTAATCTTATTCCCGTGTAAGGTCTTTTAGCTGGTTCATGTAGAGTGGTCTCCTTAAAAGTAGGAGACTGGTTTGGCAGGGTAGGGTAACCAACCTGTTGAAGCAAATATTTGGTCCATACATTGTGCCTGAAAATTCCAACCTTCATGTTGGACCAGACATTTTCAGAATGAAGTAAAATTCTTTAACATATTGTACATGTTAAGTTCAAGCCCACCATCTTCAAAACTCTACCTGCAGTTATGTATTGCTTATCAGCTACTACCTGATATCTTGAATTAATTATACATATAATACTAAATTTGTAATTTTGTGTTTAAGGTGGGGTTGTATGCATAAACCGTAACATGCAGTCTCTGATTGTGCATTTGCCCTTCCTTTTCTGCAGGACCTTGTTGATCGGATATTAGCCATATTGTCTGATGATCAAGGTATGAATTCTCTTTTAATCATTTAACAACCATAGTTTGGTGGTCTTCACTCTTGCTTTAATTATTCATTATTACATTTACTGTATATTACGGATAGATATTCCGCCATATTTTAAACTCACTTGTGCCAAATTAAGATTTTAAATTGAGAGTTTTTACCGGGGTACATATGATTGTACTTTCGCTACATAAGAATATCTGGTTTTTTTACTTTGTGTTTATATAAATGTGTGTTTTTATTTTCCCCATTAATATTTTTCTGTGAATAGTGTCTGGAATGTGGGTAAAAAAAAATGCCGTCAGGAAGGAAGAGGTAGCGAAACTCGTAGATGATACTTACAGGTGTGTATGTGTTCCATAATGTGTTACACTAGACCGTATGTCGGTCATTTTCCCTTTTTTGTCACCTCACATCCTTGCAAAACATTTCCCCCTCCCCCTCCAGAAAAATGCAGGTATCTGGGGCAACAACTGACTTAGCATCAAAAGGGCAGGGTGTGTCTGACAGCAGTAATGTAAAATTTAAAGAACCCGAACTTGAAGTTTCTCATAAGATGGATAAGGTTCGATGCTTATGTGGAAGTTCATTACAGGCTGATTCAATGATTAAGGTAATGTCAACTCGTAAACACCTTCTTATATCTTCATAGTAGTTTATCTACCTTCCCCTCCTAGTATACATATCTTTTTTGTTTGCTAGTTACACACACTCGCCTTCTCTATGACAAGGTTCGAACCCTCGACATCCAGTAAAGGGAGCGAGGGAGATACCACTACACCAAGAGGTGTTGGGATAGTATACATATTTTTTAATTTTCAATTGCCATCACTCTTACTTGCAATATTAACATACTGAATATGTTGAATATCTGTCAAAATTCAGAATTTGTTCACGTAGGATGATTCTCGAAATTCATGAGATCACTTATAAATTATAAAACTATATAATTTATGAGGTTTAACTAGGCTAGGTAACTGTTAGTCCTGTATGCTGAGGTGGTTAAATCTAGGGGGTAACTTTATATATCTAAAATCTTTTCTTTGGAACTAAGTGCATCAGTTTTTAATTTTTAAATTGAAAGTCTATTTACTAGAATATACTGACAATATAAAAAAACCAAGCTGATTTATGAGGAAATTATACTAAACAGTGATTTGTGAATAACCTATGTATAAGAGACGGAGTGTACTGAATGCACCACATTCTGCAGTAACTATTGGATGCCAAGAAAATGCTCTATGTTTTGAGTAACATGTTCAGCTTTTCTACTACTGCCACTTGTGTTAATTGTAATTTTAATTACTTTTGATGCAGTGTGAAGATTCTAGATGTAATGTGTGGCAGCACATTGGCTGTGTCCTTATTCCAGATAAAGTTACAGAAGGTGTTATACCAGCCCCACCAGATGTTTTTTACTGTGAACTCTGTAGACTTAATCGTGCAGACCCGTAAGTATTATCTCATTTTTCACATTATAACCTTTTGCGGTGTTGCATGCATTTCGTCCTTCCACATGCTTTTTTATATTGGGCCTGTTTAGTGGTTAGCATTGATGTGTTATTTATTGCAGATTTCAGCTTTTAGTAGATGGTTGCACATTATTTTGTTGCATACCAGGTGGCCTTTTAGTTTTGGCAAGTCTATAGTTTATGTAATCTCTTTGTACATGCTTATACTGCCTGTCCCATCTTATTTAGGTAGTATCCCCCCCCCCCTAAAAAAAAACAATATATCATTATGGATGCTGGTGCATTTGGTTTGGTGCATGCCTGTCTATCTCCTGCTTGCATTGCGTTTGTCTACGTCCACAATCTCTCTCAAATAGGAATTTATGTGAAACATTAAGCAGATGAGTTTCTTTTGAATTATGATTTATAAATTCTAAGCTGTTACTTTGTAATTACCTTCTCAACAATTGAAATCGGCATGCCTCTATTGACATTGGAAGCTATCTGATCGCTGTTGAAGGGAGTATTTAGTAAGGGGTATGGAGGAACATGACCACCCTCTGATATTTTTATCTTCTTTTTTCACCATTAAACTTTTCCACAAAAGGATAGAGACCACCACCACCTCTAGAAACATTGGAAAATTTTAAGAATAATTATTTAAAAATTATCCCGTGTGTTTCCTGTGAAAAGTAGTCTTGGATCAGCCCCTAGGTGTACCCATGTGACGTGTACATTTAGTAATTAAGAAAACCTTTAGCTATTTTTTGGTACCCGCATTTATGCGTGCTTCGGATTTCATATCCCTGTTTCATCAGCTAGTATTTTCGTTTCTTGAATTATTTGCAGCTTCTTGGTGACAATGGCACATCCTTTATATCCCGTGAAGTTGAGTATTGCAAATCGTCCAACAGATGGGTCAGTGATTGTATTTTTCGTACTTATCCTTTATTGTCACTTTGGTAGAATCTATCATTCGTGCCTTGCTCTTCGTGCTAGATTAATATCATGTTCATATTGATGATATTGGATTAATTTAAGAGCGGGAAGTAGGTATGATTTCAATAATAGCAGGTTAAGATTTGACAATGAATCCATTAACTTCAATCAATCTTATATTTGATTATCAAGACCTTTATATATATCTATTTTCGGAGTAGGCATATAAATGTAACTCAGTTAGTCAGCCGACACTATATTCTTTATTATTTATAACTGTGAAGATGTATATTGTTTCTGTTCATATATTATTAGCTACTTAGCTTCCATGCTAGAGGATCAATGTTTCCAGTCAGTAGCTTATCCTTTAAAAGGTTCTGGAGCTTGATGCTGTACTTGTCTTTATGGTCTTGCCTATGTATTTGAAATTACATCTTCATTTGTACGCGGGAGCTTTGTAAAGTTTGGTTGTTCAAAAACATCTCGCCTATGAACCTTTTCTCAATTCATCTAATCTGCGTTGATTCACTCCCTTTATCTTTCCATTTCATGCTTTTCTTTAGGCCCTAAGATTCTGCACTATGTTAGATTCATAGTTCCTATGAAAAGTTCATTTTTAGCTTGTGGTTAGTGGAATAGAATAGCAGTATTTTAGGTGCATAGTTTGTTAATAATAGCAACACTTTTTGTGGGATGCCGGGGCCATTAGCTTGTGTATGTTCTATATCTTTTGCTAAAAAGCTTATCTTTACCAACAAAAACAGAAATTTGTATGCACTCACGGTGCTTGTATGTGGGCATTGTGCATAACTGTATTGCAGAGGTACAATTCAATTTGCTTCATGTGCATTTAACTTGACTTAAATTGCACTTAATTAAATAAGTTGTTTGCAGAACCAATCCAGTACAGAGTATTGAAAAAACATTTCAACTCACTAGAGCGGACAAGGACTTGTTGGCTAAGCCGGAGTATGATGTTCAGGTTTGCTTGACTTGCAGCAGTTATGTTCAGAGGACCTAGTCTTTATTTGAAGTTTATAATTGTTACTAACTATAGTATATACAAATGTGTAGGCATGGTGTATGCTCCTTAATGACAAGGTTTCCTTTAGGTTACAATGGCCACAATATGCAGACCTTCAAGTCAATGGTGCGTGTTTCAACTTCTGGTTTTCTTATATTTTTTGGGGCAGGGGTGTTGCTGTAAGCTCAAGATTGTTGTATTATCTTGATTTTTCCTTAAGAAGTGATATATCTCCAATTTCTAGCTTATGTAGTAATGAGTACATGGGTCCTATTCATGTAATTAGTGACACGATATAGCTGAGGAAGTTGTATTCGTATTTTCTTTTGCAATGGCTTATGTTTAGCAAATTCATGCACTGTCTTCTTTTTTCTTTATCTATAGCTGCATACCTATATCTTTTATTCCCTTCTATTAAAGCCATTTTTCTTCTAACAGGTGTGCCTGTGCGAGCCATAAATAGGCCTGGTTCGCAATTGTTAGGGGCCAATGGTCGTGATGATGGCCCTGTTGTAAGTTTGCCACCTTTCTGTATTGTAGATTATTTAGAGTTTATATATTTTTTTCCGTATAAAGTAGAATCTAGACAATTTTTCTTTGATCTTGTTCTTGTGTCAGTGAAACAAATTTCCAATTTAGTAGTTCTGTGCTACTATTTTTTATATGATCTTTTCATAATGTTCATACTAACTGGTTTTGTCAGATTACACCTTGTACCAGAGATGGGATGAATAAAATCTCCTTGACAGGATGTGATGCTCGGGTCTTCTGTCTGGGTGTCAGAATCATAAAGAGGCGTACAGTTCAACAGGTAGGTCCATAAATTTCCTGATATATTTTTTAATTCACAGCTGTTAATTCTTTATTGTCTACTTGGGTCATTGGCATCTGAAGTTTGGCCCGTCGCAGTAGCTGCTTCTTGTTTTTTCCAAAAATTTTTAACTCATCATGCTACTATTTTGCCTCCAATAAATCTTGTTGCTCAATACTTCTTAGTTTTCTGTGTGCACCATACCCATTTTCTTATCATGTAGCCTTTTCTGTTTCTCCCCTTCATTTTGTGTGTGTGAGTTTGGGAGGGGGGCAGATAGAATAAATGCAAGCTAATTTAGTAACAATATGCTAAAATTACAATTTACCACCCAGTACCTAGTGTTGTTGATTCTAATGTCAGTGAAGTGCAATGCTAACATATAAAATTACAATGTAAGATCCTCTATGGACTCTTGTTGTAATTAATTTTTCCATTTTATGACATTATTGTAATCGCCTTTGAAAAGCCCTTTTTATTTGGAGTATGCTACATTAGGAATTCAGTCTTCTAGTTTGCGAAGAAGTTGCAACTTGCAAGTGTAACTTGACATTCTGTAGTGGGTAGACACGGGGTTATCTTTTTGCTGTTTCACATTTGTCTATCTTGTTTCATTTTCTTATGCCTTTTATTGTGTTCTATAGATTTTGAACCTGATTCCAAAAGAATCTGACGGTGAAATCTTTGAAGATGCCCTCGCCCGTGTGTGTCGATGTGTTGGTGGTGGTGCTGCCACTGAGAATGCCGATAGTGACAGTGATCTGGAAGTTGTTGCAGATTCCATTCCAGTTAGTCTACGTTGTCCAGTAAGTAGCAAGTTCATTTCTGACTAGCTTTTTCATATATAAAACTTCGGTGTCCAGTAAGTAGCAAGTACATTTCTGATACATTATTGCATATACAGATCTTGGTAGTGGTTTTTTCGCAACAAGCTGCATAGAAAAAGTATCACTTCATTGGTTGCCCTGAGAAATTGAGAAAAATTTGCTGCCTTTCAGTTCAATTCAATTTAATGAAAGAGTAAAGATGACGCTATATCAACTGAAATGCTAATATACCTGATATAACTTCTCCTCTCAATTAATCTACTTAGAAATAAAAATACAATAGACTTCGAGATGTCCACTCTCTCCCCAATAATAGAAAAAAAACTGAACTACTAGTTTCTTCTCCCCCCCTTTTTCTTCCCCTTGTTTTTATTCTTCCCCATTTTCCCTTTGCATATTTTTGCTGCTTTGAGGTGATGTGACCAAAATACCCGGGCTTGCGTCTTGCATATGTTTTCATAATTGGGATGGGCTGGTGCATGATAAAATATTCTGCTGATGCTCCCATCTTGGCTCTCACGTAAAAATTTCATAGAAACATCTCTTCATTTATGTTATTTTCCTGTGTTTCTTGTTAAGTGCCAGCATCATGACAGATTGCAAAGCTTGTCAGGATGTATCATTTTTTTGCAAGTTTTATTGAGTTTGCTAGAGTTCACAAGTAAATTTTCCAGTTTGAATTGGCTGGAAGTATATATGTTCGAATAGATGGACTAGATGAACTGTCAACCTGATATTACACTATGATTCATAAGTAATAGAGATAATAGCGTTTAGGTTGCTAGATATTTACCTTAGTAAATGGTAATTAATACAATGAACTTCTCATATTGAAATCAGTTTGCCATGATTATTTGATATGCAAAATATGATGTTTACAGATGAGTGGCTCAAGGATGAAGGTTGCTGGGAGATTTAAGCCTTGTGTACATATGGGCTGCTTTGATCTTGATGTATTTGTTGAAATGAATCAACGGTCTCGAAAGGCAAGCAACTAGTGCGATTATGAATTTTCTTTTCCCTTCTAGCAATTTAATATTTGTTTTCTCTTCAGTGGTGTGCTTATGAGGTTTTACTTTCTGCAGTGGCAATGCCCAATTTGTCTTAAAAACTATTCATTGGAGAATGTTATTATCGACCCTTATTTTAATCGAATTACATCCAAGGTAATATCCTTAATGCATCAATGTATTATCTCATACTTCAATCTTTTAAAAGGTGCACATTTATAGTGATTCTTTTTTGCTATATAAAGATGCGGAGTTGTGGAGAAGATGTTACTGAGATAGAGGTGAAGCCTGATGGTTCTTGGCGTGTGAAGGCAGAAAACGATCGTAGGGGTCTTGGGGACCTTTTCCAATGGCGTTTTCCTAATGGTACTCTCTGTGTACGCACAGATGGCGAAGCTACATCAAATGCAGATACTATTAAGCAGGTCAAACAAGAATGTTATTCCGAAGGTCATACTGGCTTGAAACTTGGAATCAAGAAGAACGTGAATGGGGTTTGGGTAGTTAGCAAACCTGATAATTACTCTGGAAACATACCTCATGAGAATCATGAAAACCGTATTCGTAATGGGATTCCTATAAACAGCAGTGCTACTGGTAGTGGTAGGGATGGTGATGATCCCAGTGTCAATCAGGATGGTGGTGTTAACATTGACTCAGTTTCTCCTAACATCGAGACAGTATTTAATATTCCGGACCCAATTCCTTTCGCACAAGGTGGGGATGCAGAAATAATTGTTTTGAGTGATTCTGACGAAGATAATGAGCTCCTTATTTCTTCTGGTCCTGCGTATCGAAGTAACGAGTCAAATGCTGGCAGAGTTTCATATGAGGTTCCCCTACCAGAAATCCCAACTACTTATCCTGAAGAACCTTCCCTTGGAGCCGGAGGGAGTTCATGCCTGGGCTTATTTGGTACCAACGGAGAAGAATTTGTGCCACCTCTATGGTCTTTAGCTTCTAGCAGCCAGGGAGGCCCTGGATTTCAGTTTTTCGGTTCTGATGCAGATCCTTTAGTTAATATGTCGCATGGTTCCCTTAATTGTCCTCCTCCATTTAATGGTTACAATATACCTGGAGAGACTGCTGTGGGTTCTACCGCTCTTGTTCCCAATTCTTCAGGTCACCTCTCTGCAAGTGAAATAAATGATGGAATGGCTGATAATCCCATTGCATTTGATGGAGATGATCCGTCGCTTCAGTTATTTCTTCCAACCAGGCCTTCTGATGCAGCAACTCAGACTAATGTAAGAGATCAACCAGATGTGTCAAATAACATCTGTCTTGAAGATTGGACTTCTCTTACCCTTGGGGGTTGTGGCAGTGGGGCCCGCGAAGAGCCTGGACACAATGAAGTAAATGCAAGACAGCAATTACCCTTCGAAGAAAGTGCTTTGGATTCATTGGCTGACACAGGTATGTGTATTGAATTTTCTGTTATTTCTATTTATTAGGGGGGGGGGTATTTGTAGTGCCAATCTAAATACTCTTTTTATGGAACTTCGGGTGATGCCAACACTGAGTGGTGTCAATTTGGAGAGCACATCTGATTGATTAATTGATTAAGTATTAGACTAGCGTGCAAATAGATTGAAGCTAGCTCCCTAATCGCCACATGTAAATCTTTGGACTCGAATCACCTCCATTGATCTTTTTTGTCCAATTCTATCTAGTATGTATCTAAAAAAGGGACACTTCCACAAGTAAAACATAATTAAGATCAATGGGAGATGCTTGTTCTCCATTTAAGTAACGAGACCTGACAATTGGTACATGATTAGGACATGATACTTAAAATTAGTGTTAGGGTTTTCCACATTACGTGTTTAGTCTCATAATATGGGTAACGAATATATATGGGCTTGTGCAAATGATTCTTGTTACACCAAAGTGCATGATTTAATATGTTTTTTTGATTATTTATGATATAGTAATTTTTCTTTAAGTAGAGAAAATAAACATTCTTTCAAAGTTATGAAGTTACAATAAATATGTAATACTTGTAATCTTTACCATAATTACTGCGGATCATCAGTTTCCTTTATTTATGGGACTTTCATTCTGCTTCTACATGTAATATTTGAATTATTTAATAAGTTGGATCATGATGGTGATTGGTTCAGGAATACAATATATTTCGTTAACATATTATCATCCACCAGTTATCTAAAGTTATATATTACGCTCTTCTTCTGAAACATGTACCTAACGCCTATTTATTTTTCCATCTGCCTTTGCAGCTTCATTGCTTCTGGGTATGAATGACAATAGATCTAATAATCATATCATGAATGGTAATGGACCCTCCAAGACAAGTCGGGAAAGATCGCAAAGCCCATTCTTGTTTCCCCGTAAACGTCGTTCTGTAAGACCTAGACTCTATTTATCTATCGACTCTGATTCTGAGTGAGGACCTGGTTGTAGGATGATTGTATATTGTAGAGAGACAAACTGAATCACTTTCAAGTACACTCTAGGTTTGATAGACAAACCACCTCTCAACTCGAAGAAGTGGTGATCCACCTATATTTGCTGCACCATTCTTGGACTTGTAAATTTTAGGCCTACAGACAAATTTCACTCTTAGACTCAGCGAGATCTGAGACGCAGAAAGGTGTTCTGGTTGAATCTGTCCAGCAAAGTTGGGCGGGAACTGTGAATTCCGTATACTGGTGAGCTTTAAGCTGTTTTTTTTATCCAGATGTTACTGTCTCATTCATGTTGCCTAATATAGAGTAATCCTACTTATTTCTCTCTACTATGTTTCTTTTCTTGATCTGCAGGTATGGCTTACTCGGGTCTCTTGATTGCTAATTGCATGTAGATATTGGAATACACAGGCTGCTGGATTTAGGTTGTGTTGAGTATAAATTCTTTTGTAGAACTTATAAATTTTCAAATGTTTGTTGTATTAAGTCGTCCCATGATGAACTTGCAAAGAGAAAAAGTTGTTCCATTATGTTATATGTATTGAAATTTGACTAATGAAGTGTCTAAATTAATTTTTTGTTTAATAAATATAATTTACAGATCCTTCAATAATGATTTCTTTATTTGATTTTTAGGCTTTATTGAGTAGTTGGTGCATGAGATATTCGTCTTAGAATAAGAGTGCAGGAGTTTAGAGACAAACTATGATAAATACTTTTATTATATAATTGTTTTTATGTGTTAACAATAAATTGTAATGTAATTGGGTTAGAGATATGTACAAATTACTTTCAGATCAAGAATTTAAAATTTTACTGGGTACAATATTTTGTACCAGTCATTAAAATATAAACACAGTTTCAAAAGCATATTTTTCTATATGAAAATTTATTTGAGCGTGTCCTCAAATTTACAATTCACAGTTGAATACTCTTGCATTATGGTTTGAAACATATATATGTGATCCGTCAGTAACTATGTTAAGGGGCCGTTTGGTATTACTGTTGTAGATAAATATAACATTTTTTTGTTGAAAATCTGAAATCTGTCAGAAAGGTGTTTGGTGAATTTTAAAAGTTACTGTCTGGAAAAACGCTTTTGGCCTAAAAGCTGCAAAAGCATGTCCCCCAAGTTTTTGGAAAAAGTTATTTTTCAGCTTTTGCAGGATTAACAATCAGTTTCACTATAAAACCTTCTCAACAAATATTATTTTTATATATTATATCTCAAAATATGCATAAATTAAAAAAAATTACCAAACAATCATCTAATTTTCCTGATAACACTTTTTTCACCCGCACTTTTTATCACAGCATAACAGTTTTCAACAACACTCCCAAACAGAGCCTAACTGAGATATACTATTTTAAGTTATACAGGGAAAGTAAAGACGGTAGATGTCCTAATACATTCATATATTTGCTGGTCACTTGGAAATGCATAAACGAACTAGCGTTGTACCAAAAGGGCTCGGAGATATTGGATGTTGTAGAATCAACATAAACAACTCTCAACCCATGATAGATTGCTCAAGATAAAACCATTGACAATTTTCTAGGAATTATGACCTAGGCTGACAGGGAGCACAGTTAACACTGATGCAACAAGTTATTCGTTTGTAGGAAGAGGTCATACTAGAGATGTTGGGACCGGTTTTCTGCCGATTTGAACTGACTTCCGCCTGTAAAGAGAAGAATGCGAGGGACGATCCCCTCGATTCACCTCCGGTGTGAGAATAAATTAACTGGTTTATGTGAGTAAATCGGAGTACAAATAGTCTGTGTGATCTGAAGTGTGTGTTGATGAATTAATTATATCGTGTATATAACATGTACCAAGTTAACGGTGCATTCCCAGAGTCTTCGGTTTGTTCCGCTTAGAGGGGAAAGTGGACATTGTGGCTAGGTGACCGCGTCTTCCCTTTTCTTGGACCAGTCTGCGTCCTTGTTATTGGGCTAACCTCTTCTCGGCCCAAATAATGTCTTTATGTCTTCGTCCCAAATACGCAACATGGACCTGAGAGAAGCAGGCCTCTAACATTACCATCATTAACCGCTATATATAAGTACTTTTCCTCCTTGCAGTACCATCATTTAGCCGCTTCTACAAACACCGCAAAAAGACAAATCTCCTTTGTAGCATTACCCTGCAAGCACCAAGAGACGGGAAACAACAAATCCAAACTCCCTCCAAGGCAACATTACCCTGCAAGCACCAAGAGACGGGAAACAACAAATTCAAACTCCCTCCAAGGCCCTACAACGCATCTACTTTCCTGTCTAACAGTAATTTTTCTGTCCCTTTCCCTGCATAATTTCTATTGAATTATTTCATCTTTGCATGGTGGGAGTTGTAACTTTACTATTGATTTAGGACTTGTAATGCATTGTTTAGATATGAAACCCAGTAAGTGAGATGGGTTTAAAGAGGGTACGCGGAGGCATATATGGGTTTGAGCTTTTTTCGGAATATTCAAGCCTTAAAACGCTTTTCGGGAACCGTCCCCTTACATATTACTTTTGACTCTACGAGGGCTATTTGGGGTTTAAAGATGTCATGCAGGTGTGTTACTGGCCTTGAACTGTATTCGGATCGTCCAAGCCCTGGAACATACTTCGGGAGTCGATCCCTTAGCCCTATGTAAACTAGCTTTTCCACCTCTCTTTCGTTGGACCGATCTGGCTTGTTGTACTCGGCCATTCCCTCATTGTTTCTTTTATTCTTATCTAGTAAATACGAGTAAACGGCTAACATTTCCTCATTCTCGAATGCAGGAACATGGATCGGTCCAATGATGAAGCAGGGCCATGGTTTCGATACCATGCGGTTCGGCCCATTTCAACGATATCAATTCCTTTCCCGCAACCAACAACCATACCCAATTAAGGAAGACAGACATAGAAAAATCCTACGAAGAGTATCAGGTCCCTCGAGGGGCTTATCATTTATACATGCCGAAGAGCTCGGATCAAGTTCATGACACCCCTCACGAACCTGCAAGTTGCGAAAATTACGTAGTAGGGATTTCCGAAGCTGCTTTTAAATGCGGCTTCTGTCTCCCCCTCCTGAAGCTGGTAAAGAGTCTCTTCTGGCAAATAAAAATTGCCTTTGCCCAGATGGATCCGAACGGATTCATTCACATGAACAACTTCCAATACCGATGCTTGGAAGCAAAAATCAAGCCTTCGACCCGGTTGTTTTGGTTCCACTACGACTTCCGAAGAAACGCAAAGAGTCCGGGTTTTTATACCATTGGCAGAAGAGCTGGCCGGGGGGGTTGGTGCTTCACCAATTCTAGCAATAAGAAAAGCCACACTTACTGGTGTTACATCTCTGACATTTATTTAGTGGAGTTCGAGGTCTGGCGCGAGGTCGATCCGACTCGATTACTGATGCCCAATCTCGAGCCTGAAGAGGCTACAAATTATGGAATATTCGCGTCTTTGGATGTTCACAAACTACTGTTAACCAGTAATCGGGAGAAATACTGGTTGTTCGCCCTATGGGGTAGTGGTAACATTTTTCTGTCCTTTCTGTAAAATTTATTTATTTTCTTCTTCTGCTATTTTTACTTGTATAGATCAACTGCTTCTTATGACTTCGGGTATTTAACATTTTCCTTGTGTTTTCATTCTTGCAGTGACATGAAGTTTTGGAGAGAAATAGGCGTATAACCGAAGAGAAGCTGGCTCTCAAGAGGGCGGTTGCAGGGACTTCTCATCTCGAGGACGCCGATACCCGAGCGCCCATATTATCTCCTGCTCACTCGCCCACGCCATCTTTGGAGTTAATTGGCAAAAATCGGCCTGATTTCTTGGATACTCTGGACGACCCCCGCAACAGGGTAAGGGCTCATGATGAAAACATTATTGAGACCTATATCCCGAAGTGGGGAGTACTATCTTTGGACTCCATCGTGGCCAGGTCTTCCGAATTGGGCAGGGAAGTTGGGCCCGACCTCTATCGTGGCCTTATGTTGCCAAATGATCAGAGTGTCTATGCTAATGTGGACCTTCTTGAGGCTTCTATCGAGCTTATGGATCGGCTCTCTCTGGTACGTTCTTTCCCTGTACTGTTCTGATATACCCCTTTGTTCCTCTTTAATTTTATCTCTAACTTATACTTTCCCCAAGGATGTTCCTTGGGCGACCGTCATAGCCGACAAGGTCCAGGATGCCCAGATCCGGGTGAAGGCAACGAGCCAGCTTGAAGCCAGGGTCACGAAAGCCGAGGAGGAGCTCGGACGGGAGCATAAGGCTAGGGAAATGTCTGAGGGACAGGCTTCAGTTCTTGTCACTGACAAGCACAACTTGGAAGAGGAGGTGTCCTGGCTTAAGAAGCGTATGGAGCAGAGAAATGCTCAGCTGAAGGCTTCCCTTAAGATGTTCCGTAAGGAAAAGAAAAAGCTGGAGTTGACAAATGAGCGCTGTTTTCAGATGGGCTTCGAAGAAGCAGTTATTTGGGCAAGCGATAAGGGATGAGATTACAAGCTTCTGCTTGATGTTGGCATGGAGGACCCTATCAGAAAAGCTGCCGATGACAAGCCCCTAGTTGTCTCTTCAGACTCAGACGACGACCATTCTGATTGATGTAATATTTTAATTTCTGTAAACTTATTGTCTTCCGCCTGAACTTCTGTAGCCTTAGGGCTTTACTTTGGTTTGCCTTCGGGCCTGCACCATATAAGTTCCTTTTCTTTTATGCATATTTGATTGTCCTTAGTATACTTTTATATTTTATTTATACTTCTTCGACCTCCATTTAGGGCCTTAGTAAGTTTTTGAAAAAGTTACTTTTTCGGCCTTCGTTTTGGGCCTTAGTTTTTTTTTTAAAATATTTTACTTCTTCGGCCTCAATTTGGGCCTTAGTAATTTCTTTGAAAAAGTTACTTCTTCGGGCTCCGTTTTGGGCCTTAGTAATTTTTTTTGAAATATTTTACTTCTTTGGCCTCAATTTGGACCTTAGATTTTTTTTTGAAATATTTTACTTCGTCGGCCTCAGTTTGGGCCTTAGTAATTTTTTTAAAAAATATTTTATTTTTCGGCTTCAATTTGGGCCCAAGTAAATTTTTTTAAAATATTTTACTTCTTCGACCTCAGTTTGGGTCTTAGTAAATTTTTTAAAAATATTTTACTTCTTATGCCTCAATTTGGGCCTTAGAAATTTTGTGAAAAGGTTACTTCTTCGGCCTCTATTTTGGGCCTCCGGTAAATTTTTTGAAATATATTACTTCTTCGGCCTCAAATTGGGCCATAATAATTTTTTTTTAATTTTCTTTACTTCTTCGGCCTCATTTTGAGTCTTAGTAAAATTTTGAACAATTTTAATTACTTCTTTGGCCTCAATCCGGGCCTTAGTAAAATTGTTGATTACCTTCTTGCCTCACAGTTTTAAAGAAAGACGTGTGACAACTTCAGATTTCTAATAAGTTGGCTGATTTCTTGCTCTTATCTGAAGGTCTATAAATATGTCTTTAAAACGTATCAGACGTTCGGTAATTCGCTAAACTAGCCATTTATCATTCAATGCTAAGTATAAATGAAATCGGAAACATGTAAGTTTCATTAAAAAATGGAAATTCATAGAATATCATACATGCTTCACGTTTAGAAAATTCAAATTACAATAATGAATTAAATAACGGAATTAAATAATCTGAAATAGACTAGCAGCGCTTTAGACAAGCTTACTGGAAAAATTTCCAGAGTATAGAGGCATGCCAAGTGTTTTTGATAGGCTCTCCTGTCAAGGTCTTCAGCTTGTATGTTCCTGGCCTGATTACTTCGGCCATCGAGTATGGGCCCTCCCAATTAGGCTGAATCTTTCCTTGTTTAGTAGGCATTGATGTAGCTAACTCCTTTAATATTAGACCGTCGATGAAGAAATTACGTTTTTTCACGTCCGAATCATAGTATTGGACAGCCTGAAGTTGGTACTTGAGATTTCTCTGGTGCGCTGCTTCCCCTTATTCTTCTAGGAGGTCTATGTTGGCTCGCAAACCGACCTCTTTGCTTTCAATGTTAAAAACCTCAGTTCGATAGGAGTCTAGGCCAACTTCAACTGGGAGAAGAACATATGTTCCATAGGCTAGTCTGAAGGGTGTTTCGTTAGTGGACGATTTGGGTGTCGTCTGGTAGGCCAATAAGACCCATAAGACCCATAAGACCCATGGAAACTCTTAAGCCCAAAGGCCTTTGGCTTCTCCCAACCTCTTCTTGATGCCATCAAAGATAATCTTGTTCGCGGTCTCAATCGCCCCATTGCCTTGAGGGTGGGCCACATAGCTAAATTTATGCTAGATTCCGAAGTGGTGCAAGAAAGTTCTAAATTTATTTCTAATAACTGGGTACCATTGTCTGAAACAGACACTTTGGGGATCCCAAACCTCAGTATTACTTGTTCTAGCATAAACTTCTTCGATGCCTCTTCGGTTATGGTGGCCAACGGACGAGCTTCAACCCATTTGGTCATATAGTCGATAGCCATAATACAGTACTTCAACTGTTTAGTACTGGTCGACAGGATCCCCATAATATCTACTGTCCACATGGCGAAAGAGATAGGACTTAGGACCGAAGCCATTTTCTCCGGGGGTTACTTTGGAATAGTGCTGAACAGCTAACATTACCTGCATTTCTTTGCATATTGGTGTGCATTGGCTCTTAGCGTCGGCCAGTAGAATCCTAGTCCGAGAATTTAAAAGGCTAAGGCTCTTCCAGCAAGGTACTCTCCGCGGATGCCTTCATGGACCGTCTCTAGAGCTGGTTTATGCTCTTCAGTATCCAAGCATCAGAGAAGAGGAGAGGAAGTCAAACTTCTGTAAAGTTTCCCATTAATTATTGTGTAACTGACTGCCCTATATCTGACTTTTGTGCCTCTTTTTTACTCAGGGGTAATGTCCCCTTTTTCAGAAAGTCTAGAATTGGTGTCATCCAAGTTATCACTTGATGGGTTTCCATACACTGCTTGTTATCAATTGAAGGAGTCTTCACTTCAGAAAGGTAGATTGAACCAATAAGGCTCTGAGTCTCGGCTGATGCCAAATGGGATAGTACATCGGCTCGACTATTATTTTCCCTGGCAATTTGACTCAACTCAAAAGACTGAAAATATAAAGATAATTCTCATACCTTGGTAGCATAGGCGTGGGTCCAAGGACCCCTCCATTCATATTCCTCCGAAAAGTGCTTTACTACCAGCATAGAATCACCAAACACCCTCAGGTGTTTTGTTTCCAGATTCTTCGCCAAGTTTATCCCAACTAGCAAGGCTTCATACTCGGCCTTATTTTTGGTGAGGGGGAAGTGAACCGAATATCCTGGCATATTTCAAATTCATCGGGAGGGGAGAGAGGACAGGATGAGGCCCGTCCCACACTTCGACCCCGCTACTGAACCATCGACAAAGAGCTTCCATTTCCCTGGTTGCCGAACCAACTGTTCTTCGAGCGTCAAGTCCTCCTGCCCTGACAAAGTGTACTCCTCCATGAAATCAGCCAGGGCTTTTGCTTTAATAGATGTTCTCGACACATAGTCCATATCAATTCGCCTTACTCAATCAACCAGGAGACCACTCTTCCCGGATCCTCTGGTCTTGTCAGATTTTTTTTGAGTGGCTGGTCGGTCACAACTTGCACTGTTCTTCCTTGAAAATAATGTCGCAATTTTTGGGTGGCCCTGACCAACCTATATGAACTTTTCAGCATTGGGATACATGGTTTCAGCATCTTTTAGCATGTGTGATATATAGAAAATAGGGTGGTGGTCATCTTCATGTTCTTTCACCAGGACTGCCCCCAGAATTAGGTCTGAAACAGCGAGATAAAGCTGATGTGCCTCTATCGGATCTGGTCTCATCAATATAGGGGATTTAGTCAAATACTCTTTCACTTGCTCAAAGGCTATCTGGAATTCAGGTCCCCATTCAAAGTTTCTCGAGCCTTTCATTACAGCAAAGAAAGGAAGTGCCTTCTCGGCTGATCTTGATATGAAGTGCCGCCAATCGGCCTATTAGCTTCTAAATGTCCCTAATACATTTCCGGGGCTCCATATCCAACACTGCCTATTTTTTTCTGGGTCGGACTCTATGCCTCGTTCACTTACCATGTATCCCATAAATTTTCCGCTTGCTACCCCAAACGTACACTTTCTCGGATTAATCATCATGTTGTTTTTCCTTAGGGTTTCGAAACATTCTCGGAGATCTTCGACATGATCTCGAAAGTGACTTAACGATCATATCTCCACATAACACTCCATGTTGTGCCCGATTTGTTCTTTAAATACTTTATTGACCATATGATGGCAGGTTACCCCTGCATTCTTCAGGACAAAAGGCATTTTGATGTAAGAATATGTTCCCTTCGACATGATGAAGGTTATCTTCGGGATATCAGCAATGTTCATGGCTATCTGATAGTAGCCCGAAAAGGCGTCAAGAAAGATGATGACTTGGTAGCCATCCGTGGCGTCTATCAATTGATCAATGCTCGGCAAAGGGTAATGGTCTTTTGGACAGGCCTTATTAAGGTCCATGTATTCTGTACACATCCTCCATTTATTGTTTATTTTCTTGACCACTACCACATTAGCGAGCCAGTCAGGGTATTGAATTTTCTCGGTGAACTTGGTTTCTGGAAACTTCTCAACTTCGGCTTCAATAACCTTTTATCTCTCTAAGGCGAAGGTCCTCTTCTTCTTCCTTACGGGGTTAGCCTCAGGCTTCATATTAAGGCAATGCTTAGCCATCTTCGGATTTAACCCGTGCATGTCTTCGGGACCCCATACGAAGATGTCATGGCATTTCCTTACCAATACGATAATTTTCTCTTTCGAGTCAGGTTCTATATTTTTACCGATACGGACCATCTTTCCCGAACATCTAACATAGAGCTCGACCTCTTCCACTTTGGCCGCAGGTTCGACAATTGGGCAAGACAAGTAGGCCCCAAATTTCTCCAACTCAATATTCAACAGTTATTTATTCCCACTTGGTTCAGCTTCCTTGTCTCTGTTAAGATCCTCAAGCATAATAATCCTTGCTGTCTTTTGGTTCCCTCTCATCTCCCCAACCCCTTTTTTCGTGGGGAATTTCAGCTTGCGATGGGGTATGGACTCTATATTTTGCAAGACATTCCTGTATATAACAACACTAAGTCATATTGACCGCCCCTAAGGATAAGTTGTATGATAATGTATATTTGTATTCTGTAACTGTATTCCTCGAGTCCGTAAAAATGTTAAGTAGATTAGACTGAAGGATTTTTCCGTGAACGGCCTTCAAGCTAAGGAATAAACTCTGGAAGAAGAGCAGTTCCTTATCATGCCTCAGAGAGAAGTATAACAGCTTGGATTTGAATAATACCATTCTAGGAAAAATGTTCTAAGTCAGATATTGACAAGTCATAGATCAAGGGATATCGAGAAGTCTGTCGAGAAGTCTGTCGAGAAGTCCAAAATGACTTGTAGAGAAATCCCATGAGATATCGACAAGTCAACCTGCATGCAGAGATCTCAGATATCGACAAGTCAAAATCTTCATGTAGAGAACTAAAGATGTCGACAAGTCAAAATCTTCAATGTAGAGAACTCAAGATATCGACAACTCAAAAATCTTCATATAGAGAACTCAAGATGTCGACAAGTCAAAATCTTCATGTAGAGAACTCAAGATGTCGACAAGTCAAAAGTCCATATAGAGAACTGGAGATGTCGACAAGTCATTCTATATATAAAGAACTAGAGACCTCGACAAGTCATTTATATATGTCGAGATATATTGATAAGTCATTTTACTTATCGATATGTCACTTCTCTACAGAAGAAAAGGAGACCTCGACAACCTATCTCATAATTCAGAATACAGACAAGTTCAAATTCAAGATTATCAGTAAACAAACAATTCATTCACTGAATTGGAAAGACTACAAAAGCAGCTTGAAATATTCAAGATCAAGGGTCAGGAATCACTAGACAAAGGATGGTCATAGAACTACAAGATTCTGCACAGATTTGCTAACACCAGAAAATGAAATAGACAAGATAGCTTTAGAAACAGTGTTAGTACATTTTAGTGCAAGTTTTGTAATCTCGTGCCGTTTGTCTATAAAGCATGCACGGTTCCTTAGTTTAGTTGTAAGAAAACAGATCTAGAAAAATCTTGTATTCTCTCTCAAGATTTATAGTTGAGTTCTTAATTTTAAGAACACAGATTTGTATCAAAACAAATTTGATTAATACAAACAAGTGAGTTTTTGATATCTTGTTCTGTGTGTTTACTATCACACAATTTATCTCTACAAAATTCATATATGCATTGTTCAATTTAAGCCAAATACTTTCAAAAGAGAATTAAAATCCAAAGAAACACATTCACCCCCTTGTGTTATATGTCATTGCACTCAATATCTAATAGATGGTATCAGAGCAAAATATGAAAGTAAACAGATACAGATCTTGGAAGAACGAGTGCTCAGAAAATAAGCAGTATCAAGATACATGTCTTTGACAAGATCAACTACATATTATGGAAGAAGAAAATGATGTTGTTCATAAAGATGGTCAACCCTATGTACATTCAGATTCTAAAAAATGGACCCTTCATTCCTATGAAAAGGGTTCCTGAATGTACAAACGGAGACATGGTCATACCTGCACATTTTGCACCTAAAGATCCCTCAACCTACATAGAGCCTGAAAAAGAAAAAGGTGTCACTAGATAATAACTTACAACTCATATTGATTGAGTCTCTTGATAATGTAATGTACAATAACATTATTAATTGTGAGTCAGCTAAACAAATCTGGGAGAAAATAGAAATATTGTGTGATGGAACAGAAGAGGTTAGATCTAATCAACGAAGGATCTAGATTTCACAGTATGAGGGTTTTATGGCAAACCTAAAGAAAGGCATAACTGAAGGTTTTAAAAGGTTCAATAAATTGATAAATTATTTACAACTGCATGACAAGTATTATGAAGCTAAAGAGGTCAACCTTAAATTCTTGCTCACCCTTCCTGATCACCTGGAACAAAAGATATCTATAATCAGGGAAGGAAGAGATTTAAGCACAATAACATTGGAGGTCTTGTAATTAGGGATGAAAATGTTATAGAGGAAGTTATTGATAGCTAGTTAAGGACATGTTGTTGAAGGATCAAGTTCCTTGGTAGCAAATGACAAAAAAATATCTGAAGATGAACTGGAACCCCAGACTCAAGTTGTTCAAGCTGTTCATCAGAAAAACAAGGAGCCACAAAAGCCAGTCATTTTAGAGCTGGAAGATGATGAATTTTACACTCTTGATGAACTGGATGAAATGGATCAGTCAATGGCTTATCTTGCAAGAAAATTTTCAAACATCAAAGTTAAAAGGCCCAAGTACTGAAGAGTAAAAGCCAAACATCCAATAACAGCAAGTGGAAAGGAAAAACTTAGATTACTGCAACTAGAAAAGGTGGTTACAAGTCAGGATCTGTAGATAGATCAAAGATAAGGTGCTACAACTGTGATGAACTTGGTCACTTTGCCACAAAATGTAAAAAACCAAAGAAGGTGAATAAATACAAGGCTTACTTGGAACTAGAAGCAAAGTATGAAGCACTCTTGAGAAAGCAATAGAGAAAACTTATATTGTAGAAGGAAAAAGTTGGGATGATACAGATGATGAGGATGACTGTGAAGAATATGGAAATTATGCTCTCATGGCTCTAGAGCGAGGAGAATCATCTGGATCCAAATGAGAGGTACCTATTCTAACTACAGTTGATTTAAATGCCACTCAATATAAAGACACTGTTGAGAAAATGAGTGTAAAGATGTTTTATATCCACACAAGCATGATGAAAGCTACTAAAGGAGTAAGTAGGATACAAAAATTAATGAAAAACTTGAGATTGAGAAACATGAGCTAGAACTGTAGCTTGTTAGTTTTGAAACAGTCAAACAAGAAAATGAGCACCTCAAGAACAAGCTTAAGTGTGCTAGAGAAGTAGAGGCGGTGTTGAGAGAAAGAATTGAGAAAAATGATTTTAAGCTCAAATCATTCAAGAATGCATCTCAGTTGATTGGTCAATACCATGAGAAAAAAACCACATATCTATTAGTTTGGAAAATGAGGCATGAACTCTCACAAGAAAACTAAAGCTGATAAAGGAAAATAAATTGAGAACCAAGATGTTTCAGTGATGCTGAAAAGAGTAAATGCACCTTTGTTTAAAGCTTGTGAAGTAAATTTCAGTGAAGTGGAGTTGAAAATCAAGCAAGAAATTGCAGATGAAGACAAAGAGAGGAAAGGTGCAGAATCCACTCCCATAATTGAATGTGAGAAGAAGCCTGTAGTGAATCAAACTACTAAGACACCAACAAAGGAGATCAAGACTGAAAACAATGGGAAAAAGAAAAAGAACAGAAATAGAAAAATAGGTGTAAATAAGAGCAATAATTATGCCTATATTGCAGATGCTCCAAGGAAATAATATAAAAAATATGGCTCAACAAATCACTTAACTCACCTTTGTAAAAAGGCTGTTAGTGAGCCAAAATTTGGAGCATGCATGTACAATGAGGCTCAGGTTGAAGATCCCTAGTCCTTCTGTGATAAGTTTGATTACATTCCTTGCAAAATGAAGGTTATGACAAGCTGTCATAAATTGAGGAAAGATCTTAAGGAAGTCAATCTTGGATCTGCAATTAAAAAGGATAATGCTGATCAAACTATGAATGTTGTTCTTTTTAAATTTTTAAACATAATTTTGTGAAAAAGAAGAAAGTGTCCAACACTGCTTGGGTAACTAAATATACTTAATCATTATTGTGTGCAAGGAAAGAAAAATAAAGTCATATGGATCATTGAAAATGGATGTTCCTGATATATGACGGGTGGTAGAGCCCTGTTATCACAGTTTGAGGAGATGGCTGACTTATTGGTGACTTTTGGAGACAACAACAAGGGATTCACAATGGGATATGGCAAGTTGATTTCTGAAAATATTGTCATTGATGATGTAGCACTAGTTGATGGTCTTGAAGTGAATCTTCTAAGTGTCAGCCAGTTTACAGACAAAGGTTTCAAAGTAATATTTGACAAAGAAGACTGTTCAATCACTAGCAAGAAAACTGGTGAAGTTGCTCTAAAAGGAGCAAGGAAAGGAAGCCTGTTAGTTGCAAACTTAAATTCAGCAAACAAGGATGGATTATGCTGCTTCTACACCAAGGCATCCATTGAGAAAAGCAAACTTTGGCACAAGAAACTCTTTCACCTGAATTACAAAGCAATCAACACCTTGGTGAAAAAGGAATTATTTAGAGACATGCCAACTCTGGAATTTGCTCAAGATGAAGTCTGTGAGCCTTGTCAAAAAGGCAAAATAAAGTGGTCCAGTCACAAGATCAAGACTGTTAATTCAATAAGTGCTCCATTACAACTTATTCACATGGACCTGTTTGGACCTGTTAATGTCTTATCTATATCTAGAAAGAAATATACATTGCTGATGGTGGATGACTACTCAAGATACACTTAGGTTAAATTTATGCATTAAAAGGATGAAACTCCACACATCATCGTTGAACACATAAAAAAAGTTGAGAAGCAGGATGAGGATCAAAATTGCGTTAAAAGGTTAAGAAGTGATAATGGCACAAAACTTAGGAATGCGGCTTTAAGTGAATGCAGCAAAGACAAGGGAATTATTCAAGAGTTCTCAGCTACAAGAACACCTCAACAAAATGGTGTGGTTGAAATGAACAATAGGACTCTAGTTGAGGCTGCAAGAACAATGCTGCAAGATGCCAATTTACCAACTAATTTTTGGGAAGAAGCTGTCAACACTGCATGCTATACTCAAAATAGATATCTAATTAACAAAAACTTTGGCAAGTTACCTTACTCAATTTTTTCAAAAATAAACCCTAATATAAAGCATCTGCATGTGTTTGGAAGCAAATGCTTTGTGCTCAAAGACAACTCTGAAGACGTTGGAAAATTTGACTCTAAAGTATTTGAAGCTATTTTTTGGGATATTCATTGGAAGGAACTGCCTACAGAGTTTATGTGTTAGAGAAAAATAAAATTATGGAAAGCACAGATGTGACCTTTGATGATGACAAATGTCCAGGCTTGGAATGTCTTGATGAAAATGAAGCTGAAGTCCTAAAATTTGAAAATTTAAACATTTATAGTGATTCTCAAGATGAAGCTGAGATCAACACAAACAATAGAAGGAGCAAGAATCAAGTGAACCAGTGAACTGTGAAAATGAAAATTCATCTCATGAAAGAATAACACCTGAATTTGGTGGCACAAACTCAAGAGGAGAAGGAGATGATAGTTCTGTAAGTTATGCCAACTGTAGCACCCCCAAATCCGGGGTCGGGGATCCGGGTTGTCATGTGTTCCATTTCCCTTAATAAAACTTAATCTTAATAAAAAACCAACTACTGCATACTGTGACCCCACAATATACACACACACACCACAAGTTATAGTCTCGTAGATGAATACCAAAAATAAGACAAATCATTTTATTCAACAATTATAAGTCATTACACCTCAAAAGGGTTTCTGAATAAATTTACATATTCTTTGCTATTATTACAATTCATAAATATACTTAAGTCTGGTACATCAAAATTTGAAAGCCTAGCCTATTGGTAGTTCCTACCTCAGCTACAGCGGCATCAACGCCTACAGGAAACTGTGGAACATTTCCTATCCGCTCGCGAATTGAGAGCTTGGTCCTGTTCATTTTGTCTAGTTGTTGTTGTGTGATGAAAGAAGAAAGCAAGGGTGAGTAACAAGCCCACCAAAATAACATGTATATTAATTAACAAGATATGAGTATTCTCATAGTACTCATGAAAGTCATGGTCAAGCAAACATGAACCAAGGTTGATATCTTAATGCGACAAAGTCGTAAAATATTCAGTATATATATACTTTTCAAAATCTTTGAAATCCTCTTCCATGCATAATATACACAAATTTCTAGTTTATAAATGTATAAAAATATCGTTGCAAGGTGATCTCATATATCTAACCTTGTCTCAACGTTTTTCTGAAAATATTTGTCATGCATACGATAATCATTAACTAGATATAAGTTGAAAAGATGAAGTTACAAGATACTCCAATATACTTATATCTTTTTCAAATACTACTTGAACTACCACCATTCAAGGTATAAATAGTTCATCCCGTAGATGTAGCTACAAGACAAAACTTGTATAGAATCAATCTTTGAAATATCATCAAAATGAAATGAAGTTACGAGATACTTCATTTGATGAAAACATCATTTTGAAAACTTGACCCTGCCAACACTCAACAATCGCCCAGCCGTAGCCTTTCTATCGAAGTGCTCTGGATAGTGTTGCAGAAATATCCAAACTGGATGATGAACTCATTACGGGAGTTTGCCGCGCTAGGAAGACCACTCACGATGATCAATCGTAGTAGTGCAACCCCATAGTTTTTTACATATAGAAGAGAACAACGGATTTACTTGTCGACCGAACCGCTGGACTCCTAAGGAATGGACCGTCTTAGCGGAACTTCCGGGCCATTTGGGCCAATATAATAAGGCTGGGCCGGCGCCACTCGACCACTTAAGCCACTCCTAGTTCAGATGAAATCCATGACTCTGAAACGTAAAGCTTGTCCCCCCTTTCCCCAAGTAGAAACTTGTTGATACGGCTCCACCAAGAAGCCGTATCTAGTTGGAAAGGAAAACTCACCGATATTTCCCAATCGATGCCTGTTAATGGATTAAACTCAATCCAAGAATTTTACTTCCCGAGTGTTGGGTAAGTAATCAAAAACTCTTTTATCAAAACAGCAACCTCGTTCCGAATATAAAAATATATCACGGAGTCGGATCCCTCAGATTTTTTAGCGAGTATTCAAGTCCCCTTCGAAAGGAAGATCTTAAATTTGAAAACAAGTTTTGGGATCCGCTCTAACCTTTAAAATCATTTTGAAGACTCAAAAATATTTTTGAAAGCGTCTGGAATAAGGATGATTTGATAGAATAAATCAATGCCAAGATAATCAAAGAATATATGAATATTATGCTATAAATAATATTCCAATAACGAATAGCTTTTATCAAAGCAAATAAAGTAAAATTTTTGAAAATAACTTTCTGAAAATATTTTAGGTAAAAATGATTGACGATATCAATCATTTCTCGACTACTTGGCGAATAACGAAACATTATTCTTTAATAAAATAAAGAATATTATTTAATAAAATAAGCGGAGTCATAAGTCCTTGAATGAATATTCAAACTAATATTCATTAAATAAAATAAGCGGAGTCATAAGTCCTCGAATGAATATTCAGACTAATATTCATTAAATAAAATAAGCGGAGTTATAAGTCCTCGAATGAATATTCAGACTAATATTCATTAAATAAACTAGAAATAAAATAAGTTTCATAAGTAGAAACTCTATTCAAATAATTAAACTAGTCTTTGATCGTAATAGGAATCTTAAATGAATATTTTAAAAAATAATATTCACTTATAATATAAAACTATCGAATAAACATTATTCGATTAATAGTTTTGAAAATTATATATATATATATATAATATACTCGGGAACATCGCCTCCCGGTTTAGAAAAAATATTCAACTCTGGGTCCCCTATATTAAGGGTATACGCAAGTACTGCTTATCTCTAGCATATGTATTATGCAGTTTATAATCAATTGAATCAACAATGAGATATCAATATTACGAAACAGGCATGCATATATATATATATCATATTGACATGCTCCAATATATCGCAAGATTGGCTAATAATAATTATGCACTTATCGCAAGATAATGCATATATATATTTACATCACAACAACAGTATAACGGGTAGAAAACTTGTATGAGTGTTCCGGGGTAGACTTAAGCTTAGAGTGGGTCCGGTAACCTACGAAAAACAACATAAGCCGGAATTAAACCTTGGTCGCTTAAGAAACTAGACTTTACCCACTTAGACCCTAACGTTCGCTTTTGCGCTTAACAATTTACATAAGTCGCTCGAGTACCCTCGGCTCCACCATTTTTATAAAATCAACCATTAAACATTTTAAGGAGACTCTTTCACGAGTACTTTACCAACTTCCTAATACACCTCACATAATTGTTTCGTATTCCAATAGTCTTTTAAAGGCCTTAAACAAGGTCTCAAAGTAAAGCGAGGGGTAAAGGTTCGTTCGCGAAATGCCATTACTTAAAACGGTCATTTCTCCTAAACCGTACATCGGATCTAAGCGAACCACATACCAAAACGAAGCTTACGACACAATATTTCTAAATATGGAAAAGTTACATTTGGTCAGTGAGTTTTCTGATCCGAATTCTAAGAACAAACAGTCTATATGCAAACGGGCGTTACGACGGCTATGTTTATGCGATTTCCAATTTTTACCAATCCAATCAATTCATTTCAACTACAATCCATACAAAAATTCAAGATACAACCCTAGGCTACTGATCTTAGCAAAAATGAGCTCAAGATCCTCAATCCAATTCAATATTATACCATCTCCATAATCAACTAATCTACTTAACAATCAAAGTTCAATTCAAGCTTAATCATTCAAACAACTACTCATCCATTCACAACATCAAGATCCAACCCTAGGCTACTGATCTTAGAAAAAATGATCTCAAGATCCTCAATCCAATTCAATATTATACCATCTACATAATCAACTAATCTACTTAACAATCAAAGTTTAATTCAAGCTTAATCATTCAAACAACTACACATCCTTCCAAACATCCCAAAATTCAAGCAAACAAACTTAGTACTTAAAGGTCCAGAAGTTTTATACCTTTATTTGTGAGGGGAAAGTTTCTAGGAAGCCTTAAAACCTTGATCAATCCTTATACAATCTTGGATCTTACAACCAATCAAGAAAACACAATGTTAGATTTTGAAGTTTCTAAAAGTCCAATTTAAAGAACTATACAAATGAGGGTCTTACCATGCTTATTCTGACTAGACTTGTGAACAAGAGTTGTAGGCCATCTCAATACCTTTCCAAAGAGCTTTAGAACACAATATTTGAGTGAGAATTGAAGGAGATATGACAGTTTGAAGTTTCTGGTATTGTTTTGGCCGGGAGCAAGCTTTCAAGAGGGAGAAATAGTGAAATGCTTCTTGTTTTGCCCATTGATTAATTGTGTGATTATTTTAGGCTTTGGTTAAGTTAACCGTGTTTTAATCAAGGTTAGTTTATATGGCCACAAATGATCCTTGCAAAATATCTCTTTAACCTTGCTTATGCAATGCTTATGCCATCTTGCTTGCATCATCCTTATGCAACATGTCCACTCCTTCTGGTGTGATGATGTCACTTGCTCTTATCCACTTGTCTAATCCCCTTGCTTCTTGTACAATCTTGATTCCTGGTCGCTTATTTATTTTACGGTTTGCTTAACTCTCATCCTCGTTGTTCGTTTGAGGGATCATATCCAGGATCTTATTACTTGGGCTTCCCTTAACCTTTCTTAATATTTTATTTTTCTTTAATGTAAGTCATATGTCATAGACCTATTTGTATATTCGAGGATTCAACTCAACTCAAATAAGAATGTAATAAGTAAATAGTGGATCGACCGTCAAAGAGATCTCGCAAAGTAATATCTGTCAAAGGATTCAGAGACAAGGTTCATCTACAGACTTGAGGAATTAATTCACTGGAAGAAGTTCAAGAAATTGATCATGCCTCAGTGATATAAGTCAAGATTGTGGATTTAATCAAATGACAGAGATCTCGTCAGAGTATCATTAATTACAAGGATTTAATCTGAAGAAAATCAAAGTGTCAGAGTCAAGACATGAAGAAACGTCACGGAAGTTAGTCACTCATGAACCAGACAGTACATCGAGTGTCAACGTTGAAGTGGTGGAATTGATTCATAATTTTCAGTGATTTTCAGAAGGTTTGCAGAAGAATGGTTGCTGCTCAAGACTAGAATTAATTCTCTATTAATTAATTAAGTCATCTAATTTAATTAAGAAAATAAATTATATCTGCGAAGAATAATTTATTTATTAATTGAATTAATTGATTAATTAATTCTGAATTAATTCTAGGAATTTTAGGAATTTTCAGAAGCTTAATTGGATTAAATTCAAGGCTTAAATCAGCAAAACAAATGGAAATGAACTAGCATGACAATCTGGATTGTCATACCGATTGTCATGCTAGGCCATTCTCCATTGTCATACCGAAAGTTACTCTAGGAGGGTAATTGTCTTGCTAGTTCATTCTGATTGTCTTGCTAGTTCATTCAGATTGTCTTGCTAGTTCATTCAATTGTCCTACCGAAAGTCATACAAGCTATAGGATTGTCATGCCAATTCAATTCTATTGTTGTGCTGATTTAAAAAGAAGCAGAAGACTTTTCTTTAAATAATCTCAATCATTATTCAAGAACGAGAGACAGCAGCCGCAGCAAAACATTTTATCTTCATCTGCAGAAATTCAAGATCAATTTCTAGTTTGTTAATGTTAAATCCAAACCACTAGAATTATTTATCTTGTTCTTGTGTATCAATCTAGCGGATTAAAATCCCTAGAACTTAATCTCAAATCGCGTTTAGCATTTGATTCTAATTATTGCAAAAATAGAAAAAGTTCATGTCGAATTTATTCTAGATTTGTGATAATTGATTTGAGATTAATACCTTGTAATCGATACAGTTGTTGTAACACATTTCAAGTTTAATAATATTTTTATTTAACTTGAATTTTGTTTCACATTTTTTTATTCCGCATTTTATTCGATTATTTGGTAACGTTTGTATTCAACCCCCCTTCTACAAACACATTGGGACCCAACAATTGGTATCAGAGCCTTCTGATTAACGAACAAATCAAGATCCTAGACTTTTGTGATTTTTCAACTCCTTGAATTTTTATTTATTCAAAAATTCATAATGACTTCACATAAAGTTGGAACCGTTAAAATTCCACAATTTGATAAAGAGAATTATATCATGTGGAAGAAGAAGATGCTATTATTTTTACAAGTTGCAAATCCCAAATATTCAAACTTGTTAAAGAAGGGTATAAAAACTCCGATGGTTATTGAACCGGAGTTAATAATAGATGGTGTGGTGACTACTGAAGCTAGAACCTATCCAAAAGAGCCTGAAGATTTTACTCCTGCTGAGAAGGAAGAAGCCTCCTTGGATGCCAGCCTTCAATTAATATTAATTGATTCCCTTGATCCCTTGATGAACAGACATGTGATGAACTGTAAAAATTCCAAACACATGTGGGAAACTATTGAGGTGATTAATGAAGGCACAGAGGAAGTTAGGGAGAACAAGTTGGAAATCCTAACCTCTGAATATGAACATTTCAAATCAAATCCAGGAGAAGGAATTACTGAAGTGTTTGAGAGGTACAATGCGTTGATCAACAACCTGAACATCAATGGAAAGTATTATTCAATCAGGGAGGTCAACAAAAAGTTCCTTTTAACACTGCCAGCTCATCTTGAACATAGAATCACTGCCATTAGAGAAGCTAGAGATCTGAATAAGATTTCTTTGGACAGGCTCTATGGAGTGTTAAAAACCTATGAGTTGGAGCAGATTCAACAGAAGGAAGTCTACGGGAAGGATAGAATGGTCAGCACATCTACTGCACTTGTAGCTGAAGGTCAACAACAACAACAATCTCAACAGTTAGAAAGAATGGTACAGTTTTCCAAGGGTGAGGAAAATGAGTTAGTAGCAGAATATGATCCTCCTACTATAAATCAATCAAGTGATGATTTTTATTCCTTGGAAGAGCTGGAGCAATTGGAAGATGAATCAATGGCCCAAATTGTCAAGAGATTCTCCCATGTCAGATTCAAGAGGAATCCCAAGCTTAAGTACAAGTCCAACTACAACAAATTCCAGAAAGGTGGATCTTCATCCTCTAACACCAGCAGTGGTGGATACAAAACAGGGATGGTTGATCGGAGCACCATTAGATGCTATAACTGCAATGAGTTGGAACACTTTGCCACAGAATGTAGAAAGCCAAAGCAAGTAAGAAAGAACTCTGAAAGGGCTTATCTGGCAAAGGGAAGAAGCTGGGATGATACTGACAGTGAAGATGAAGATGAAGGAAATCTTGCTCTTATGGCTATTGATGGAAAAGCTTCATCGTCAAGAATAGAGGTAAAACTTTCTGATGCTGAAATGGTTTATCATCTAAGAGGTAACTTAGATTGTGCACGTCGTGATAATAAACTGTTAAGTTTACAGATCACAGACCTTGAGAAAGAGGTCAATGAATTAAGACTTGTGCACATTAATCAAGACAAATTAAAAGAACAGGTATCTTTTCTAGAGAATAGAGTTGACTGTTATAGAAAACTCGAAACTATTCTCAAAGACAAGATCACCGGTCTTGAGACTAAGGTTAGAGCCTACTTCAATTCTTGTTCGAAGGCTAAAGAGTTCTATAGTAAGCAAGCTGTTAATCAAACATCTGGAATAGGTTATGATTACAATGCTGCTATTGGAGAATTAGGCATAAACTCCCCTCCTCATGTCTGTGCTAAAGGGAGGGAAGTACCACATGTGCTTAAGGGTGTTGATGAACCCCTCTATAAAGCATCAATTGCTGAACCATTTGATGCGACCTCTTCTGTTATTCAAGAAGAAATACGTGCTGAGGATCATGCTTATGAGAAGATTGTTTCCAAGTCAAGTGAGTCGAAAGTTCCAGTCAAAGTTGTGAAAGCAACTGAGACTAACTCAGACACACATGAGTTGGATAACAATAATGCCATGTCTACAAATGCATAAATTGCCTGCTGTCAATCACTCTCATAAAGCATGTGGTGTTGCTAATTGTATGTCTTGTGCTTTTAATATGATGTATGCTTATTTTAATGGTAAGCATGTGTCTAATGATAAGACTACTCCTCGTCAGCATGTGAATAACAAGAAGCATGATAGGTCTAAGACTGCTAGTCCTTCTAAGGCTAGAAAGGAGACATTTGTGCCTAAGCTTAAACAGAAATTTGTTAAGGCTGTTTACAAGGTCAAATGTTCAGTCATTGAGAATGTTGAGACAATTAAAATTAAAAATGTTGTTTTGCCTGATAAAGGACAGTTCTACAAGTATGCCGGGCCCAACCAAGTTTGGGTTCCGAAGAAGGTCTAATCCATTTGAAGTGCAGGGCAGTATACAGGTGTAACCGGTAGTGTGGATTCTTGACAGTGGATCATCAAGACATATGACCGGAGATAGAGCCCTGCTATCAAATGTGGTTGAGAAAGCTGGCCCCCTGATTACCTTTGGAGATAACAGCAAAGGTTTATCTGAGGGATATGGCTGTTTGCAAGCTGGGAATGTTATCATTGTAATTTTGTATATTGTGCTAGGTTATTATCAGGAAGCAGTATCTAACATATAGCACCAGTGACGAGACTTGAGAATATTACGACATATCAGGCACCTGCTGCACATTACACTTGGAATTGTACTCTAGTAAGATGTGTACAAGTGTACTCCTGGTTGGTGAGTTAAAAGAGGAAGTCAGTGCACCACAGTTCATGGACTTTGCAGCTGCAGATCTATTGGACTATGCAATCTCTTCTTCACAATCTCACTTCAGGTTGGTATGAACTAGTATACTGCTCAAGCAATCGTCAACGACATGGTATGGCACTCTAACATAAATTGTAATTTTATATGAACTAGTAGAGTCGTCATATTTATGCAACATAACAATTAGTATCTAAAGTACTTGACAAGTATCGGTCAATGATATGTTGTTAACATTATGTTGCAGATATTTGTAAGCTTTTGACATGAATGAGAATTACTTAGACTTTACACTAAGTGATCAATGTTTTATCAAAAACTCATTCATATTGAAAAACAAAATCAAACTTCTTTCTACATTAGTGATTTCTTATTTCATATAAAATCTTCTGAAATCACTATTGTAAATCATTTTCTCTCTATTACCATATATTCTGTGTTACAGGTTCAGTCTCCAATGACTTTCTTTCATTGACAGTCACGAGGTTGAAAATCCACAACGTCTATCCCAGACTGTAAAGACAAACACAAAAACAGAACCAACCAACACTCTTTTACCACTAAAAGTAGTATGAATGAGCGTGAGGGAGATAGTGCCTAGTGCACCGCATAAGGAAGGTTATGTAGTCAACCCAGTAGCTCTGTCTCCTACATAGATGAGTAGTATTTAAACCGAGACAACTGCTAGCCCCCATACATCTTCTCAAAAAGATGTAATGGCTAAAAAGGCACAAAAACAGTTACTAGATTCATTCTCTCAACAGGGTGCGTCTATTGAATTTTGCCTGTCAGCCAAGGTATCCGATGTAGTGTCACCACTTCAAACATAAACAATTCTTGATGCACAAGGAGAGGTTACACACACAAAGGATGAGTTGACGGAAACAAGAGTTTCGACCATTTTAAGGTCAGATTCGATTGTTCAAGGTTCGTTAGTGGACCAATTGCCTTTACAGGTGTTAGGAGAGGATACTGATCCAAAAGCCATATGTCAGTGGTCAGTATCTACCTCCCCAGGCTTAAATCCCCTGGATGCATCTGCGGATAGTGGATCTGACATAGGTGCAGATCGGCAACTTGTTGACAATGATTCAGATATTACCTGATAAGTCACAAGGAAGTGTCTTCACAGACATTAGAAGGGAACTTTGATCTTTATGCTAAAATCGTTGGATCATTGTTTACCTTCCCAGAATTCAAATCTGGAACCCTAAAAGGGAAACTAGCAACTTGTAGATTATGACTCAGATTTATCTGACGAGTTTAACAAGGATGGGGATTTGTGAACTCCCATTGCACCACCTGTGACCTCCTTTAAGGATGGCTAAGGTGATTTTCCTTGCAGGTACAGCTGGATTATGGAGCTATGAGAGAAGAGTGATACACTTGTGAGAATGAGTGTAAACACGAGTGGAGAGAAGAGTGAAACACATGTGAGGTACACTAAACAGAATCACACACTCACAGTGAGGTAGAAAGAGAAACTACTTGTTATTTCTTTTCCAACCAAGTGAAATATGAGAACTCCTTCAGACGACGGCATACATTCCTTCATTAAGGGGGAGATAAAAGCTTAAGTAATAGTTTGGAGGATTCCTCAACTAAGGGGGAGAAATAGCAGGGAGTAAGAAAAAGATCATATGTACACTACACCACACCATTGTTGTTTGTAACTACGGATCCTATTGTACGGGAGAGGTGGTAAACACAAGGTGATTTTCTAGTAAGGGAGGAAGCTGTTTTCAAAAGGGGAGTACCATTGGCTTTTATCTGCGGATTCTATTGTACGGGAGAGGTGGTAAACGAAGGTGATCTTCTTTAATCAGCTGATTCTCATAGGGGAGAAGCAAGAGAGATATGGGCTTCTCAACAGGAAATGTGGTTGTACAAATGAAGATGAAACTACTTGAAGATATGTTCAGTCTAGAGGAACATCTACTTGGAATCTGGAAAATGTTAAATGTCATCCAGAACTTTTCTCCTATTTACTTTGCATGTATGTTTATATCTTTTTCTTATTTGTTAGTTGAGTTATCCTCTAGGTATTTGTGTGTTATTGTCTAACAAACAAATAGGGGGAGATTGTAAGTCATATGTCATAGACCTATTTGTATATTCGAGGATTCAACTCAACTCAAATAAGAATGTAATAAGTAAATAGTGGATCGACCGTCAAAGAGATCTCGCAAAGTAATATCTGTCAAAGGATTCAGAGACAAGGTTCATCTACAGACTTGAGGAATTAATTCACTGGAAGAAGTTCAAGAAATTGATCATGCCTCAGTGATATAAGTCAAGATTGTGGATTTAATCAAATGACAGAGATCTCGTCAGAGTATCATTAATTACAAGGATTTAATCTGAAGAAAATCAAAGTGTCAGAGTCAAGACATGAAGAAACGTCACGGAAGTTAGTCACTCATGAACCAGACAGTACATCGAGTGTCAACGTTGAAGTGGTGGAATTGATTCATAATTTTCAGTGATTTTCAGAAGGTTTGCAGAAGAATGGTTGCTGCTCAAGACTAGAATTAATTCTCTATTAATTAATTAAGTCATCTAATTTAATTAAGAAAATAAATTATATCTGCGAAGAATAATTTATTTATTAATTGAATTAATTGATTAATTAATTCTGAATTAATTCTAGGAATTTTAGGAATTTTCAGAAGCTTAATTGGATTAAATTCAAGGCTTAAATCAGCAAAACAAATGGAAATGAACTAGCATGACAATCTGGATTGTCATACCGATTGTCATGCTAGGCCATTCTCCATTGTCATACCGAAAGTTACTCTAGGAGGGTAATTGTCTTGCTAGTTCATTCTGATTGTCTTGCTAGTTCATTCAGATTGTCTTGCTAGTTCATTCAATTGTCCTACCGAAAGTCATACAAGCTATAGGATTGTCATGCCAATTCAATTCTATTGTTGTGCTGATTTAAAAAGAAGCAGAAGACTTTTCTTTAAATAATCTCAATCATTATTCAAGAACGAGAGACAGCAGCCGCAGCAAAACATTTTATCTTCATCTGCAGAAATTCAAGATCAATTTCTAGTTTGTTAATGTTAAATCCAAACCACTAGAATTATTTATCTTGTTCTTGTGTATCAATCTAGCGGATTAAAATCCCTAGAACTTAATCTCAAATCGCGTTTAGCATTTGATTCTAATTATTGCAAAAATAGAAAAAGTTCATGTCGAATTTATTCTAGATTTGTGATAATTGATTTGAGATTAATACCTTGTAATCGATACAGTTGTTGTAACACATTTCAAGTTTAATAATATTTTTATTTAACTTGAATTTTGTTTCACATTTTTTTATTCCGCATTTTATTCGATTATTTGGTAACGTTTGTATTCAACCCCCCTTCTACAAACACATTGGGACCCAACATTTAATGATCAGCTCTTATAATCCTTGAATTTAAATTCTTGTAATCATGTTACCTTATACTCAATTCTTTCGAAATCTGGTGGATTTTTGGGAAAATCAAAGTGTCCGGATTCGAATTCTGATGACCTTTACATACAGTCATTTACTTTATGGAATACTAATACGATCTCAGAATTTCCATAACTGTACTCCTATATAGTGTGGTCTGATAATTTCCTTAATCACCATAATCAGAAAAAATTACTATTCATCAGGGTTTAATTTTTTTTCAAAAAATGGGGTTATTACACCAACAATGGGGAAAATGCAAACAACTCTAGTCAACAAGATCACACCAGAAAATGGGATAGGAGTCACACATGTGCTATAATTGGTGATCCAAATGCTGGAGTAAGGACTAGGAGTGCCACTGCAAATGAATGCTTTCATGCATGCTTTATATCTCAAATTGAGCCTAAGAAAACTGAGGAAGCTCTACTTGATCCTGACTAGATAACTGTTATGCAAGAAGAGCTAAACAATTTGAAAGGAATAAAGTTTGGAAATTGAATTCTGCACTAAAGAACATAAGTATCATTGGAACTAAATGGGTGTATAGGAACAAAATGGATGAAAATGGAGTTGTAACAAGAAACAAAGCAATACTGGTTACCAAAGGCTACTCACAAGAAGAAGGAATTGACTATGATGAAACTTTTTCTCCAGTTGCAAGACTTGAAGCAATAAGAATTTTTCTTGGATTTGCTACATATTCAAACTTCAAGGTGTATCAAATAGATGTGAAAAGTGCATTCCCTATTGATGAATTGGAAGAAAAAGTCTATGTGCAACAGCCACCTGGCTTTGAAAATCCAGAGTTTCCAAACTTTATTTATAAACTATTGAAGTCTCTTTATGGATTGAAACAAGCATCTAGAGCATGGTATGGCACACTTTCAGAATTTCTACTCAAACATGGATTCACTAGAGGAACAATTGATAAGAATCCATTCTACAAGCAGCATGGTGATGACATTATCCTAGTTCAAATCTATGTGGATGCTATCATTTTTGGATCTACTAATAAACAACAGTGTCAAAGATTCTCAAGACTCATGCAGAGTGAATATGAGATGAGCATGATGGGAGGGCTAAGTTACTTCCTTGGCCTTCAAGTTAGTCAAAGAAGCGATGACATCTTTATGAGTCAAACCAAGTGTAATAACCCCAATTTTTGGAATTTTTGTAATCCTGATGAATAATAACTTTTTGATGATTGTGCTAAGTATGGAAAATTATCAGACCACACTATATAGGAGTAATGTTATGGAAATTCTGAGATTGTAGTAGTATTCCATAAAGTAAATGAGTGTATGTAACAGTCGTTCGAATTCGAATTCGAACACTTTGGTTTTTCCGAAAAATCCACCAGATACCGAAAGAATTAAGTATAATGGAACATAATTAAAAGGAATTCAATTCAAGGATTATAATAGAGGATCATTAAAAGAATATAAGATATTCATAAGGGCTTAGGGGAACTCTAATGATAAGATCCCAAATATGATCTCTCAAACGATCAACGAGAACGAGAGTTAAGCGAACCGTAAAATAAATAAGCGACCAAGGATCAAACTTATGCAAATAACAAGAAGATTAACCAAACAATTAAGTACTAATCAAGAGGATTAGAACAAGTTGATGTCATCAAGCCACAAGTATTGGACAAGTGGCAAGGAAATGATGCAAGCATGATGAGGTAAGCATTGGAAAAGATATTTATGCAAGATTGATTATAAGCCAAGTGTTTTAATCACTTAAATTAACCAAGGTTAAGCTTAACCAAGTAAATCATCACACAAATACCAAGGAAACCAAGCAAGAAGCATTTCTTCTCCCCCTTTTCATTACTTGCTCTCGCCTTTTCTTAGAAAAGCAAGGAAGGAAAATTCGAAGTCCAAGCTCCACTCAAGCATAAATCTCAAGGATTGTTTCTATGGATTCCACATTTGTAAACTTAGCTATGGTATGATTTTAAGCGCTTGATTCCAAGGGATTCATAGCTTATTAATTCACCAAAGTTTAGGGTGAATAGTGTTTTCAAATTATAACTTTGTGTTTCTTGATTTTATTTGCAAGATCAAGGTTGTATAAGGATAGTCAAGGTTCTTTGAGGCTACCTAGTAACTTTCCACCCTCCAAGAAAGGTATAAAGCTTTACACCCTTTAGTACTATGTTTGAATCTTGAACTTTTGAGATGTTTTGGATGGATGAGTAGTAATTTGAATGATAAGCATGATTTGAGTTTTGATTGTTAAGTAGTTTAGTTGATTTTGGAGATGGTATAAAATTTGATTGGATTGAGATTCTTGAGATTATTTTGACTTTAATCAGTAGCATATATATGAATCTTGAGTTGTTGTTGATTGGTAGTTGGTTTGATGTGAATTGGTATAGTAAAAATTTGGGAATCGCTAAAGTATAGCCTTCATAATGCCCGTTTCTCTAGAAACTGTTTTTGTGTCTAACTTTTGGACCTGTGAACCCAATGTTATGAACTCACCATTTCCATTCTTATATAGGTTATGTTTTAAACTTCGTTTTTATATGTGGTTCACTTTAATACGATTTACGGTGTAGGAGAAACGACCATTTTTAGTAACAACGTTTTATAAATGAACCCCTACCCCTCAAGTAACTTTGAGACCATATTTAAGGCCCCTAAAAGACTAATCAGAACACGAAACAATTATGTAAAGTTTATTAGGAAATTAGTAAAGTGCTCACAAAAGAGTCGCCTTAAATTGTTTAACGGTTAATTTTATAAAAACAGTGGAGCCGAGGGTACTCGAGCGACTAATGTAAATCTTTAAGCATAGAAGCGAGTGTTAGGATATGCATGAGTAAATTTTAGTTTCTTAGGCGACCGAGGATTAATTCCGGCTAATATTGTTGTTCATAGATTACCGGACCCACTTTAAGCTTAAGTCTACCACAAAACACTCAGGCAAGTTTTCTACTTATATTACTGTTGTTGTGATGATATATATATATACACATTCTCTTAAGATAATTGCATGAGTATTGTTAGAAAATCTTGCGATATGTTGTTGTATGTATGTTTTGGGAAGCATGTTGATACGATATATATATATATATATGCATTTATATTTTGAAATCGTGATATTTAATTGTCAAATACAATTGCTTTAAAGTAGAGCTTACGAACTGCATAATACATATGCTAGAGATAAGCAGTATTTGAGTATACCCTTGGTATAGGGAACCCAAAGTTGAACATTTTTCTAAACCGGGAGGCGATATTCCCGAGTATATTATATATATATATATAGTTTTCTATAACTATTAATCGAATAAGGTATATTCGAAAGTTTTGAATAATAATCAAACATTATTTTCGATTATTCAAATAAAGATTTTACTTTCGTATAAGTATATCTTTTGTTAATCATTATTTGTTTTAAGTATTAGTTTCAAAACTTTTACTTCATTTATTTTTTATAAAATCTATTATTTATTGGAATATTATTTAAAGAATAATATACAGATATTCTTCAAATATTTTGGAACTAATTTATTTTATTAAATCATCCTTATCCCAAACATTTTCAAAAATGATTTCAATTCTTCAAAATGATTTTAAAAGTTAGAGCGGATCCCAAAACTTGTTTTCAAATTTCAATTGCAAGAGTTGTTAGGGAAAGGAGTAATCAGACCCAGTGTATCCCTGTGGGGTACACCGATATTATTTGTCAAGAAGAAGGAAGGGAGCGTGAGTCTGGGCATCGACAATCGAGAGCTCAACAAGCTTACAATCAAGAAGAAGTATCCGTTACCTCAAATTGATGATTTGTTTGACCAGTTGAAAGGAGCCAAGTACTTCTCCAAGATTAATTGGAGATCGGGATATCACCAAATAAAGATTAAGCCAGAGGATATACCAAAGACAACTTTCAGAACAAGGTACGGGCATTATGAATTTTAAGGAATATCTTTTGGATTAACCAATGCCCCAAAAACATTTATGGACCTGTTGAACAGAATTTTCAAGGAATACTTGGACAAGTTTGTTATTATGTTTATAGATGATATTTTGATTTATTCAAAGACAGAAGAGGATCATGCAGAACATTTGAGGACAACTTTGTAGATTTTAAGGAAGAAAAAGTTATATGCTAAATTCTCGAAGTGTGAGTTTTGGATACAGGAAGTTCGGTTCTTAGGACACATAGTCAGTAATGAAGGGATCAAAGTGGACCCAGCAAAAATTGAAGCTATTATAAATTGGGAAAGGCCGAAAACACCAATAGAAGTAAGAAGTTTCTTGGGATTAGTGGGATATTATCGGCGATTTGTTCAAAATTTCTCAAAGATTGTAAAACCATTGATAAAGCTTACACGGATGCATGAAAAGTTTATATGGAATGAAAAATATGAGGAAAGCTTTTAGGAATTGAAGTAAAGATTAATTACAACACCGGTTTTGTCACTTCCAGATGACCAAGGGAATTTCGTAATCTATAGCGATGCTTTTCATAAAGGACTAGGATGTGTTCTAATGCAGCACGATAAGGTTATTGCATATGCGTCAAGGCAACTAAAACCACAGGAACAAAAGTATCCTATGTAATATCCGGGATATATCGTGTAATTATTTTTGCAAATAGATAATTATTATGTATGTTCAGTATCTATTCTGTGAATTAATTGTTAAGTGTTAAATGTATTTGGATGTTTAAAAATAATATTAATTGAGTATTTTAATTTTTATATGTCCAAAATAAAATATAGACAATTTTCATATCTTCCTAATTATTTTTATGTTGATTTATGATTTTATAGGAAATATATGGATTTTATAAAATCTTTTTCCGAGTATTTAAAAACTATTTTATACAATCGGGAACCAACCTACGTCATCCGTTTTTACATTTTTATAACCCGAAAATCTTCTGAGAACTCCTTCCTAACCAAATTGCAATATTCCGAGCATTTTCCATGTTTTGACTTTTTCGATCCGGTGTACGGTTTGTCCTGTGCGGGTCCCGGCGCAAAATTTTAGATACATTATTCGTTTCGGTAAATCAATAAAACTCGTATTTTCGATAAACGGGATCTTTTTATTAAACTATCACAATTTTCATCTCGTAATACGTGTAACCAGGCGCCGAGACCAAGACCGCAGTACAAATTGTACTGGTTTGGATAATTATCCCAAATACCGGTACCGTGTGGATCAGTTTTTATAAATAAACGTACCATTTAATATCCGAAACGATCCGACGGGATACCAATTTTTCGTAATTATAAATAACCTTTACCGTATTTTATTCCGTATCAAAAATCATTTGCAGACAGTAATTATATCATTTTCCAGAGAAAATTCATATATTCATAAACCTTTTTGAGAATCAAACAGCAATTCGAAGGTGTTAGTGATCTTTGTTTTCAACGCTCGAGTAACCAAATCAAAGGTCTTGAAGAGTACTATCAGAATCTGTGATTCATACACCTGTAGAATCAAAGGTTTTTTTTTGTAAATTAATTTATTTTCGAATTAGTTTGATTAAAAATATGAATTTTTGTTCGGATGGTTGTTTTAATGATTTGATGATTGCATGTTGTAGAGCTTGTTCTCCTGATGATTTTGATATATTATATGACTCATTTGGAGTTCAATAACATGTTCAAAATTGGGTTTGATTTTCAAATTTTGAAATTAGTGTTTATAACCCGTATGAATGTTCTTAATTGAAATTTAGGGCTTTTTGATTTAGGGGTTATTAGCTGTTATATTATAGTGGGTTGTGTTCCTTATGAAATTGGCAATCGATTGGTATATAGCTCGTTAACAGAGGATTAATGAATCGAAGGGAGTTGTGTTTTTAAGTTTACGTCAAGCTCGCCGGAAACCAGCGAACTTTCCGGCCATTTTCTGGCCAGCTCAGGGGTTATTAATGTGTTTTGATTGCATGAATAGATTCCTGGTTGTCTGTAGATCATATCTGGAGCTTGTGGTGGGGTGAGGATGTCGGGAACGTGTTCTCCGGCATCCAGAGTTTGCCAGAATAGGATTCCTGTTTTAAAAATATTCAAAAATCATATTTTCCATTTATTTTAATTATAAAAATTCGTTTTTAATTTCTGAAAATTCCAAAAATTATTATTTTAATTCCAAAAATTATTTTTTAATTCAAAAATAAATCTAAATTAATTAGTTAATTAATTTCAGTTAATATTTAATTGATTAATTGGTCAATTAATTCGAAAATTAATTGATTAATTGATTTAATTAATTATTAATTAATTATTAATTAATTATTTAATTAGATTTACTTATTTACAAATGATTTAAAAATTCCGAAAAATAGTTTCGAGCTTTAAAATATTATTTTAAATTGTTTTCAAGGCTCTATAATTATTATAAAATTGTTTTGAAGCCAGATTTGGCCAACCGAACCTTGTTTATTACTCTGAAATTGATCCAACGACCCGTTTTAATTCCGAAAAATGTTTTAAAAATCATTTTAAATACCCGAAAGCCTGTTTATAACCCGATGCTTCTTTATAAATGATATATCATTGATTGTTCGACGTGTTATGTGCTATATGTGACTTGTTGGTTGACTGTCGGTCTATATGTTCGGTGTTTATTTGTTTATGGCGTAACATTCAATCCGTTAATCGGATCTGGGTGAAACGAAGGGTAGATAGAAGTATGTTTCGAATAGAATCGTATAAGTTGAGTATTGATAGATGCTTATGATATGTGAGCAGAAGAGGCAAGGCGTAGGAAAGGGAAACAGATATTCGAGGAGTACACAGTTGTGATTGGAAATTAGTGCAGTATAGCAAGCTAGTACCAGGCAAGTGTTCTGAACTTTTTCGAGATATATTGTAGATAATTGATAGTCCTGTTTTATATTGCAAGTGCTTTATAGCACTGAACCCCAAAACCCTGATTCCAGTTATTGATCTTGAGCCGTAAACCTTATTCCTTCTAAACCATTGACTGTTGTATACCCAAATACGAACCACAAATATACGATACTACTCCACAAATACATATAAACTAAATACCAAACACTGAATCAAATTACTTATATATTCAAACCATTGTACCTTATGCTTGAAAGACCAAATCCTTGTAACCCTGAAATATTGATTCCTTTGTTATCCAATTCTTTCATTACCTAACTGTCAAGCTTTAAAATTTCTATATTGATCCTTTGTAAAGATTGAAACCATTTCATTATCGAACATCCAATGTTGTTTATGATTCTGTTTATTGCTTTACATTGTTTATTCTGTTATTATGTTAGAATTGGATAATTTTTATAAAATTGTGGACCGGATTCGTGGTCAGACCTGATTAATGGTCAAGCTAGGCCAATGTGTGCCTTGGATCCAGTAGTTAGAGCAGTGATGTGTGCTTTGCTCGGGGGTTAGTGCGTGACTGATTAGCAGCCTAACCTTGGTTTTTAAATTGAAAATATAATATCCAATTCTAAATCATAATTCATTATTCACTTGATATCATAACCCTTTTCACTTGATGATCATTATTCTCAGTCTTGTCATTGAGACTTGCTGAGCTAGTTAGCTCATTTGTGCAATGTTGTTTATGTTCTTTTCCAGTTAAGAAGGAACCGGTTGGTAGCGAGGATCCCCAGTACAGCACGAGAGCTAGGGGTTCAGGTTGATCGAGTTAAGCTAGTAGGCATCTTTTGAGATAATTTAAGTTTGTAGAAGTTTGTAATAATGCTTAATACTCAGTTTTGAGTTTGAATAGTTAGGATTTGGACGGTTTGTAATATAAATGTGTGTTTGGCTTGTGTGCATACTTTAACTTGTTGCGATCCGTGGTAGTTGGTAAGTAGGGTCACTGTATATTATTATTATCTTTATTATTGTTATAAGCAGGTTATAAATAAGGTATGTGTGTGTGTGGACCCCAAACTTCTGACCCGGGTTTGGAGGGCGCCACATCCAACTCATGATTTGGAGCTAGCAGCCATAGTATTCGCTTTGAAGATTTGGAGACATTATTTATATGGAGAAAAATGTGAGATTTATACAGATCACAAAAGTTTGAAGTACATATTCACACAAAAAGAGCTTAACATGAGACAAAGAAGATGGTTAGAGTTGATTAAGGATTACTATTGCACGATTAACTACCATCCCGGTAAAGCAAATATTGTGGCAGACGCGTTAAGTCGAAAAGAGAAGTTGAATGTGTTATCAGTACCCGAGGAGATATACAAGGAATTTCAGAAATTGGAATTGGATATCAGAGTTTGCAAGCCTGATGAAGCAAAAATGTATAGTATGACTTTCCATCCAGAGTTGTTAGAAAAGATAAGGAAGTGTCAAGAGGAGATAATGGATCACAACATTAATCATTTGGTAGGTGAAGATAGAACGTCGAGAGGTTGAGTGCTACGATATAATAGGTATTAGTATGATTCGCGTCGTGGTTCGAGATTCTTATATTGCGATATGATTCAGATAGCAGCGATGGCCGACTCTTTCATCCCCGTATCAGCTGACCACTCAGAGCCCTCAGTTGGAGTACCATCTTCAGATCCACGTCCTGTTGTTCCACCAGTGTTGGCTATTCTACCTCCACCTGTGTTGCAGCCCGTACCACTGCAGGCTATTCCACCCCCATGCATGAGGCCACCTATCAGAGGACCCCCACCTGCTGATTTAGGCTTCACCGGTCATTCAGTTACAGGAGTACCTTTCCAGTTTTCTTCCTTTCCTGGCCCATATCATCAGTTCGAGGATTGCCTTATGGAGCAGCGATTCCTGCAGGGCCAGATTCAGGAGTTATTACATATCATGCGTACCAGAGAGGTTGGGAGTGGTGAGAGGCGACTTAGAGAGAGGCTCCAGGTGTTTCGTAGAGCAGCTGCTGTAAGGATTGCTGAGGCTACTCATGAGGACATCACCCCTGAGTTTCTAGTGGAGTGGGCTAAGTGGGTTCTAGAGGAGCTTGAGGAGATTGGAGGTCCAGACTTGCCATGAGCCAGAGATCCAGAGATGGAGATGCTGATCAGAGTTGTTATGGTTGTATAGTATGTACAGTAGTGTGTAGTATGTATCAGTAGACTTTTGGGTTGTATTTATAGACTAGATCTGCTGACTAGTGAGTAGGTTGTTGTACCCTTTTGCTTTTGCTTCTGAAGCGTCTTTACGCTTGTACTACCTAAAACTTTTGATCTATATATATCAGTACCTTTTTCCTTTCCAGTATTGTCTTTTACTTTATTGTACCTGTTTTATATTACCTTATTTATTACACCAGTTATACCCCTGTGATACCATGTACCATGTTCCCTTAACTGTTTATATTCTGTAAAGAAGCATGCAATTTACTTAGTTCAACTGTTACAACTGTTTTCAAAAAGAGATATTTTTGTTTTACCAAAACTTTTCTTTTATGCAAAGGATTTAATTTAAAAGCTAAATAAGTTGTTTGATTCTTTACAGAAAATGCCTCCCAGAAGAAATACCCCTACCAACACCTAGAATGAAGAAACCAACAACATTAACAATAACAACCAAGATAATACAAGCCAGCATGTGAACCCAGGACCCATAGACCCAGTAATAGCCCAAATTCTCCAAATCTTGGCCCAACAAACAGTTCACCCGGCACAACAACAACAAAGACAGACCAATCCCCGGGTAACTTTCAAAACTTTTCAGGCAGTAAACCCACCGGAATTCAAGGGTTCCTTAGAACCGATTGAAGCAAATGTTTGGTTAAAGGAAATATAGAAGTCATTTGCCTTGGTGAAAGTGAAGGAAGAATAGAAGGTTGAGTTTGCAAGCTATTATTTGAAGAATGAAGCCACCTATTGGTGGGAAACTGTGAAGATATTGGAAGGAACAGATGTTATTAGTTGGGGGAGGTTTAAGGAATTGTTTTTAGAAAAGTATTTTCCTCAGTTTGTTCAGGATCAGATGGAACTGAAGTTTCTAGAGTTAAAGCAAGGAAATATGTCGGTGGCGGATTATGAAAGTAAGTTTGAAGAGTTGTAAAGGTATGTTCCGTCATATGTGGATACTGACAGGAAGAAGACTAAGAGATTCCATCAGGGTCTGAAGCCATGGATCAGAGGGAAGGTAGCCATTTTTGAGTTGGATACTTATGCAGGAGTTGTACAGAAGGCCATGATTGCAGAGACATAAAGTGAGATGTCACATAAGGAGAAGGAAAGTAAGAAGAGAAAGTCCGAAGGGAATGAAGGTCAGTCACAATTAGGGAAGTTTCCAAATTTTAAGAAAGGCAAGTTTCAGCCAGGGAGAAATTTTAATTTCAAGAGACAAAATACAGGCGACGGAGGCCAGGGCAACTGTCCAACCAATGTGAATCAATCGAGTCAGTTGAGATTAACTTTTCCAGATTGCCAGATATGTGGGAAGAAACATGTAGGAGTTTGTAATAAGTTGAATGTGGTTTGTTTCAAGTGCAATCAGAAAGGGCACTATTCGAGGGAGTGCGAAATCAACCAGCAAGAAAGCCAGCAAGCAAGGATCAGCCTATCCGGAATCCAATAGTGAAGGTTCCAGCCATTGGATTTATGTGCTTCAAATGTGGAAAGCCAGGACATATAGCCAGGGATTGCAAGACACCAGCCCCAGTCATTAATGCATTGAGGATTATGGGATCTACCCCAGCAGTGAATGAGACACCAAGGGCTAGAGTTTTTGATATGTCTGTGAAGGACGCTATCCAGGATACTGATGTCGTGGCAGGTACGCTTAATGTGAATTCTTTATGTGCTATAGTGTTAATAGATTCGGGAGCAACTCGATCGTTTGTTTCTCAAGATTTTGTTAGTAAGTTAAATTGTCCAGTTGTGTATTTAAATGAAATAATGACTGTGGAATTAGCAAATCAAAAGCGTGTATCTGTTAATCAAGTTTGTGGGAATTGTGAGATTGAGATTTCTGGTAGTAAGTTTTGTGTAGATTTGATACCATTTAAGTTAGGAGAATTTAACATTATCTTAGGAATGGATTGGTTATCTAAGCACGATGCCCATATAGATTGTCGAAATAAGAAGGCAATGGTGAAGACGCCAGACGAAAGGATAGTAACGTTTAAGGGCCAGAAGCAAGCAAAGAAGTTCTTAACAATGATTCAAGCCAAGAAGTTACTATGACAAGGATGCGAGCATTTCGTTGTATATGTGATTGATAGACGTCAGGAGCCAGCGAAACTTGAAGATATTCCAGTAGTTAATGAATTTCCAGACGTGTTTCCCGATGAGTTACCAGGACTTCCTCCAGATAGAGAAATTGAGTTTGCAATCGACTTAGCACCTGGAACGGAACCAGTATCCAAGACCCCGTATAAAATGGTGCCCGTTGAAATGAAAGAACTAGCTAAGCAATTGCAAGAGTTGTTAGAGAAGATAAAGAAGTGTCAAGAAGAAGTAATGGATCAGGACATAAATCATTTGGTAGGTGAAGAATTATGCACGCAAAAGGACGATCAAGGTATTCTTAGGTTTTCTTCTAGAATTTGGATTCCACCAGTGATGGAGTTGAAGAATGAAATTTTACAGAAAGCTCATAATTCAAGGTATTCAATCCATCCAGGGAGCACCAAAATGTACATAGATTTAAAGGAAAATAATTGGTGGCCATATATTAAGAGGGAAATTGCGAAATGGGTTAGTAGATGTTATACATGTCAGAGAGTTAAAGCAGAGCATCAGAGACCAAGTGGATTACTACAACCATTGGAGATTCCAGAGTGGAAGTGGGAGCATATTGCCATGGATTTCATAGTTGGATTACCAAGGACAAAAGCTAATCATGATGCCACCTGGGTTATAGTGGATAGACTTACCAAGTCAGCTCATTTTCTGCCTATAAATGAAAGATTTTCACTCGACAAGTTGGTCCATATGTACCTGAAGAAAATTATAGTTCGTCAAGGAGTTCCTGTGTCCATCGTATCTGATCGAGATCCAAGATTTAAAAAAAGATTTTGGAAAAGTTTTCAAGAATGTTTGGGAACGAGACTGAATATGAGTACGACTTACCATCCACAAACGGACGGCCAGAGTGAAAGAACGATCCAGACTGTAACACCCCCAGATCCGGGGTCGGGGATCCGGGTTGTCACGGTCTTTCTTTCCATAATATCACTTCACTTAATTAATAATAAATAACCTCATGCTGTGACCCCACACTAACACACACCACAACCCGTTATAGTCTCAGAGATGAAATTGAAATAAGTACAAGTCTTTGAATCCACAATTTAGAATTATTACAACCCAAAATGATTACTTGATAATTTACAGTTAATTGCCATTATCTGCCACAAGTTATAATTATACATAATTTGATTCTCAAAAGTAGAATGCCTGAACTACAATGGGTCTACCTCTGCAGCTATAGCAGCTACAACATCATCGGGAAGACGCGGGACGCTTCCCACGCGCTTGCGCTGGGTCTGCTGGAGTCTGGCCATCTCTCCTAACTGTTGTTGTGTGATGAAGAAATAAAGCAAGAGTGAGCCTTACAGCTCGCAAGATAATATACATAGTGATAACAATAGTATAAGTATCTGAATGGATACTTAATAGAATCTCTATCGTATGCAAGATAATTACTTACTAGATATAAGTAAAAACAAGGAATGAAGTTACCAATACTTCACCACACTTATATCATTTATAAAGCTACTTGAACTACCACCGTTCAAAGTATTATAAGTTTTAAGAAAAACATCCCATAGATGAGACCACAAGTTAAGACTTGAATAGATTCAATCTTTGAAATATTATTGAATGAAAAGTTATGAGATACTTTATTTAGTCCTGATATATATATATATATCCACATATATATATCTCTGTAAACATTTCCTGGAACCTCTGTTATGTAAAGTATGAACAGAGTTTGAAACATCCAATGAATTTTGGAAAGGAAAAGAATTTTGGCATAAACCAGATATCTTGCTGATCAGGCAAAGATACCAATAAGTAACCTTTTCTACTGTAGATGGATGAATTCCTCACCGGTCATCACCCTGGCCGCATTAGGACCTCGCGCTAGACCGTTACCCGGCCCCTCACGCGTTGATGGACTGCCACCCAACCACTTACACAATAATAGACCGTACCCCGGCCTGTCGCTTATGCCGACTCAATCAAATGGACTTACTTCCCGAACATTGGGCAAGTAATCAAATTGTTTTCTCAAAACAGCAACCTCGTTGCGAATATAAAATACACCACAGAGCCGGATTCCCCAGGTTTTGAGCGAGTATTTAAATCCCCTTAAAAGGAAGATCTTAAATATAAAAAAAAAGAGTTTTGGGATCCACTCTGACTTTTAAAAATCATTTTGAAGACTCGAAAACACTTTAAAGAGTGTTTGGAGTAAAGCTGATTTAATGAAGTAAATCAGTCCCCAGAATATTTAGAAAATGACTGAATATTATTAATTAAATAATATTCCCATAAAGAATAATCTTTATAAAAATAATTGAAGTAGAAGTATTAAAATTTATACTTGAAACGAGTATTAAATAACCAAAGATATACTTATATGAAAGTATTATCTTTATTTGAATAATCGAAAATAAGTTTGATTATTGACACCTTATTCTTTAATAAAATAAAGAATATACCTCAGCAAATAATCGGAGTCATAGATCCTCAAATGAATATTCAAATAATATTCAATAAATAAAATAAGCTGAGTCATAATACCTCGAATGAATATTATAAATAATATTCATTAAATAAAATAAAGGAGTCATACATCCTCAAATGAATATTCAAATAATATTCAATAAATAATATAAAAGAGTCATAAGCCCTCGAATGAATATTCAAATAATATTCAATAAATAATAAAAGGAGTCATACGCCTTCGAATAATATTCGAAATAATATTCAATAATAAATAAAGTTTAAAGTTATCGAATAAACCTTATTCGATTAATAGTTTTGAAAACTATGACCATATATATATATAAATATATATATATATATCCATATCCATATATATACAAAATCTACTCGGGATCCTCGACTCCCGGTTTTAGAAAATATTTTCACCTTTGGGTCCCTATACTAAGGGTATATGCAAGATACCGCTATCCTCTAGCATAGGTATTAACAACTGAACCAACAGACATATATGGCAAGAATACGAAACAGGCATGCATATATATACCATATCAGCATGCTTCAATATATCGCAACATTTGCTAATATAAACATGCATCTATCACAAGATAATGCATATACATATATTCATCACAACAACAGTATAACGGATAGAATACTTGCCTGAGCGACTTGGGGGTGAGAAAGGCTCGGGACGAGTCTGATAACCTATAAACAACAAGTAAGTTGGAATTAAACCAAAGTCACTTGCAAATCTATACTTTAACTAACTTAGATTCTAACGCTTGTTTTGCGCTCACTGATTTGCTTAAGTCACTCGGGTACCCTCGGCTCCACTATTTTTAATAATTTAACCTTTACGAGTTTTAAAGCGATTCCTTCGCGAATGTCTTACCAACTGCCTAACACACTTACCATAAATGTTTCATACATTAATTAACCCTTTTTGGTCTTTAACCTACATTTCAAAGTAAGGCGAGGGAAAAAGTTTCGTTCGCGAAACGCCGTTACTTGAAACGGTCGTTTCTCCTAAACCGTGCATCGGAATCGAATGAACTACATATCAAAACGAAGCTCGTAACATGAGCTATCTAAACCTGGCAGTGGTCATAATCTAGCAGGGGGTTCTCGGGTCCTAATGCTATGCACAAAAACAGTCCAAAGAAAATCGGACGTTACGACGGCTATGTTTACGCGATTTCCAAATTTTAAACCATACAAAACCAACCACAAACCAACCTCAATCCAACATACAACCAACATCCATCCTTATCACATCATAACAACCCCAACCAATTCAATTTAATCATTCATACTTATGCTTAAACTTAACTTTAATCATACTTAAGTTCCTTTAAATCAAAACCACAACAATTACCATTCCATTTCACTACCATTCCAAATCTCAAACTCTAAATCATAACAACAAGCTACAATATCAACCCACTAATCAAAATCATCTTATAATATATAGGAATCTAGGGTTTGGAGATGGTATACCTTCCTTGAAGTGGTGGGTGGAGCTAGGAAGCCTTAAGAAGCTTGGAGAAGTCTTAAGAATGCTTGGATCTTCAAGAAAAACAAGAAAAAGTTCAAGTTAAAAACTTGAAAACACTATTCATTGTCTTCTTCTTTGATTAAATGAAGAAGATTGAGAAAGAATTAATGGCTTAAACTCATGATATAGTCCTAACTAAGCATGAAGATGATTAGGGAATTATCTTACCAATTTAGGAAGCTTGGATCTTTGATTTTGAAATTCTTGCCTTTAAAAAAACAAGAAAGCCGAGAGCAATGAAGAACTAAGGCCTTGGTTGCTTTTGATTTTTGATGGAAATGATTTTTACTTGGCTTGGTTGACTTGTTTTGTATTTGATTTAGTCAATTACTTTCTTGCCCTTGAAATTGTGTGGTTACAAAGCTACCACACCTCCTTCCTTCCCATGTCATGCTTATGTCATCTTCATGATGTCATCCTCCCTTCCTTGTCCTCTTTCTATTGGTTGGATGACATCCTTCCCACTAATCCCTTTGATTAACTTCCTAATCGTTTGCCTAATGACCGCTGATCTGTTATACGGTTCGCTTAACTTTCGTTCTCGTTTATCGTTTGAAGGATCATACCCGGGATCTTATTACTTAGGTTCCCTTAACCTTTCTCAATACATTATATTCCTTTTTATGATCCTCTATTATAATCCTTTAATTTAAATCCTTTTTATCCTGTTACCTTATACTCAATTCTCTCCGTATCTTGTGGATTTCCGGGAAAAACCAAAGTGTTCGGAATTGGATTCTGACGATCTTTACATACACTTATATACTTCATAGAGTACTAATAATATCCCAGAATATCCATAACAGAACCCCTACATAGTGTGGCGTGAAAAGTTTTCTCATTCAGCTAAAACACTATTCACAAGGGTTACAAAAAGTTGAAAAATTTTGGGGTTATTACACAGACAATCGAAGACATGTTACGTGTTTGTGCTATTGATTTCAAAGGAAGTTGGGACGAGCATTTACCTCTGGTAGAATTTGCTTACAATAACAGTTATCACGCCAGTATTGGGATGCCACCCTATGAAGCTCTTTACGGACGCAAATGCAGATCTCCAGTGTATTGGGAAGAGGTAGGAGAACGCAAAATACTTGTAGCTGAATTAGTGCAGCAGACAAAAGAAGTTGTTGAAGTTATCCAGAAGAGATTGATAGCAATACAAGACCGTCAAAGGAAATATGTAGATCAATCAAGGAAAGACATGGAATTCGAAGAAGGGAATTTGGTATTACTAAAAGTATCACCGTGGAAGGGATTAACGAGATTTGGGAAGAAAGGAAAGCTGAGCCCAAGATATGTCAGACATTTTGAGATTCTAAAGCGAGTTGGCAAAGTAGCTTACGAGTTGGCGTTACCTCCGCACATGGAGCACATTCACAATGTTTTTCATATATCGATGCTTAAGAAGTATAATCCAGACTCCAGGCATGTAATAGAATATGCGCCAATAGAGCTTCAGGAAGATTTGTCATATGTAGTGAGTCCGATAGAAATTCTAGGGGAAAGAGAGAAAGTACTGAGAAATAAAGTAGTAAAGCTAGTAAGAGTATTGTGGAGAAACCCAAAGGTTGAAGAGTCAACCTGGGAGTTAAAAAGTGATATGAGAGCAAAGTACCCTCATTTGTTTTCTTAGGAGATTCTGAGGACAGAATCCTTTTAAGGCGGGAAGGATGTAATATCCGGGATATATCATGTAATTATTTTTGCTAATAGATAATTATTATGTATGTTCAGTATCTATTCTGTGAATTAATTGTTAAGTGTTAAATGTGTTTGGATGTTTAAAAATAATATTAATTGAGTATTTTAATTTTTATATGTCCAAAATAAAATATAGATAATTGTCATATCTTCCTAATTATTTTTATGTTGATTTATGATTTTATAGGAAATATATGGATTTTGTAAAATCTTTTTTCGAGTATTTAAAAACTATTTTATACAATCGGGAACCAACCGACGTCATCTGTTTTTACATTTTTATAACCCGAAACTCTTTCGAGAACTCCTTCCTAACCCAATTGCAATATTTCGAGTATTTTCCATGTTTCGACTTTTTCGATCCGGCGTACAGTTTGTCCTGCGTGGGTCCTGGCGCAACATTTTCGATACATTATTCATTTCGGTAAATCAATAAAACTCGTATTTTTGATAAACGGGATCTTTTTATTAAACTATCACAATTATCATCTCGTAATACGTGTAACCAGGCGCTGAGACCAAGACTGCAGTACAAATTGTACTGGTTTGGATAATTATCCCGAAAACCGGTACTGTTTGGATCAGTTTTTATAAATAAACGTACCATTTTATATCCGGAACGATCCAACGGGATACTAATTTTCCATAATTATAAATAGCCTTTACCGTATTTTATTCCGTATCAAAAATCATTTGTAGACAGTAATTATATAATTTTCGAGAGAAAATTCATATATTCACAAACCTTTCTGAGAATCAAACAGCAATTCGAAGGTGTTAGTGATCTTTGTTTTCAACGCTCGAGTAACCAAATCAAAGGTCTTGAAGAGTACTATCAAAATATGTGATCCATACACCTGCAGAATCAAAGGTTTATTTTTGTAAATTTATTTATTTTCGAATTATTTTGATTAAAAATGTGAATTTTTGTTCAGATGATTGTTTGAATGATTTGATGATTGCATGTTGTAGAGCTTGTTCTCTTGATGATTTTGATATATTATATGACTGATTTGGAGTTCAATAACATGTTCAAAATTGAGTTTGATTTTTGAATTTTGAAATTAGGGTTTATAACCCGTATGAATGTTCTTAATTGAAATTTAGGGCTTTTTGATTTAGGGGTTATTAGCTGTTGTATTATAGTGGGTTGTGTTCCTTATGAAATTTGCAATCGATTGGTGTATAGCTCGTTAACAGAGGATTAATGAATCGAAGGGAGTTGTGTTTTTAAGTTTACGTCAAGCTCGCCGGAAACCAGCGAACTTCCCGGCCAGCTCAGGGGTTATTAATGTGTTTTGATTGCATGAATAGCTTCCTGGTTGTCTGTAGATCATATCTGGAGCTTGTGGTGGGGTGAGGATGCCGGGAATGTGTTCTCCAGCCATCCCCGAAGTTTTCCGGCGACCCATAGTAAAAATTGCAGTTTAGTCCCTGTACTTTTGAAGATGGTGAAGTTCAGTCCCTGAACTTTCCAGAGTTTGCAAGAATATGATTCCTGTTTTAAAAATATTAAAAATCATATTTTCCATTTATTTTAATTATAAAAATTCATTTTTAATTTCTGAAAATTCCAAAAATTATTGTTTTAATTCCAAAAATTATTTTTTAATTCAAAAATAAATCTAAATTAATTAGTTAATTAATTTCAGTTAATATTTAATTGATTAATTGGTCAATTAATTCGAAAATTAATTGATTAATTGATTTAATTAATTATTAATTGATTTTAATTAATTATTTAATTAGATTTAATTATTTAAAAATAATTTAAAAATTCCGAAAAATAGTTTCGAGCTTTAAAATATTATTTTAAATTGTTTTCAAGGCTCGATAATTATTATAAAATTGTTTTGAAGCCAGATTTGGCCAACCGAACCCTGTTTATTACTCTGAAATTGATCCAATGACCTGTTTTAATTCCGAAAAATATTTTAAAAATTATTTTAAATACCCGAAAGCCTATTTATAACCCGAGGCTTTTTTATAAATGATATATCATTGATTGTTTGATATGTTATGTGCTATATGTGACTTGTTGGTTGACTGTCGGTCTATATGTTCGGTGTTTACTTGTTTATAGCGTAACATTCAATCCGTTAATCGGATTTGGGTGAAACGAAGGGTAGATAGAAGTATGTTTCGAATAGAATCGTATAAGTTGAGTATTGATAGATGCTTATGATATGTGAGCAGAAGAGGCAAGGCGTAGAAAAGGGAAACAGATAGTCGAGGAGTACACAGCTGTGATTGGAAGTTAGTGCAGTATAGCAAGCTAGTACCATGCAAGTGTTCTGAACTTTTTCGAGATATATTGTAGATAATTGATAGTCCTGTTTTATATTGCAAGTGCTTTGAAGCACTGAACCCCAAAACCCTGATTCCAGTTATTGATCTTGAGCCGTAAACCTTATTCTTTCTAAACCAATGACTGTTGTATACCCAAATACGAACTACAAATATACAATACTACTCCACAAATACATACAAACTAAATACCAAACACTGAATCAAATTACTTATATATTCAAACCATTGTACCTTATGCTTCAAAGACCAAATCCTTGTAACCCTGAAACATTGATTCCTTTTTATCCAATTCTTTCATTACCTAACAGTCACGCTTTGAAATTTCCATATTGATCCTTTGTAAAGATTGAAACCATTTCATTATCGAACATCCAATGTAGTTTATGATTCTGTTTATTGCTTTATATTGTTTATTCTGTTATTATGTTAGAATTGGATAGTTTTTATAAAATTGTGGACCAGATTCATGGTCAGACCAGATTAATGGTCAACCTAGGCCAATGTGTGCTTTGGATCCAGTAGTTAGAGTAGTGATGTGTGCTTTGCTCGGGGGTTAGTGCATGACTGATTAGCAGCCTAACATTGGTTTTTAAATTGAAAATATAATATCCAATTCTAAATCATAATTCATTGTTCACTTGATATCATAACCCTTTTCACTTGATGATCATTATTCTCAGTCTTGTCATTGAGACTTGCTGAGCTAGTTAGCTCATTTGTGCGATGTTGTTTATGTTCTTTTCCAGTTAAGAAGGAACCAGTTGGTAGCGAGGATCCCCAGTCCAGCGTGAGAGCTAGGGGTTCAGGTTGATCGAGTTAAGCTAGTAGGCATCTTTTGAGATAATTTAAGTTTGTAAAAGTTTGTAATAATGCTTAATACTCAGTTCTGAGTTTGAATAGTTGGGATTTGGACGGTTTGTAATATAAGTGTGTGTTTGGCTTGTGTGCATACTTTAACCTGTTGCGATCCGTGGTAGTTGGTAAGTAGGGTCACTGCATATTATTATTATCTTTATTATTGTTATAAGCAGGTTATAAATAGGGTATGTGTGTGTGTGGACCCCAAACTTCTGACCCGGGTTTGGAGGGCGCCACATCCTACTCATGATTTGGAGCTAGCAGCTATAGTATTCGCTTTGAAGATTTGGAGACATTATTTATATGGAGAAAAATGTGAGATTTATACAGATCACAAAAGTTTAAAGTACATATTCACACAAAAAGAGCTTAACATGACACAAAGAAGATTGTTAGAGTTGATTAATGATTACTATTGCACGATCAACTACCATCCCGGTAAAGCAAATATTGTGGCAGACGCGTTAAGTCGAAAAGAGAAGTTGGATGTGTTATCAGTAGCCGAGGAGATATACAAGGAATTTCAGAAATTGGAATTGGATATCAGAGTTTGCAATCCTGATGAAGTAAAAATGTATAATATGATTTTCCATCCAGAGTTGTTAGGAAAGATAAGAAAGTGTCAAGAGGAGATAATGGATCACAACATTAATCATTTGGTAGGTGAAGAGTTGTGCACACAAAAGGACGATCAAGGTATTCTTAGGTTTTCTTCTAGAATTTGGATTCCACCAGTAACGGAGTTGAAGAATGAAATTTTACAGGAAGCTCATAATTCGAGGTATTCAATCCATCCAGGGAGTACAAAGATGTATAGAGATTTAAAGGAAAATTATTGGTGGCCCGATATGAAGAGAGAGATTGCTGGATGGGTTAGCAGATGTTATACATGTCAGAGAGTCAAGGCTGAGCACCAGAGACCAAGTGGATTATTGCAGCCATTAGAGATTCCAGAATGGAAGTGGGAGCACATTGCCATGGATTTTATAGTCGGATTACCAATGACAAAAGCCAATCACGATGCCATTTGGGTTATAGTGGACAGACTTACCAAGTCAGCTCATTTCCTGCCTATAAATGAAAGATTCTCACTGGACAAGTTGGTCCATACGTACCTGAAAGAGATCGTAGTTCGTCATGGAGTTCATGTGTCTATCGTATCCGATCGAGATCCGAGATTTAATTCGAGATTTTAGAAGAGTTTTCAAGAATGTTTGGGAACGAGGCTGAATATGAGTACAACCTACCATCCACAGATGGACGACCAAAGTGAATGAACAATCCAGACAATTGAAGACATGTTACGCGTTTGTGCTATTGATTTCAAAGGAAGTTGGGATGAGCATTTACCCTTGGTAGAATTTTCTTAGAACAACAGTTATCATGCCAGTATTGGGATGCCACCATATAAAGCTCTTTATGGACGTAAATGTCGATCTCTAGTATATTGGGATGAAGTAGGAGAACGCAAGATACTTGGGCCTGAATTGGTGCAACAGACAAAGGAAGTTGTTGGAGTCATCCATAAAAGATTAATAGCAGCACAATACCGTCATAGGAAGTATGCAGACCAATCAAGGAAATATATGGAATTTGAAGAAGGAAATCTAGTATTGCTGAAAGTGTCGCCATTGAAGGGATTGACAAGATTTGGGAAGGAAGGAAAACTGAGCCCTAGATATGTCGGACCTTTTGATATTCTAAAGCGTGTTGGCAAAGTAGCTTATGAGTTGGCGTTACCCCAATACATGAAGCACATTCACAATGTTTTTCACGTATCGATGCTTAAGAAGTATAATCCCGACTCTAGGCATGTAATTGAGTACGAGCCAATAGAATTTCAAGCAGATTTGACATATGTGGAGAGTCCGATAGAGATTCTAGAAGAAAGAGAGAAAGTGTTAAGAAATAAAATGGTAAAGTTAGTAAGAGTATTGTGGAGAAACCCAAAGGTTGAAGAATCAACCTGGGAGTTAGAGAGTGATATGAGAGAAAAATACCCTCATTTGTTTTCTTAGGAGATTATGAGGACATAATTCTTTTAAGGGGGGAAGGATGTAATATATGGGATATATCGTGTAATTATTTTGGTTAATAAATAAATATTATGCATGTTCAGTATGTATTCTGTAAATTATTTGTTAAGTGGTATATGTGTTTGGGTGATTAAAAATAATATAAATTGAGTATTTTAATTTTTATATGTCCAAAATAAAATATAGATAATTGTCATATCTTTCTATTTATTTTTATATTAATTTTTGACTTTATAGAAAATTTATGGATTTAATAAATTAGTTTTCCGAGTATTTTTAAATCATTTTATATAATCGGGAACCAACCGACTTCACCCGTTTTTACGTTTTTATAACCCGAAACTCTTCCGAGAACTCCTGCCTATCCTAATTATAATATTCCGAGCATTTTCCATGTTTTGATTTTTTCGATCCGGCGTACGGTTTGCCTGTGCGGGTCCCGACGCAATATTTTTGATACAAAATTTGTTTCGGTAAATCAATAAAACTCGTATTTTCGATAAACGGGATCTTTTTATTAAACTATTATAATTATCACCTCATAATACGTGTAACCAAGTGCTGAGACCAAGACCGCAGTACAAATTATACAGATTTGGATAATTATCCCGAAACTGGTACCGTTTTGGATCCATTTTTATAAATAAACGTACTATTTTATATCCGGTATGATCCAACGGTGTACCAATATTCCGTAAATATAAATAGCCCTTACCTTATTTTATTTTGTATAGAAAATCATTTGCAACCAGTAATTATATAATTTTAAAGAGAAAAACCCTAGTTTCTTATAACCTTCTGAGAATCAAACTATAATTTCGAGGTATTATTGAAATCTGCTCGGGAAGCTCTAGTAACTAAAACGAAGGATTTAAGGAGTACTATCAGATTCTTCAAGTTTCAGAACTGCAGAAATCAAGGTTTATTTTCTATATTTTTATTTATTTTCGAGTTATTTTGATTAAAATTATGAATTTTTGTTCGGATGATTTGATGATTGCATGTTGTAGAGCTTTTCTTCCTGATGATTTTGATATATTATATGACTGATTTGGAGTTCAATAACCTGTTCAAAATTGGGTTTAATTTTCGAGTTTCAAAATTAGGGTTTATAACCCGTATGAATGTTTTTAATTGAAATTTGGGCCTTTTTGTTCTAGGGGTTATTAGATGTTTTTATTGATTGTATCATGTTCCTTGTTGAATTTGCAATCGATTCATGTATATTACAACAACTGACAATTCATGGTTTGCTCGAATCGAAGCAAATAAAGTTCGCCGGAACCGGCGAACTTCTCGGCCAATTTCCGGCCAACTCCGGGGTTATTAGAACGATTTGATTGTTGGGTTGTGTTCCTGGTGATTAGGAGAAGTGATCTAGAGCTTGTGGAGGTGTGAGGATCCCGGGAACGCTGTCTCCGGCGATGGGATTGTAAAATTGCACTTTAGTCCCTGTACTTTTGAAAAGGATGAAGTTCAGTCCCTGAACTTTCCAGAGGTTGTAGAAATTGGATTCCTGTTTTAAAATATTTAAAAAATTATATTTTCCATTTATTTTAATTATAAAAATTCGTTTTTAATTATTAAAAATTCTAAAAATTATTATTTTAATTCCAAAAATTATTTTAAATTTAAAAATAAATCTGAATTAATTAGTTGATTAATTTTAGTTAATAATTAATTAGTTGATTGGTCAATTAATTTGAAAATTAATTGATTAAATGATTTTATTAATTATTAATTAATTTTAATTAATTGTTTAATTAGATTTAATTATTTATTTTTGATTTAAAAATTCTGAAAAATAGTTTTGAGTTTTAAAATATTATTCTAAATTATTTTCAAGGCTTGATAATTATTATAAAATTATTTCGAAGCCAGAATCGGCCAACCGAACCCTGTTTATTGTTTCAAAAATGGTTCAACGCCCCGTTTAAATTTCGAAAAAATGTTTAAAAATCCATATTAAGTATCTAAAAAATCCTTTTAACATCAAACCTTCTTTGAAAAGTATTTTCAATCAAACATCTTACGTGTTATGTGTTATATGTGCATTGATTAACATGTTAAATGCGTATGTGTACGTTATATGACTGCTTTGATCGTATCTTTCAATCTGTAAATCGGATTTGGGTAAAACGAAGGGTAGATAGAAGCTTATATCGAGTAAAATCATATGAGTTGAGTATTGATAGATACTTATGCTATGTGAGCAGAAGAGGCAAGGCGTAGGAAAGGGAAGCAAGTAGTCGAGGAGTAAGAGGTTGTGATTGAAAGCTAGTAGAGTGTAGCAAGCTAATACAAGGCAAGTGTTCTGAACTTTCTCGAGATATACTGTGAATAGTTGATAGTTCTGTTTTATATTGCAAGTGCTTTGAAGCACTGAACCCTAAACCTTGATTCTAGTTATTGATCTTTGAGCCGTAAACCTTATTCTTTATGAACCATTGATTATTGAATACCCGAATACGAACCACAGATATACGATACTACTCCACAAATACATACAAATAAATACTGAACACTGAACCAGGATTACTTACATACTCAAACCATTGTACCTTATACATTGAAAGACCAAATCCTTGTAACTCTGAAACTTTGATTCTCTTGTTATTTAATTCTTTCACCACATGATAGCCATTCTTTATAATTTCCATATTATTTTCTTCTAAAGATTGAAACCATCTCATGAATGGAAATTCAATATTATTTATGAATCTGTTTATTGCTTTACATTGTTTATTCTATTATTGTGATATAATTGGATTATTTTATAAAATTGTGGACCAGATTCGTGGTCAAACCAGATTGGTGGTCAAGTTAGGCCAATGTGTGCCTTTGATCCAATAATTAGAGCAGAGCTGTGTGCCTTGTCGGGGTTAGTGCGTGACTGATCAGCAGCCTAACCTTGGTTTTTAAAATGAAAATCTAATATCCAATTCTAAATCATTATTCATTGTTCACTTGATACCTTAACTCATTTCACTTGATCATTATTTATTCTTAGTATTGTCAATGTGACTTGCTGAGCTAGTTAGCTTATTTGTGCAATTTTGTTTATACTCTTTTCCAGTTAATAAGGAACCGGTTGGTAGCGAGGACCCCCAATCCAGTGCGAGAGCTAGGATTCCAGGTTGATCAGAATAAGCTAGCTAGCGACTTTTGGAATAGTTTAAGTTTGTGTAGTTTGTAATAATGTTTAATATTCAGTTGTAAGTTTAAATAGTTGGGATTTGGGCGTTTATAATATAAGTGTGTGTGTGGATTGTGTGCATACTTTAATGTTGCGATCCGTGGTAGTTGGTAAGTAGGGTCACTGCATATTATTATTATCTTTATTATTGTTATAAAAAGGTTATAAATAAGGTGTGTGTGTGTATGGACCCCAAACTTCTGACCCGGGTTTGGAAGGCGCCATATTTTTCACACCACCTTGAACTCCACTGCATTCGCAGCTTTCTGTGTCTGAGCCTTTTTCTTCTTCTTCTTCTTACCTTTCGGTTTAGAGGAAGAACCTTTCTCAGCTACATTCACTTGAACACTCTACCGAAATAATCCTTCAGCTGCCTAAAGTTCTGTCAGAAGTTCCGCGAGACTATAAAACCTCTTGTTCATGTTGTAATTCAAGCAAAACTATTCAAAACTCTTAGGCAAGCTCATACAGATAATGTCAATCTGGGTTTCCCCATCAAGTTCAGGACAAGGATCTCTATCTCATTCAAATGAGATATTATCTTGAGAACATGATCCCTTACAGGCGTTCCTTCAACCATCTGAGTGTTCATTAAAGCCTCCATGGCTACCTGCCTAGTAGCCCTAATATGATCTCCAAAAAGTTCCTTGAGATTAAAGAGCATATCTGCAGCAGTGGCCATAGACTGATGCTGATGCTGCAAAACATCCGACATTGCTACGAGAATGTAACACCGCGACATCTCATCAGCCTTAATCCACTGCTTATAATACTCTTTCTCATCTTCAGAAGCATCAGAAGCAGGCTGATCTGGCTTGGGTTCATAAGTGCAAAACTTGTACTCCTCAGCAGTCAACAAAATGTCCAAATTTCATTTCCATTCTATATAGTTAGGTTCGGTAAGTTTGTTATCCTTAAGTATGGTGAACAGTGGATTAAACCCCATTATATCCTGAGAATCATGAATAAAAACATCACATAACACATAAAGGGTGCATTAAATATTAATACCTATTGGTTCCTCTAACAATTATTAAAATTAATGCACTAAAATTGAAATACCATAAGTTTCTGGTACATCACGATGGGTGACATGTATACCACCTAAATTTGTTTAAATGTTACTTCGGTCCTATTACTAAATAATACGCCACGTTGGGGTGGTCAATATTATTTTTCATAGCTAATTTTATACCATTATCAAATCTTAAATCATAATTATACCAGATTCCATCAAATGATATCTTATAATTATCCGAAATCTATGAAACTTGGTACGCCACAATGGGTGACATGTATACCTTCCAATATTCGTTATTAATTAAGAAGTTTGTTCTAGTAATCTCCTTAACATTCTAGACACCATAAATTACATGCCACGATGGGTGATGTATATATAATCTATATTTGTCTTTATGTTAAATTACATACAAATAATAATGGAGACCATGGGATTTGATTTCATATCAATTCCCTCTCCCACTTAGTATTTACTTTGATGATTTTAATCTAGATGCATCGTCCTATGTTCTTTCTTCGAATTTCACATGTAATATGTAAACAACAAAGAACACATAACATAGAAGCATACTCGCATGATTAAAGCATTTAAAACATTCCTATGTCCATGTCATTCTAGCATGCTGGGGTTAGTATCACATGGCATAATAACACAGAGAAGAAACACATAATAGCAATAATCAAGATCAGCAGAAACTAATAAAGCAAATTCACTATTATTATAACGACTCGTGTATTTTTATTTTATTTCTAATAATTGGAAGTGTAATAAAGGATTAAGTAAATAAATAAAATATGTGTATTAGTTTTGAAAGCAGTTATTGATTGTTATTTAATTATTTATGATTGTTGTTATATGAGATTGAATTGTGTGATTTATTAATGAGATATATGATTTTATTTTTGCTTATAAAAGTGATTTTTATTGTAGTTTTAATTTCATAACTACTTGGATGATTTCTAAAATTAGTTTTATAATTTTATAATTTTGATAATTATTTTTAGGACTTTATAGAATTGAGAAATTAAGATTTTATTAATTACTAATTTTTAAATGATTTTCTGATTGTGTTTATTTGTAAAGTCCCTATTTAATTATGGAAATCTTCAAAAATTACTAAACTCATATTGTATGAAGGTTATAATATTCGGACAATTTTAAAATTATTTTGGGAATTTTCAGGAATCGTTTCACCCGCGCGTCGTCTCGTTATTTGTTAAAAAGCGGATACGAAGAGCACCTTAAAAAGTGTTTTAAAAATTTCGAAATTCACATTTTATAAACTCCAGGATATTTATGACATTTTGGAATTATTTTTGCAATTTTTTGAAATTATTTTTCGTACACCCAAATTCGTTAATTTCAATTCCGGGACAAATCGAGCCATAAAAACCCTCATATTTATCATATATACTACGTGTTAGTTTATTGAAACAGGAGGACACGTGGTGCTTTAGTTTTGCAGCAGCTGTTAAACAAAAAAATATAAACCCCCTCCCCTTTTTCTTTCTATTCGTCCCTGCTACAATCTCTTTGTCTCTCTCTCTTTCCTGTTTCTTCTTTCACTTTTGTTTCTGTTGTTGCTTCGGTTTTCCGGCACCGTCGTGACCCGCTTAATTTTCCGGTTGCTCTGTTTCCGGTAATTATCCCGACTGTTGCTTCCAGTTTCATTGTGGCTCACTTTGCTTGCATATGTATATACTTATATGTATATGTATGTGCTGTGTTGTGTGTGTAATTGTGTTGTGTGTGTTTGAGTGGTGGTAGAAGGTGGCACCGCCGCTTGTGTTGCCGTCCTGTTGTGGTTCTGCGGCGCGTTTGTGCGTGTTGATTTCTTGGGTTCCTGTTCTGTTGATTTGGCTATTGGGCCTGCAGTTTGGGCCGATACATTTGGGCCTTTTTCTGTTGGGCCAAGATTATGCAGTTGGGTTTGATTATTATTCTTATTCTGCAGGAATTATTGAGTAAAATTCGTGATATTATTAATTCGCGTGGGAAAATATTTATTAATAAATCGGTGGAATTTATTTGGATACCCGAATATTTCTGGCACCAATAAATTTTGCCGCCGTACCGCGATGACTCGTTACGAGCGGACGGTGGACGGTGATGACGTTGTTCTGAGTCCTAAATTTTATAAATAAATAAAAGGATTACGTAAAATATTTTTGGACTTAAATAATTAATTTTGATTGGTATTGGGATGTACGTTGTATAAAATGGTGGAAGAATATTGTGGATTGTTGCGAGTATTGACGTTGATTTTAATCAATGGGTAGTTTTATAAATAAATAAGATGCTGCCAAAATTTTCTAAAAATATTCTGACTACGTAATTATGTGTATAATAATGATACGAGTCGGGTTATCAGATTGAGTTTGTTAGAATTTGAGGATATCAAGCATGTCGGTGTAACTGATTAGGGTATTCTGTGTTTGTAGATTCCGATCGAGTTTTTCCAGGATTAAAGTCAGCGTGAAAGCTACTTAGGGTTTTGTAAAGCGTTGCAAGGCAAGTACCCTCATCCCCGTTGGGTACGTAAGTCTGTGTCTGCTGTCAGGGATTTTCCTCCCGGCTGCGGTCCTTGTTCTTCCATGATGAGACCTCCGGTACCTCCTGTGGCCCCTAGTGGTACTTCTTCACCGATCCCTTACCATGTCCATAGGGTGGTGAATACTTCCTTTATCAGAGATCAGAGTCCAGAGTTTGCCGCTCAGTTGGATCAGGTACCTATTGCATCATTTCAGTGTATTTCTTCCCCTTCCCCTGAGGTGCGAGCCCGTGTGCGAGCATTGACCCAGATGGCTGTAGAGAGGGCTAGATCTGTTAACCGTTTCATTAGTTCAGAGTTCAGAGCGGTGCAGTATCAGGACCTAGTGAACTGGCTAGTTTTTGAGCTAGGTTCCATTGGTGGCAGTGGTAGTGGCTAGACAGAATCGCAGCAGAGCGATGCAGAGCTCAGAGTGACTTCTAGGAGTTCTGTAGTTGTTTACTTTATATATGTACATTATGTTGTGATAGTTTGTAGTAGGCGAGGCTGTTATGACAGCCAATTTTGGTGTGTATTCGGATGGTTCTTTTCAGTTGAATTTTCAGTTGTACTGGTTGGATTCTGTTGATTATTGTGTTTCAGCTGCTTTATCTTATTGTTCAGTTTTTATATATTGTGCGTTGCTATTATTGTTGTTGTTTCTGTTGCTGGTATTTTTAGATTATAATCATTCACTCAGGACGGATCCAATTAAAATGGGGATGAGAATATTGTCTTAATGGAAACGCTCTCCTGATGCATAAATATCAACTGTTGGAGCAATTCATTTTCTTTAATATGACTATTATGTTTCAGGAGATGCCACCAAAGAGAAATTCTCAGCCCAATAACGGATCTGCTGGGGATCCTTTCGTGAGTGACATGATGAACTTGTTGCGTCAGCAGTCTGTACAGTTGGCCCAACAGTAACAACAAATCCAGCAGCAACAACAACAATTGCAATAATAACAACAACAACAGCAACAGCTCATACAACAACAACAATAAATCCAACAACAGCAACTACAAATCCAGCAGCAGCATGAGGTAAGAGGGGCAAATCAGGGTGTTAGTTTTAAGTCTTTTCAAGCGGTGAAGCCCCCAGAGTTTAAAGGAGAGGTAGATCCTGTTGCTGCCAGGATATGGTTAAAGGAGATGGAAAAGGCGTTTGCGCTCACCAAGGTGAGTGAGAGTTTAACGACTGATTACGATAGTTATTCTCTAAGGAATGATTCGAATTATTGGTGGGAGTCTACGCGAGCCCTAGAAGGAGAAGGTCCAGTTCCATGGACCAGATTTACAGAGTTGTTTTGGAGAAATACTTTCCAGACTGTCTCCATAGTCAAATGGAAGTGGAATTTTTTGGAACTGAAATAAGGGTATAAAAGTGTCACGGAATATGAAGCAAAGTTTACGGAATTGGCCCGTATAGCACCAGAATATGTGAGTTCAGAAGCTCAACGAGCGAAGCGGTTTCAACAAGGGTTGAAGCCAGAAATAAGGAGTGGAGTTGTAGCCTTATAACTCAAGACATATACTTCGGTAGTTCAGGCTTCCCTAGTGATAGAAAGTGATCAGAAATTAGCTGCAAAGGAGCAGGGTGAGAAGAAAAGGAAATTTAAAAATGGACCCCCTAGATCAGAATCAGGAATAGCAAGTCGGAAGTTCCAACGTTGGTTTGGAAGGAATAAGAATAAGAGGTTCAAGAGGCAGGATTTTCCCCAGGCTAAACCCGGTACTACTTCAGTTAACTCTGCCCCAACGAGAATGAGTAAGCCAGTGGCTGATTGTAGGATGTGTGGGAAAAAGCACAGTGGACAGTGCCGAGAGAATGTTAATTGTTTTAAGTGTGGACAGAAAGGTCACTATTCCACGGAATGTAAGCCTGAAATTTAAGGAGTTACTTGTTTTAGTTGCGGCAAAGTGGGACACATAGCTAGGAATTGCAAGTCAGTGACCCAAGGTAATGCGGGAAGGAGTGTGTCTCAAGGACCAGCAACCAGTACTGCGAGAGCTAGGACTTTTAAGATAACCCAGAAGTCTCCAGTTCATGACTCTGATATGGTTGCAGGTACGCTTACTCTTAATTCCGTACCTGTTAACATTTTGTTTGATTCGGGAGCGTCTAAATCTTTTATATCTGTGAATTGTGTGAATAAAATGCAATTGATGTTAGAAGACCTAGACGAACCTCTAACCATAGAAGTGGCTAATAAAGATAAAGTACCTGTAAAACAATTTTGTCCTAGATGTTCCCTCGAGATTTCAGGGTACATGTTCCCTGTTGACTTAATACCTTTCGAGTTGGGCGACTTTGATGTTATTTTAGGCATGGATTGGTTATCTTTGCATAAGGCGAATATAGACTGTAAGAAAAAGAGAGTTGTTATGTATACCCCAGATAATAAAAGGATCAGTTACCAAGGGCAGAGGCAAGATAGGAAGTTTCTCTCAGTGATGCAAGCAAGAAGATTGTTGCGGCAAGGATGTGAGGCGTACTTGGCTCATGTAGTAGATACGAAGAAAGATACCCCTTTTTTGGATGAGATCCCTATAGTAAGAGAGTTCCCTGACATTTTCCCAGAAGAGTTACCAGGATTGCCACCTGATCGAGAGATAGAGTTTTCCATTGATTTGATACCTGGAGCTGAACCAGTTTCTAAGGCTCCATATAGGATGGCCCCAATGGAAATGAAAGAATTGGCTAAGCAACTTCAGGAATTATTGGATAAGGGAGTTATTCGACCCAGTGTTTCCCTGTGGGGTGCTCCAGTGCTATTTGTGAAGAAAAAGGAAGGAAGTATGAGATTGTATATTGATTACAGAGAGCTGAACAAGTTGACGATAAAGAATAAGTATCCTTTGCCGCAAATCGATGATTTGTTTGATCAGCTTAAGGGAGCATGTTACTTCTCAAAGATTGACTTAAGATCTGGCTACTACCAACTGAAGATAAAGCCTGAAGATATTCCCAAGACTGCATTCAGAACAAGGTATGGCCATTATGAGTTTCTAGTAATGTCGTTTGGATTGACGAATGCGCCAGCGGCTTTCATGGATTTGATGAATAGAGTATACAAGGAGTATTTGGATAAGTTTGTTATTATATTTATTGATGACATCCTTATATATTCGAAGAACCCAGAAGATTACGCGGTGCATCTACAGATTGCCCTACAGAAATTAAGAGAAAAACAATTGGATGCGAAGTTTTCTAAATGTGAGTTTTGGCTGACGGAAGTACAATTTCTTGGTCATGTAATAAGTAAGGAAGGTATCAAAGTAGACCCGGTAAAGATCGAAGCCGTATCAAAGTGGGAGCAACCAAAGACACCAACATAAATAAGAAGTTTTCTTGGATTAGCAGGATATTATCGAAGATTTGTGAAAGATTTCTCTAAGATTGCGTCCCCATTAACCAAGTTGACTAGGAAGAATGAGAAGTTCATTTGGACGGAAAAGTGTGAAAAAAGTTTCCAGGAATTAAAATGAAGATTAGTGACGGCTCCAGTATTAGCATTGCCAGATGAGACGGGAAATTTTGTAATCTACAGTGATGCTTCTTTGAAAGGATTGGGTTGTGTGTTAATGCAACATGACAAAGTGATTGCTTATGCCTCCAGACAGCTAAAGCCTCACGAGCAGAAATATCCAGTTCATGACCTTGAATTGGCGGCTATAGTATTTGCTTTAAAATTATGGCGTCACTACTTGTATGGAGAGAAATGCGATATTTACACTGATCATAAGAGCCTGCAGTACATATTCACGTAAAAGGATCTGAACATGAGACAGAGAAGGTGGTTGGAATTGATTAAGGATTATGATTGTTCAATTAATTATCACCCAGGTAAAGCCAATGTAGTGGTTGATGCCTTGAGTAGGAAAGAAAGGTTGAATCTGGTTAAGATTGCCGAAGAATTAGCACAAGACTTGGAAATAATGAAAATTGAAGTTCGAGTTCTTAACGAAAGTCAGGAACAACTATATGAAGTTACTTTCCAGCCGGCATTGATGGAAAAGATCAAAAGGTGTCAAGAAGGAGTTATGGAACAGGAATCAGATACGTTGACTGGAGAAGAGCTGTGTACTCAAAAAGATAGTCAAGGTTTGTATAGATTTTCGTCCAGAGTTTGGATTCCTAATGTAACGGAATTGAAGAACGAAGTATTGCAAGAAGCGCATAACTCTAGGTTTTCTATCCACCCTGGTAGTACCAAGATGTACCAGGATTTGAAGAGAAATTTTTGGTGGCCAGGAATGAAGAAGGATATTGCCAATTGGGTAAGTGTCACGTGTGTCAAACGGTGAAAGCAGAGCATCAACGACCGAGTGGATTTTTATAACCTTTGGAGATTCCCCAGTGGAAATGGGAAGAGATTGCCATGGATTTTGTAGTGGGATTGACAAAGACGAGAGCGAATCATGATGCTATTTGGGTAATCATTGATAGGTTGACTAAGTCGGCGCATTTCCTTCCGATTAATGAAAGGTATTCGTTGGAAAGGCTAGTTAAGTTATACTTGGATGAGATAGTTACCAAACATGGAGTGCCTGTTTCTATAGTGTCGGATCGAGACCCGAGATTTAATTCCAGGTTCTGGACTAAATTCCAAGAGTGCCTAGGAACGAAATTGAATATGAGCACCGCTTATCATCCTCAGATGGATGGCCAAAGTGAGAGAACGATTCAGACCATAGAGGATATTTTGAGAGTCTGTGTTCTAGATTTTAAAGGTAATTGGGATGAGCACCTACCTTTGATTAAGTTCTCGTATAATAACAGCTACCATGCCAGTATTGGGATGCCACCTTACGAAGCTTTGTATGGACGAAAGTGTAGGTCACCGTTGTATTGGGATGAGGTAGGAGAAAAGAAAGTTTTAGGTCCTGAGTTGGTTCAGCAAACCAAAGATGCCATAGTGTTGATTCGGAAAAGGTTGGAAGCAGCTCAAGATAGATAAAGAAAATACGCAGATTTGCATAGGAAAGATATGGACTTTGAGATAGGAGCTCTGGTGTTACTAAATGTGCACCTTAGAAAGGGTTAGTACGATTTGGTCAGAAGGGTAAACTTAGCCCTAGATTCATAGGTACCTTGAGGTTTTGAAGAAAGTGGGAAAGGTCGCTTATGAGATAGCGTTACCACCGCAGTGGCAGCACATCCATAATATGTTCCACGTGTCTATGTTAAAGCCCTATGTCCCTAATTCAAATCAAGTCATAGAATATGAACCGATTGAGCTTCAACCAGATTTGTCCTATGCGGAACAACCGGTCCAAATCCTAGATCGTAAGGAACGAGTTCTTAGGAATAAATCGATTCCTATAGTGAAAATTTTGTGGAGAAATCCTCGAGTAGAAGAGTCTACTTGGGAATTAGAGTCAGACATGCTTGATAAATATCCTCATCTGTTTAGTTAAGTCAGATTCTGGGGACAAAATCTTTTTAAGGGGGAAAGGATATAAGGACTCGTGTATTTTTATTTTATTTCTAATATTTGGAAGTGTAATAAAGGTTTAAGTAAATAAATAAAATGTGTGTATTGGTTTTGGCAGGAGTTATGGATTGTTATTTAATTATTTATAATTGTTGTTATATGAGATTGAATTGTGTGATTTATTAATGAGATATATGATTTTATTTTTGCTTATAAAAGTGATTTTTATTATAGTTTTAATTTCATAACTACTTGGATGATTTCTAAAATTAGTTTTATAATTTTATAATTTTGATAATTATTTTTAGGACTTTATAGAATTGAGAAATCAAGATTTTATTAATTACTTATTTTTAAATGATTTTCTGATTGTGTTTATTTGTAAAATCCCTATTTAATTATGGAAATCTTCAAAAATTACGAAACTCATATTGTATGAAGGTTATAATATTCGGAGAATTTTAAAATTATTTTGGGAATTTTCAGGAATGGTTTCACCCGCGCGTCGTCTCGTTATTTGTTAAAAAGCGGATACGAAGAGCACCTTAAAAAGTGTTTTAAAAATTTCGAAATTCATGTTTTATAAACTCCAGGATATTTATGACATTTTGGAATTATTTTTGCAATTTTCTGAAATTATTTTTCGTACACCCAAATTCGTTAATTTCAATTCCGGGACAAATCGAGCCATAAAAACCCTCATATTTATCATATATACTACGTGTCAGTTTATTGAAACAGAAGGACATGTGGTGCTTTAGTTTTGCAGCAGCTGTTAAACAAAAAAATATAAACCCCTCCCCTTTTTCTTTCTATTCGTCCCTGCTACAATCTCTTTGTCTCTCCTCTCTTTCCCGTTTCTTCTTTCACTTCTGTGTCTGTTGTTGCTTCGGTTTTCCGGCACCTTCGTGACCCCGCTTCGTTTTCCGGTTGCTCTGTTTCCGGTAATTATCCCGACTGTTGCTTCCAGTTTCATTGTGGCTCACTTTGCTTGCATATGTATATACTTATATGTATATGTATGTGCTGTGTTGTGTGTGTAATTGTGTTGTGTGTGTTTGAGTGGTGGTAGAAGGCGGCACCGCCGCTTGTGTTGCCGCCCTGTTGTGGTTCTGCGGCGCGTTTGCGCGTGTTGATTTCTTGGGTTCCTGTTCTGTTGATTTGGCTATTGGGCCTGCAATTTGGGCCGATACATTTGGGCCTTTTTCTGTTGGGCCGAGATTATGCAGTTGGGTTTGATTATTATTCTTTTTCTGCAGGAATTATTGAGTAAAATTCGTGATATTATTAATTCACGTGCGAAAATATTTATTAATAAATCGGTGGAATTTATTTGGATACCCGAATATTTCGGGCACCAATAAATTTTGCCGCCATACCGCGATGACTCATTACGAGCAGACGGTGGACGGTGATGACGTTGTTCTGAGTCCTAAATTTTATAAATAAATAAAAGGATTACGTAAAATATTTTCAGACTTAAATAATTAATTTTAATTGGTATTGGGATGTAGGTTGTATAAAATGGTGGAAGAATATTGTGGATTGTTGCGAGTATTGACGTTGATTTTAATCAACGGGTAGTTTTATAAATAAATAAGATGCTGCCAAAATTTTCTAAAAATATTCTGACTACGTAATTATGTGTATAATAATGATACGAGTCGGGTTATCAGATTGAGTTTTTAAAATTTGAGGATATCAAGCATGTCGGTGTAACTAATTAGGGTATTCTGTGTTTGTAGATTTCGATCGAGTTTTCCCAGGATTAAAGTCAGCGTGAAAGCTAATTAGGGTTTTGTAAAGCGTTGCAAGGCAAGTACCCTGACCATTCTTCTTATGGTTCAGTGCATATGAATAGCTAAATGTTTTATTCTCGTAATGGAACAGAAACGTTTTAAGTTACGTATCCCCTGTGTTTAAAAATGTTATTTAAAATTATGTTTTGGGGAAAAGTAAATTCTGAAAATACCTATCTCTAAATGTGATTGAAACAAAAAGAGGATTTGAATAGTGTGCTGTAACATAATTGATTTTAAAAAGAGATAGGTAAAAGTGATTTTTCTGAAAACTAGGTTAAAACGATCAGATATGGGATACGTTGGGGCCAAAGTAGGCCTATTGAGGTGGCGTAAGAGGCTAATTCGGTTGCGCGCACTGTATAACCGATTATTCCAGCAGGTCAGAGACCTAGCTAATCTCTGAGTTCCGGAACAGGTAAATGAGATGGCAGTTGGAGCCATAAATGAGATGGCAGTTGGAGCCGTCTGGTGTTGATAGCCTGATCAGCTGTCTTCACATATCCGCTACGTATCTGATTTGGTTTTGTGATTCCCGTAAGGGTACGAGTAGTTGATACAGTAATGTTATAAGTGTGACTAGCATGCTAAAATTGGACTCTGGTGTTTTTACAGCACACTGCTATGTTGTTTTGATGAAGCATGCTAGTTAGTGATATCCAGTTTTCTCTGATTTTGTTGCATAATGTTGATATCATGATTACAGTTATGTTCCTATCATTGTTACATTACTGTTTTATTCTGTTATTCATATTTTGGTACTGCTGAGCGATTATGCTCACCCTTGCAAACTGTTATGTATATTTCGTAGATGCCTAGAAGATCAGTCAGACCGACCCATGTTTCCGCCCCTACTGGACCCAGCTCCTCTGAGGTAGTTTGTATCAGGCCATGAGGTCTGAGGAGTTGCTGAATAAAGTTAGAGTGTGTTAGATGTTAAATAAAGAGTTTGTAGTATTGAGAACCTGAATTATACTTGAACCTAGATCGGATCTTGATTCGGGGTCAGGTTAGTATATTTTAATAATAATTCTGTTGTTTATATTTTTGGTAATTGTGTTTAGTGACGTCAACTCCTGACCCCGGGGTTGAGGCCGTCACAATTATGGCCTTATATAAGCTGATCAATGAATGTCTTGATCAATGGATGTCCTTATCAACAGATGTCCTGATAAACTGATGTCTTGATCAACGGATGCCCTGAAATTCATCCTTCGAATTTTTTTGAAAATCTTCGAGAGCCCAATTGAACGCCTAAACAGCCTTAGAACAACTTGAAACTGGGGTAATAGATTTGTAGATATATTGCAGCATCTTCCTCTCGTTCTATCATTTTCGTAAAGGTATCGTAAGCCTAACTCGGACATTGTATGTAAAATCTGCAGCCAAAATAGAGAAGCTCCCCGAAAACAGAATGCAGCAGCGGAAAATCTCTGTTTCTTACAGCTTCGTTGATTGAACAATTATATACAGCTTAATACAACTGAATAAGCCTATTCTATTACATCATATCATAACCTTCATCATAGCCATAATAGTGAATACCAACCTTCATCACAGAATCAATACAAGCATACCACTATATACATGTATATATAATTATGACATGGACTTCATATCATAAAACGCAGAACCTAGAACCAGGTTCTGATGCCAATTGTTAGGAAAAAAGAATCTTGGCCCTGCGTTTTATGATATAAATAACTTTAGAGAGTTCGAACAAAACGTTAACCTTAATCGCTACGACGCAAGCGATTCAAATCCACGTCTTCTACTGTATTCCTCGATTCTTCTTGGATGAAGTGTGGGCTTCGATCTCCCAAGGTGTACCTCTCCAGATAGCTCCGAAAATCCAAAACCCTAGCTGGATCCTCGAGAAAAACGGTTGCCTCTCTCAAATCCTAGGATCTTATTTCATTTTTGTGTTCTCGTGTTCTCATGTTCACGCCACCTATCCATGATTAGGTCGGGCCTTCCAATGACATTCTATGCCAAGCCCAATGACATTAAATATTAATTCAATCCACTAAAAAATTAATATGTGCACTACCTTTCCTAACTCCATAATTTAATCTTTTAATTCGGCTCCCATATTATTTGCTTATTAAATTCCCCATGTTTAAGATATCGCATGTCCATTAATTAGATTAATTTCTGACAATCAATTTAATCAATATCTTTTATCCTTGATCATCTACTCAACCTTATAATTATGCAAAAACAAATCTGCCTGCGGGATTAAAGCATAATTATCTTTATGAGCTTTCAAGAGGACATCATCACCCGAATATATTTTTCAGACATGGTTTCCTTTTATAGTCAATATCCGACTCTATATATAATGTCATTGCCCAATACATAAATTCGTAATTTAAAATAAATTACTTAATGTATGAATCAAGGCATGTGCATTAAATACAAGTGTCAATCACTATATCCGGATTAAGAACCTAAGCAATAATAATATCGTAGAATCTTAGTTCTTCTTTATTGTCAAAATAAATGAATTATTCTACTATTGTGATCCCGTTTAATATACACAAAGTATACAAGTATTATTCAATAATCAAGATAAACTATTTTTAAATAATACTTCAGTCGTTCCAGTGGTTTGTCTAATACCACTTAGACTGTGAACCTTTACTATATTATATAAGTAGTTTGACAATCTAATCTTCTGCTATCCCATTTGATACTAGATTGTCTACAATATATAATATACAGACAATGTGAAAACATGCATTCACGATTCTCAAAAGATTATTATATACTTCAAATGAATAGGTCAGTATATACCCTAACAGCCTCTTCATCTAGAGCTAATATACCACAATAGAGAAAATGGACTAGAGATCACCCAATTGAATTGATTATTGGTGATGCATCTTCACGAGTGCAAACAAGGAAATCAACTCAAGAAGAATGTCTATACAACAGCTTTCTGTCTCAGGAAGAACCTAAAAAGGTAGAAGAAGCTATGTTGGATCCTCATTGGAGCTAAACCAATTTGAAAGAAATAAAGTTTGGAAGCTGGTACCCAAGCCTAAAGGAAAGCATCCTATTGACACCAAATGGGTATTTGGAAACAAGATGGATGAAAATGGTATAGTGGTCAGGAACAAAGCTAGATTGGTTGCCAAGGGCAACTGTCAACAAGAAGGAATAGATTTTGATGAGACCTTTGCTCCTGTTGCAAGACTTGAAGCCATCGGAATTTCTCTAGCCTATGCAGCCCATGCTAATTTCAAAGTCTATCAAATGGATGTTTAAAGTGCATTACTGAATGGATATTTGGATGAGGAAGTTTATGTCAATAAGCCTCCTGGTTTTGAAGATCCCAACTTTCCAGAATATGTCTACTATCTTTTGAAAGCACTATATGGAATGAAGCAAGCACCCAAAGCTTGGTATGATACTTTGTCAAAGTTTCTCTTAGAAAATCATTTCATAAGAGGTACTATTGATAAAACTTTATTCTATAGAAATGTTATTGGCTCTAGTATACTTGATCAAATTTATGTAGATGATATTATATTTGGCTCTATAGATGAAAAAATTTGTAAAAAGTTTGCCAAATTGATGCAAAGTAAATATGAAATGAGCATGATGGGATAACTAACTTACTTTCTTGGTTTACAAGTTAAGCAAGTTAGTGATGGAATATTCATTAGCCAAACCAAATATATTTATGATCGCTTAAAGAAGTTTGACTTAATGGATTGCACATCTGCAAAAACTCTCATGGCCACTGCAACTAAACTTTAAGTAAACACTACTGAAAAGTCCGTGGATATTTCAAGCTATAGAGGCATGGTTGGCTCAATTTTATATTAAATAGCCAGTAGGCCAGATATAATGTTTGCTACTTGTCTCTGTGCTACATTTCAGGCTGATCCTAGAGAATCTCATTTAATAGTTATTAAGAGAATTTTCAGATATCTCAAAAGAACACCAAAATTTGGCATTTAGTATCCTAGAGATTCTGGTTTTGATCTAACTGGTTATTCAGATGCAGATTATGCAAGTTGTAAAATTGATAGAAAAAGTACTACAAGAACCTGTCAATTTCTAGGAAATAAGCTAGTATCAAGGTTCAATAAAAAGCAAAATTTAGTCTCTACTTCTACAGCTGAGGCTGAATATATAGCTGCTGGTAATTGTTGTGCACATATTTTATGGATGAAAAATCAACTGTTGGACTATGGTCTACAGGTGAATAAGATTCCTATTTTCTGTGATAACACAAGTGCCATTGCAGTCACTGAAAATCCAGTACAACATTCAAGGACCAAGCACATTGACATCAAGTACCACTTCATTAGAGAACATGTGTGACGGCCTCAACCCCAGGGTCAGGGGCTGACATCACCAAAAATATGATAAATTATAACAAAAACTGCTAAATAAACTTTATTATAATACACGACCCCAACCAGGAGCCGAAACAGGTTCAAGTATTATTTAGGTTACAACACACACACTAACTTATTCAAAACCAGACACTCTCACTTATTACAGCAACTCATCAGACCTCAGGGCCTGATACAAACTACCTCGGAGGAGCCGGGACCGGAGGCTGACACTCTACGCTGACCTGGTCTTCTAGACATCTGCAATAAATAAATACAAAACAAGCTGCAAGGGTGAGCAATCCATTGCTCAACAGTACCTCTATATGAATAACCAGTAACATGTTGTATAAAACAATATAGGAACAGATATTAAACTGATATAAGAGAAATCCGTAAAACAGGTATAAACTGGATATCAAAACTAGCATGCTTTGCAAAATAACATCATCTGTAGTGTGCTGTGTGAAAATACCAGAGTTCAATTTTAGCATGCTATTTCCTTTCCAAAACCACTGTCCATTGCTGGACCAATAAATCACGGGTCCCGTTACAGGGACTATAAACTATTCCAACTTTATCAGATATATAAAAGAGGATGAATTCTAGGGACAGCTGATCAGTCTATCCCACCATAAATTTCGTTCCGGAACTCAGAGACTAGCAAGGTCTCTGTCATGCTGGACTAAGCGGCCTAACATTGCGCGCATCCGACTTAGCCTCTTACGCAACCATGCTGGGCCGTTACCTAATAACGGACCTCTTACGCTAACTGACCATCCAATATCTGATTTATTTTTATCCAGTTTCCAAAACCATTTACACCTATCTCTTTTTAAACGATTACAGTACACATTATAAAAATCTCTCTTTAATTTTAATCACAATCTAGAGATAGGCATTTTCAGAAGTTACTTTTTCCCCAAAACCTCGTTCAGTAAAACATATTTAAATACGGGGAATACGTAACTTAAAACGTTCTGTTCCAGTACATATTTTAAATAAACAACTATTCATATATACTGAACTGGAAAAGATTAGTTCAGGGGTACTTGCCTTGCGAAGCTTTGCACTAACTTTGGCTTAATTATAATTGACTTGAACTACCGGGTCCTTTGACTCGAACCTACGAAATCGAAACAGCCTAGGTTAGATGTAATAACCCCAATTTTTGGAAAATTTTGAAACCCTTATGAATAGTGTTTTTGCTGAATGAGAAAACTTTTCATGCCACACTATGTAGGGGTTCTGTTATGGATATTCTGGGATATTATTAGTACTCTATGAAGTATATAAGTGTATGTAAAGATCGTCAGAATCCAATTCCGAACACTTTGGTTTTTCCCGGAAATCCACAAGATACGGAGAGAATTGAGTATGAGGTAACAGGATAAAAAGGATTTAAATTAAAGGATTATAATGGAGGATCATAAAAAGGAATATAATGTATTGAGAAAGGTTAAGGGAACCTAAGTAATAAGATCCCGGGTATGATCCTTCAAACGATAAACGAGAACGAAAGTTAAGCGAACCGTATAACAGATCAGCGGTCATTAGGCAAACGATTAGGAAGTTAATCAAAGGGATTAGTGGGAATGATGTCATCCAACCAATAGAAAGAGGACAAGGAAGGGAGGATGACATCATGAGGATGATATAAGCATGACATGGGAAGGAAGGAGGTGTGGTTGAATGAGAACCACACAAATTCAAGGGCAAGAAGGTAATTGACTAAAGCAAGCACAAAAACCAAGCAACCAAGCCAAGCAAAAACCATTTTCATCAAAAATCAAAAGCAACCAAGGCTTGTTCATGAAGCTCTCGGGTGGTTTCTTAAGAAATGGGAAGTCCAAGCTCCTCCACTTGTTATTTTCCAAGGTAATTATCCTAGCTCCTCCTAGTTAAGTTACATACTTCCTATAAGTTTAAGCTTCTAATTCCAAGCCAATCTTTTTCTATAAATCATCAAAGAAGATGGTGAATAGTGTTTTCAAGAACTAAAATTTGTGTTCTTGAAGTTTTGTTTAGATTAAGCTTGGTTAAGGGCTTTAAAGGTGATTCCAAGCCATCCTCTTGATTCTCCACTCTCCAAGGAAGGTATAAACTACAAACCCTAGCTTTAGTTTTGAGTAATTAGGATTGAATGTGTTTGATATAGCATATGTGAGGCATGATGCTTGATTGGTTGAAGTTTGGTTGAGTTTGTAGAGATTAGTTGGTTTTGTTGTATTGTTGGAGTTGTAAATCTTGGTAATTAGTTAAAGAACCTAAGTAAAGCTTTTAGTTCATGTGAGGAATAAGTATAAATGGTTAATATGGATTTGTTGGGGTTGTTATGATGTGATAAGGATGGATATTGGTTGTATGATTGATTTGGGGTTGATTTGTGGTTGGTATCGAGTGGTTTAAATTTGGGAAATCGCGTAAACATAGCCGTCGTAATGTCCGATTTACCGTAGACTGTTTTTTTGTTCTTAACATCAGAACCCTTGAACTCACTGCTAGGTTTTGACCATTGTCATGTTTAGATAGTTCATGTTACAAGCTTCGTTTTGATATGTAGTTCGTTCGATTCCGATTTACGGTTTAGGAGAAACGACCGTTTCAAGTAACGGCGTTTCGCGAACGAAACTTTTTCCCTCGCCTTACTTTGAAATGTAGGTTAAAGACCAAAAATGGTTAATTAATGCATGAAACATTTATGGTAAGTGTTTTAGGCAGTTGGTAAGTCACTCGCGAAGGAATCGCTTTAAAACTCGTAAAGGTTAAATTATTAAAAATGGTGGAGCCGAGGGTACCCGAGTGACTTAAGCGAATCAGTGAGCGCAAAACAAGCGTTAGAGTCTAAGTTAGTTAAAGTATAGATTCACAAGTGACTTTGGTTTAATTCCAACTTACTTGTTGTTTATAGGTTACCAGACTCGTCCCGAGCCATTCGTAACCCCCAGTCGCTCAGGCAAGTTTTCTACCCGTTATAACTGTTGTTGTGATGAATATATGTATATGCATTATCTTGTGATAGATGCATGTTGGTTAATTAGCAATTTTTGCGATATATTGGAGCATGCTGATATGGTATATATATGCATGCCTGTTTCATATTCTTGAAATTTATATCTGTTGGTTCAGTTGATAATACCTATGCTAGAGAATAGCGGTAACTTGCATATACCCTTAGTATAGGGACCCAAAGGTGAAAATATTTTCTAAAAACCGGGAGTCGAGGATCCCGAGTAATCTTGTATATATGGATATGGATATATATATATATATTTATATATATATATATATATGGTTATAGTTTTCCAAACTATTAATCGAATAAGGTTTATTCGATAACTTTAACTTTATTTATTTATTTGAATATTATTTCGAATATTATTCGAGGGCTTATGACTCTTTTATATTATTTATTGAATATTATTTGAATATTCATTTGAGGATGTATGACTCCTTTATTTTATTTAATGAATATTATTTATAATATTCATTCGAGGTATTATGACTCAGCTTATTTTATTTATTGAATATTATTTGAATATTCATTTGAGGATCTATGACTCCGATTATTTGCTGAAATATATTCTTTATTTCATTAGAGAATAAACTGTTAATAATCAAACTTATTTTCGATTATTCAAATAAAGATAATACTTTCATATAAGTATATCTTTGGTTATTTAATACTCGTTTCAAGTATAAGTTTTAAAACTTCTACTTCAATTATTTTTATAAAAGGTTATTCTTTATGGGAATATTATTTAATTAATAATATTCAGATATTTTCTAATATTCTGGGGACTGATTTACTTCATTAAATCAGCCTTACTCCAAACACTCTTTAAAGTGTTTTCGAGTCTTCAAAATGATTTTTAAAAGTCAGAGCGGATCCCAAAACTCATTTTTATATTTAAGATCTTCCTTTTTAAAGGGGATTTAAATACTCGCTCAAAACCTGGGGAATCCGGCTCTGTGGTGTATTTTATATTCGCAACGAGGTTGCAGATTTGGTAAATGATTTGATTACTTGCCCAAGGTTCGGGAAGTAAGTCCATGTGATTGAGTCGGCATAAGCGACAGGCCGGGGTACGGTCTATTATTGTGTAAGTGGCTGGGTGGCAGTCCATCAACGCGTGAGGGGCCGGGGTACGGTCGAGCGCGAGGTCCTAATGCGGCCAGGGTGATGACCGGTGAGGAATTCATCCATCTACAGTAGAAAAGGTTACTTATTGGTATCTTTGCCTGATCAGCAAGATATCGGGTTTATGCCAAAATTCTTTTCCTTTCCAAAATTCATTGGATGTTTCAAACTCTGTTCATACTTTGCATAACAGAGGTTCCAGGAAATGTTTAAAGGGATATATATATGTGGATATATATATATCGGGACTAAATAAAGTATCTCATAACTTTTTCATTCAATAATATTTCAAAGATTGAATCTATTCAAGTCTTATCTTGTGGTCTCATCAGTGGGATGAACTTTTGAAATTGATTATAACTTGAACGGTGGTAGTTCAAGTAGTATTTGGGAATGATATAAGTGTAGTGAAGTATTTGGTAACTTCATCTTTTAAACTTATATCTAATTAATAATTGTCTTATGAATGACAAAGATTTTCAGAAAAACGTTGAGACAAGGTTAGATATATGAGATCACCTTGCAACGATATTTTTTTATATACAATTATACACTGGGACTTTGTGTATATTATGCATGGAAGAGGACTTCCAATATTTTGAAAAGTATATATGTATATATATATACTGAATATTTTGTGACTTCATCGCATTAAGTTATCAACTTGGTTCATTTCTTTTGACCAAGACTTTCATGAGTATTATGAGTAGACTCATATACTGTAAATAATTATGCATATTATTTTGGTGGGCTTGCTGCTCACCCTTGCTTTCTTCTTTCATCACACAACATCAGATAGACAAGATGAACCAGACCAAGCTCCCGATTCGCAAGAGGTTAGAAAACGTTCGGCAGTCTTCTGGAAGCGTTGATGCTGCTGTAGCTGAGGTAGGAACTACCAATAGGCTAGGCTTTCAACTTTTGATGTACCAGACTTATGTATAATATGAATTGTAATAATGGCAAATAAAATGTAAATCTATTCAGAAAACCTTTTAAGGTGTATTGGCAGATAATTGTGGAATATAATTACTTGTGGTTATATTTTTTTGATGTTCATCTCTGAGACTATAACGGGTTGTGGTGTGTGTTAGTGTGGGGTCACAGCATAAGGTTATTTTTATTAAGTAAGTGAAGTGGTATTGTGGAATGAAAGACCGTGACGACTCGGATCCCCGACCCCGGATCTGGGGGTGTTACAGAAATGGTATCAGAGCTAAGCGTTATAAACCTCAGAGATGATGGGACGTTAAGATAATAAGTTAACTAAGATAATAAGAACTCTTGCCAAGTTCATAGTCGGGCTACCTAACGTAGCACTGACAGTTAAAACCCTTATGGGAACCCTTATAAATATCGTGATAGGAGCGTAGTTCGTTATCGTATATGGTAGCGGGACTCCGAACCCTGAGGTTGAGGAGCAACATCGCGATGATATTTTATTACTAATTGGAGATCGGATTGCGGATCCGATAGAGTGTCCTAATGCAGGACCGGATGATGTTGATAGTGAGGATGTAGCGGTTGATGATGTTGTCCTAGAAGGGATAGTTATTGAGGAGGATCCCATGGAGGATCCTGACAAGAATGAATAAAGGACCACTGAGGAATTGATGACCATGGTTAGGGAAACTACCAGAGGTAGGATTGGCCGGTCACTACCGGAGGTTCGTTCAAGTTGTAAAGATAGTAGCCCCTTTAACACGGCTTACTCGTAAGACTGAGAAGTTCGAATGGACAGAGAAATACGAGAAAAGATTTTAAGAACTGAAGCAAAGATTGGTGAAGACCCCTATGATGGCGTTGCCGGATGGAAAAGGAGATTTTGTGATTTGTAAGTGACGCTTCGCATAAGGAATTAGGGTGCTTCTTATATAGCACAGCAAGATAATCGCGTCTGCGTCAAGACAATTAAGGAAGTATAAAATTCGATATCCCCACCCATGAGCTTGGGCTCGTGGCAATAGTTTTTCCCTAAAAGATTGGAGGCACTACTTGTATGGAGAGAAGTGCAAGATTTACACAAACCATAGGAGCTCTAGTACATTTTGCGTAGAAAGAGCTCAACATACGCCAGAGGAGGCGGTTAGAGCTAATCAAGGATTACGATTATGAGATTCTTTATCATTCGGGGGAAAGCCAATGTGGTGGCTGATGCCCTTAGTAAAAAGGAGAGACTCAAGATGATAATGTCTTTTGGGGAGTTTATAAGAGATTTTGAGAAAATGGAAATAGAAGTGAAGGTAACCGGAGCCGGTACCGAAAAGCTGTTTGAGATTGCAATACAGTCCGAATTATCGGAAAAGAGCATATTGTGCCAGAGAAAGGTGATGAATGAAGGCAGAGAGCCAACAAATAAATATGAGATTAATACCGAGAAAGAGGATAAGGGAATAATGAGGTATTCCTATAGAATTTGGGTTTCGAAAGTTCAAGAGCGTAAGGATGAGAACTTAGATGAGAGCCATAGTTTGAGGAATAAGATTTAGAGCAAACCCTGAACGTGATAGTCAGGGAGGTCGCCATCAAGATAGAAGGAACCCATGACATAATGGAGAGGAAAATGAGGATTTTAAATTAAAAGATGACCCCAATTATGGGGAGTAGGATGAAACATTTCATACTAAGGAAACAGAAAGTCGAGTAAGGAAAGGAGAACCGAGACGGTACTCCTATACGGCAATTCATGGACCTATCTAGAAAGAACTTAGACTATTATCCCCAACCACCACCCTGAGGAGACAGTGCGGTGAGAAATTCTTTCAGGACCTTTAAATCGCTAAGCTCTCAGAGTTCCAAGGAACAAGCTGACCCAGTCGAGGCAAGAGCCTGGGTAAAGGAGATATAGGAATCATTTGAGATTCTAAATGATTGACGAATCACAAAAGACTGTTTTTATCACTTACCCTCCTAAGAGAGAGACCACCCGCCGGTAAAAGGCCAAGGAAGGCACGGAGCAAGAGATTATAATAAACTGATTTAAGTTCAGTCAATTGTTTTCGGGAAAGTAATTCCCAAAGATAAGGAGATAGTGTAAAAGCTTTAGAGCCAGAACAAAGGCAGACGAGTATGATAAATTATGAATCTAAGTTGTAAAAGTTATCAAGATTCGTTCTGAGGACACGAATCCAGAATGACGGGATGTTTGAAATCAATGCTTATGTTGTGTTGGTTCATGAAATAATGATAAGAGAAAGGAAAATAAAAAGAAATTGAAGTGGAAAGGAATATAACGGCAATAGAGTTTGAGGTATGATAAGGGAGTTGGGTATGAGGAAACCCTAACGACTCGTAGCAATAGAAATAGAAAAGTATGCATTCGTCAGGATGAGGGTGATTCAACATAAGTTAAAATTGATGGTTGAGGGCATAAGAGATACATATAGTTTATCCCCTGTAAGTTGGGAGGATTCGAGGAAACCTTGAGATAATTCGAAGGATAAATAATGAGACGCGGATAGACTAAGGGGATAAGGAAGTAAGAAATTAGGAAAAATTGGATGAAGGAAGTGACCTTCAAGAAGGAAATGTAAGACCGGTGGCTTGATACCCAGAAAGGGAGACGCCAGGTATGAAAGATATCCCAACATTGAGATGACTGTTGAGATAAACAACAAAAGTAAATAAGGAATTATTAAGAAGAAGTTCACGTTGAACACGACCAATATCTTCCAGAACATCCTTGTTATCGTTACCAAATTAGGCAAGACAAGCGGATGACCATTGTTATCTTTTGGAGGCCATATGGATTGACCTCAATTTGAATAAGGATGCTATTATGAAGTGAGGTATAGACTATCGAGATGGGGAATGTTGAATAAGATAATCTATCAAGGATATATGACTTGATTTATCCATGGAAGGATGCAGGTACCTTTTAAAGGTGGAATTAAGGATAGAACATCGGTAACTTAAAATGAATCCTAAGGGGAATGCATAAAGGTTGGCATTTCACCCTTAGTAGGGATAGTATGAGTTTGACAGTATGAATTGGGAAGGATTAAGGTATTAACAACCTTTAAGGATCAATGGAGAAATTTTTTCAGAAGTATATAGACAATGGTTCTACTATTAGTAAATGGTATTGTGATATGCCCTGTATCTAGGGAATACAGGAGGAACGATTGAAGGATAACCTTAGAGGTTTTATAAGGAAAAAGGTAATATTCAAAATTCTCAAGAATAGAAATGTGGATAAAGGAAATATGACGTAATTATAATGATGCCAAGTGGGGCACGTGTTAAACCACGAGAAAGTATGGATCGAACCAGTAATGGTCGAAATTGTTCAGGGCAATTAGGACTTAAGAAAAAAAAATGTTCTAAGTATGATTGAGAGTCAGTCTTGACAGTGATTAGCCTCTAAAGACTGAGGCAATAACTTATGGAAAAATGGTGATATTTTTTTCCCATCTGATTTTAAGGAAAACATCTTCACATAAGCTGTGATTGAAATGAGGTAGAAAATTTAGTTGAAGGTGGTTAAAAGACATTGATTATAAGGAACTATTACTATCAGGAAAGGCCAAAGAGGTGGCCGACACTTTAACGGTAAAAGGATAATTATAGGCGCTTGTGCCAAAGGAATACAGTGATGATGGTTAAAGCTATGAAGGTTGTATTATGGTTTGGAAGATTGACATTCCTTCTGATGACTGTGCAATACCCAACCGTAATAGTAGTTCGGTAAAGGTTTAATTCGTGTAATCGCCAGGAGCGGGCAATCTATCTTAGGAGGTACTATCTTGAGAATGAGCCTGGACCATGTTTCAAAAGGACTAAACGAACCTTTGAGTTAAGTCTTCTATCGAAGGCATATGATTAAGAATGGTATTAACCTGCTATCGTTACTTTGATTGAAACTCTTCTGCAATTTTATCTACTTCATGTCATGAAAGTACGCCAGAGTTTGGAGTGTTCTTCATGAATTATGATTGGTGATTATGTTAACTCCTTAGAAGTATTTGATACGACATGTATGGACTCCGTATGGTTAGATATTAAGACTTCATGGAAAATGAATGACTACAGTAGGTCAGTGGTGGACCATAGTAAGGCAGCAATGATTCTGCGAGTATCGAGCTGATTACAACCGTGAGAGTTGTATTGGAATAGGTGTCGAGATTGAGTACCCCTAATCGGGTCGTGGTAGTGTATAAGTTATCATTGATAGACTAATTAAGTAGAGTGTCTACCTAGTGAATTATTATTCTTTCTTATCAATAGGGAGTCGTATTATTATACGAGGAAGGTTGCGGTGCAAGCATAGAATTCTAGTAACGATGATGTCTAGAATGAGATCCCAGATTCGATTTTCGATGTCGAGGGAGTTTCAAAGGTAATTGTGTATAAGCTCGAGGAAGAGCATGGGTCCATAGAATGATGGACGGGATAGCGAAAATATTTAGGCACGTGAAATGCGATGCTATAATACTTGATGTTGATATAAATACATATATGTTTTGTTCTTCTATGACAAACCTCTATAGTTCAGAGGTAGGTTCCAAGCCAGATATTTTGTGGCAGTATATTTTTTTTCATATATACAATTCTCTTCAGTTCGTTCTTTTCTCTTCTTTTCATTTCATGTAAGCTGAGAAGAACAACCCTTCCAGAAGGGGAGGTATTGCCGAATGACTATCTATCTTTGTGATAGAAGCCTAGTAGGATACCACATGTTGTTTAATTGCTTGTCAAGTACTAAAGGCTGGCCACCTTCTGTACTAACTATGCAATATAACAAGTGTTCATGATCATAGTGATCTCTCAACAAATTCCTTTACTTCTATTTGATTGATCAAATTTTGGAAAATAGAAACAACTGAAAAAGGAGTAATAAAGTGGTGGTAGTATGCGGAATGGGAACACATTCGTGATACTGAGGTTGACGTGGTTATTAAAAGGTTATAGAACGCTAGCGAGCAAAAGTATAACCCGTATAATATTAGAAACGGAAGGTAGTAGCGATTACGAACTGGAAAAGAATGGGTATTGAGAAGCAAGAGCTCTAATGATTGGAAGCTATGATGAGAGTCTGTGTAATAGACTTGAAAGAATTTGGAATGATCACTTAATTCAGATTGAGTTATCTTACGACAATAGATCATATGTCATTATCGAGATGTCGCCTTATGAGATCCTTGAAGGAAGACAATGTCGATCTCCCTTATGTTAGGATGAAGTTGTAGAGCGCAAGATGCTCGGACCCGCAGTAGTCCAAAGGACCAAGGATATGATAGATCTAATCAGAGGACGGCTGGTAGTAGCCCAAGATGGACATGATAAGTATGTTGATTTGACACGAAAGGATAAAGAGTACGAAATAGGGGACCTAGAAATGTTATAGGTATCCCTTGGAAAGGATTGATGAGATTCGGAAAGAAAGGAAAGCTAAGTCCACCAATTGTTGGACCCTTGGATATATTAAGACATTTGGGAAGTTAGCATATGAGCTAGCCCTACCCCCGAACCTGTAGCAAGTTCATAACGTGTTCCACGTATTAATATTAAGGAAGTGTAATTCAGATGCCAGACAAATAGAGGCATATGGTAGAACCACAATGTGGAAAATTGACTCGGGAGTTAGAAAGTGTAATGCTAAGAAAGTATCCCCATTTGTTTTCTATCTGATTCCGGGACGGAATCCTTTTAAGGAGGGGAGACTGTAATAACCCCAATTTTTGGAAAATTTTGAAACCCTTATGAATAGTGTTTTTGCTGAATGAGAAAACTTTTCATGCCACACTATGTAGGGGTTCTGTTATGGATATTCTGGGATATTATTAGTACTCTATGAAGTATATAAGTGTATGTAAAGATCGTCAGAATCCAATTCCGAACACTTTGGTTTTTCCCGGAAATCCGCAAGATACGGAGAGAATTGAGTATGAGGTAACAGGATAAAAAGGATTTAAATTAAAGGATTATAATGGAGGATCATAAAAAGGAATATAATGTATTGAGAAAGGTTAAGGGAACCTAAGTAATAAGATCCCGGGTATGATCCTTCAAACGATAAACGAGAACGAAAGTTAAGCGAACCGTATAACAGATCAGCGGTCATTAGGCAAACGATTAGGAAGTTAATCAAAGGGATTAGTGGGAATGATGTCATCCAACCAATAGAAAGAGGACAAGGAAGGGAGGATGACATCATGAGGATGATATAAGCATGACATGGGAAGGAAGGAGGTGTGGTTGAATGAGAACCACACAAATTCAAGGGCAAGAAGGTAATTGACTAAAGCAAGCACAAAAACCAAGCAACCAAGCCAAGCAAAAACCATTTTCATCAAAAATCAAAAGCAACCAAGGCTTGTTCATGAAGCTCTCGGGTGGTTTCTTAAGAAATGGGAAGTCCAAGCTCCTCCACTTGTTATTTTCCAAGGTAATTATCCTAGCTCCTCCTAGTTAAGTTACATACTTCCTATAAGTTTAAGCTTCTAATTCCAAGCCAATCTTTTTCTATAAATCATCAAAGAAGATGGTGAATAGTGTTTTCAAGAACTAAAATTTGTGTTCTTGAAGTTTTGTTTAGATTAAGCTTGGTTAAGGGCTTTAAAGGTGATTCCAAGCCATCCTCTTGATTCTCCACTCTCCAAGGAAGGTATAAACTACAAACCCTAGCTTTAGTTTTGAGTAATTAGGATTGAATGTGTTTGATATAGCATATGTGAGGCATGATGCTTGATTGGTTGAAGTTTGGTTGAGTTTGTAGAGATTAGTTGGTTTTGTTGTATTGTTGGAGTTGTAAATCTTGGTAATTAGTTAAAGAACCTAAGTAAAGCTTTTAGTTCATGTGAGGAATAAGTATAAATGGTTAATATGGATTTGTTGGGGTTGTTATGATGTGATAAGGATGGATATTGGTTGTATGATTGATTTGGGGTTGATTTGTGGTTGGTATCGAGTGGTTTAAATTTGGGAAATCGCGTAAACATAGCCGTCGTAATGTCCGATTTACCGTAGACTGTTTTTTTGTTCTTAACATCAGAACCCTTGAACTCACTGCTAGGTTTTGACCATTGTCATGTTTAGATAGTTCATGTTACGAGCTTCGTTTTGATATGTAGTTCGTTCGATTCCGATTTACGGTTTAGGAGAAACGACCGTTTCAAGTAACGGCGTTTCGCGAACGAAACTTTTTCCCTCGCCTTACTTTGAAATGTAGGTTAAAGACCAAAAAGGGTTAATTAATGCATGAAACATTTATGGTAAGTGTTTTAGGCAGTTGGTAAGTCACTCGCGAAGGAATCGCTTTAAAACTCGTAAAGGTTAAATTATTAAAAATGGTGGAGCCGAGGGTACCCGAGTGACTTAAGCGAATCAGTGAGCGCAAAACAAGCGTTAGAGTCTAAGTTAGTTAAAGTATAGATTCACAAGTGACTTTGGTTTAATTCCAACTTACTTGTTGTTTATAGGTTACCAGACTCGTCCCGAGCCATTCGTAACCCCCAGTCGCTCAGGCAAGTTTTCTACCCGTTATAACTGTTGTTGTGATGAATATATGTATATGCATTATCTTGTGATAGATGCATGTTGGTTAATTAGCAATTTTTGCGATATATTGGAGCATGCTGATATGGTATATATATGCATGCCTGTTTCATATTCTTGAAATTTATATCTGTTGGTTCAGTTGATAATACCTATGCTAGAGAATAGCGGTAACTTGCATATACCCTTAGTATAGGGACCCAAAGGTGAAAATATTTTCTAAAAACCGGGAGTCGAGGATCCCGAGTAATCTTGTATATATGGATATGGATATATATATATATATATTTATATATATATATATATATGGTTATAGTTTTCCAAACTATTAATCGAATAAGGTTTATTCGATAACTTTAACTTTATTTATTTATTTGAATATTATTTCGAATATTATTCGAGGGCTTATGACTCTTTTATATTATTTATTGAATATTATTTGAATATTCATTTGAGGATGTATGACTCCTTTATTTTATTTAATGAATATTATTTATAATATTCATTCGAGGTATTATGACTCAGCTTATTTTATTTATTGAATATTATTTGAATATTCATTTGAGGATCTATGACTCCGATTATTTGCTGAAATATATTCTTTATTTCATTAGAGAATAAACTGTTAATAATCAAACTTATTTTCGATTATTCAAATAAAGATAATACTTTCATATAAGTATATCTTTGGTTATTTAATACTCGTTTCAAGTATAAGTTTTAAAACTTCTACTTCAATTATTTTTATAAAAGGTTATTCTTTATGGGAATATTATTTAATTAATAATATTCAGATATTTTCTAATATTCTGGGGACTGATTTACTTCATTAAATCAGCCTTACTCCAAACACTCTTTAAAGTGTTTTCGAGTCTTCAAAATGATTTTTAAAAGTCAGAGCGGATCCCAAAACTCATTTTTATATTTAAGATCTTCCTTTTTAAAGGGGATTTAAATACTCGCTCAAAACCTGGGGAATCCGGCTCTGTGGTGTATTTTATATTCGCAACGAGGTTGCAGATTTGGTAAATGATTTGATTACTTGCCCAATGTTCGGGAAGTAAGTCCATTTGATTGAGTCGGCATAAGCGACAGGCCGGGGTACGGTCTATTATTGTGTAAGTGGCTGGGTGGCAGTCCATCAACGCGTGAGGGGCCGGGGTACGGTCGAGCGCGAGGTCCTAATGCGGCCAGGGTGATGACCGGTGAGGAATTCATCCATCTACAGTAGAAAAGGTTACTTATTGGTATCTTTGCCTGATCAGCAAGATATCGGGTTTATGCCAAAATTCTTTTCCTTTCCAAAATTCATTGGATGTTTCAAACTCTGTTCATACTTTGCATAACAGAGGTTCCAGGAAATGTTTAAAGGGATATATATATGTGGATATATATATATCGGGACTAAATAAAGTATCTCATAACTTTTTCATTCAATAATATTTCAAAGATTGAATCTATTCAAGTCTTATCTTGTGGTCTCATCAGTGGGATGAACTTTTGAAATTGATTATAACTTGAACGGTGGTAGTTCAAGTAGTATTTGGGAATGATATAAGTGTAGTGAAGTATTTGGTAACTTCATCTTTTAAACTTATATCTAATTAATAATTGTCTTATGAATGACAAAGATTTTCAGAAAAACGTTGAGACAAGGTTAGATATATGAGATCACCTTGCAACGATATTTTTTTATATACAATTATACACTGGGACTTTGTGTATATTATGCATGGAAGAGGACTTCCAATATTTTGAAAAGTATATATGTATATATATATACTGAATATTTTGTGACTTCATCGCATTAAGTTATCAACTTGGTTCATTTCTTTTGACCAAGACTTTCATGAGTATTATGAGTAGACTCATATACTGTAAATAATTATGCATATTATTTTGGTGGGCTTGCTGCTCACCCTTGCTTTCTTCTTTCATCACACAACATCAGATAGACAAGATGAACCGGACCAAGCTCCCGATTCGCAAGAGGTTAGAAAACGTTCGGCAGTCTTCTGGAAGCGTTGATGCTGCTGTAGCTGAGGTAGGAACTACCAATAGGCTAGGCTTTCAACTTTTGATGTACCAGACTTATGTATAATATGAATTGTAATAATGGCAAATAAAATGTAAATCTATTCAGAAAACCTTTTAAGGTGTATTGGCAGATAATTGTGGAATATAATTACTTGTGGTTATATTTTTTTGATGTTCATCTCTGAGACTATAACGGGTTGTGGTGTGTGTTAGTGTGGGGTCACAGCATAAGGTTATTTTTATTAAGTAAGTGAAGTGGTATTGTGGAATGAAAGACCGTGACGACTCGGATCCCCGACCCCGGATCTGGGGGTGTTACATTAGACAACCGATTATGTTTGACTTTTCCTCACTAACTAATTACCCATCGCTATAATTTTCGACTCGTAAGTATATTAATATCAATAACATATATTTAATAATGGTGCACATAGCAATCTGAGTTTAATTTATATTAAACGAGGTATATGAACTCGATTTATAATTTAAGGCTATTTTTAGAAAAATTGGACAGCGACTCCTCTGTTTATAGGTCTACCCGTCGAAACATCAATCGACGTCAAATCCCAACAAAATCAATTTGAATCGTCACATAACTAAATTTTAGTCCTGAACATAATTTATACAAATTTTATTTATTAAAATATTTAGGACTCAGAGTTATATCATCTCCGTCCACCGTCCGCTCGTAACAAGTCATCACGGTACGACGGCAAAATTTCGTGGGTACCCGAGAAATTTTTCGGGTTTCCAACGCGAACTTCGCCGATTACTAAAATTACTTCCTGCAAGAATATAATTAATCACAAATTACACTCATCCATATTCTACAGAAAATAAATTAAATAATTAAATTATAACCAACAGGACTGTAATAACCCCAATTTTTGGAATTTTTGAAACCCTTATGAATAGTGTTTTGCTGATTATGCTGAATAAGAAAACTTTTCATGCCACACTATGTAGGGGCTCTTTTATTGATCTTCTGGGATATTATTAGTACTCTATATGATAAATAAGTGTATGTAAAGATCGTCAGAATCCAAATTCGAACACTTTGATTTTTCCCGAAAATCTACCAGATACAGAAAGAATTGAGTATAAGGTAACAGAATAAAAAGGATTTAAATTCAAGGATTAAAAGAGAGGATCATGAAAGGAATATAATGTATTGAGAAAGGTTAAAGAAACCTAAGTAATAAGATCTCGGGTATGATCTCTCAAACGATAAACGAAAACGAAAGTTAAGCGAACCGTATAACAGATCAGCGGTCATTAGGCAATCAATTAAGAGTTAATCAAGGAGGTTAGGGATGATGATGTCATCAAACCAACAAGAAGAGGACAAGTGTGGAGGGTGACATCACATGATGACCAAAGCATGACATAAGGGAAAGAAGTGTGGTTGATTTATAACCACACAATTTTTCATGGTTAAAAATGATTAAAACAAAACAAAGTCAACCAACCAAGGCAAATCAAAACAAATCTCAAAAAAAACATAAAAGCTCTTCCCTTTTCTTCATCAAGCTCTCGGCCAAAATAAACACAGCAACTTCAAACTGCGATATGTCCTTCAATACTCACTCAAATATTGTGTTCTATAGCTCGTTGGAAAGGTATTGATATGGCCTACAACTCTTGTTCACAAGTCTCGTCCAAATAAGCATGGTAAGACCCTCATTTTTACAGTTCTTTCAATCGGACTTTTAGAAACTTTAAAGCCTAACTTTGTGTTCTTGATTTCTTTGGAAAGATCAAGCTTGTAGGAGGCTCCATAAAGCTTCCTAGTAACTTTCCACCCTCCAAGAAAGGTATAAATCTTCACACCCTTTAGTAATAAGTTTGAATGTTGAAGTTTGGAGATGGTTTGGATGGATGAGTAGTAATTTGAATGATAAACATGATTCGAGCTTAATTGTTAAGTAGTTTATTTGAATTTGGAGATGTTATAATATATGATTGGATTGAGATCCTTGAGCTTATTATGACTGAAATCAGTAGCATTGATTTGTATCTTGAGTTGTTGTTGATTGGTAGTTAGATTGATATGATTTGGAATGGTAAAAATTTGGGAAATCGCGTAAACATAGCCGTCGTAATGTCCAATTTACTTTAGACTGTTTTTGCTCTTAACATCAGGACCAGAGAACTCCCTGTTAGGTTTTGACCATTGCCATTATTAGATAGTTCATGTTACGAGCTTCGTTTTGATATGTGGTTCGTTTGAATCCGATGTACGGTTTAGGAGAAACGACCGTTTTAAGTAACGGCGTTTTGCGACCGAACCATTACCCCTCGCCTTACTTTGAAACCATGGTTAAGGACCTTAAATGAGTAATTGGTGTATGAAACATTTATGTAAATTGGATTAGGAAGTTGTTAAGGTACTCGCGAAAGAATCTCCTTAAAACCCTTAATGGTTAATTTATTAAAAATGGTAGAGTCGAGAGTACTCGAGCGACTTAAGTGAATCGTTAAGCGCAAAAGCGAATGTTAGGACTCTAAATGGTTAAAGTCTAGTTTCTTAAGCGACCGGGGTTTAATTCCGACTTATGTTGTTGTTCATAGGTTATCGGACCCACTCTAAGCTTAAGTCTATCCGGGAGCACTCAGGCAAGTTTTCTACCCGCTATACTGTTGTTGTGATGTATATATGTATATGCATTGTCTTGTGATAAGTGCATGTTGGTTAATTAGCAAATTCTTGCGATATATTGTAGCATGTGATATGGTATATATGCATGCTTGTTTCGTAATCTTGATACATATATCTGTTGATTCAGTTGCATAATACCTATGCTAGAGATAAGCGGTATTTGAGTTTACCCTTAGTATAGGGGATCAAAAGGTGAACATATTTCTAAACCGGGATTCGACGTTCCCGAGTATATTATATATATATATTTTTATATATATATGGATGTATTTTTCAAAACTATTGATCGAATAAGGTTTATTTGATAACTTTATTTTATTTAATGAATATTATTTGAATATTCAATCGAGGACTTATGACTCTGTTTATTCTATTTAATGAGTATTAATTGGATATTCATTTGAGGATGTATTACTCCGTTTATTTTATTTAATGAATATTATTTATAATATTCATTCGAGGTATTATGACTCCGCTTATTATTTAATAATATTCTTTATTTTATTAAAGAATAATATTTCGATAACCAAACTTATTTTCGATTATTCAAATAAAGATAGTACTTTCATATAAGTATATCTTTGGTTATTTAATATCCATTTCAAGTATAAGTTTTAAAACTTCTACTTCGATTATTTTTATAAGGATTATCTTTATGAGAATATTATTTAAATAATAATATTCAGATATTTTCTAATATATCGGGGCTGATTTATTTCATTAAATCAGCATTACTCCAAACATTCTTAAAAATGTTTTCGAGTCTTCAAAATGATTTTAAAAGTTAGAGCGGATCCCAAAACTCATTTTTATATTTAAGATCTTCCTTTCGAAGGGGATTTAAATACTCGCTCAAAACTTGAGGGATCCGGCTCAGTGGTGTATTTTACATTCGCAACGAGGTTGTTGTTTTGATAAATGAATTGATTACTTACCCAACGTTCGGGAAGTAAGTCCATCTATTGAGTCGGCATAAGCGACAGGCCGGGGTACGGTCTATCAAAGTGTAAGTGGCTGGGTGGCAGTCCATCAACGCGTAAGAGGCCGGGTGGCGGTCCAACACAAGGTCCTTATGTGGCCAAGGTGATGACCGGTGGGGGATTCATCCATCTACTAGTAGAAATGGTTACTTATTGGTATCTTTGCCTGATCAGCAAGATATCAGGTTTATGCCAAGGTTTTCTCCTTTCCAAATTCATTGGATATTGCAACTCTGTTTATAATTTTCATAACAGAGGTTTTCAAGGAGTGTATGAAATGTATATATATAGGTGTATATATATATCGGTACTTAATGAAGTATCTCGTAACTTCATTATTTATAATGATGTTCAAAGATTGAATCTATTCAAATCTTGTCTTGTAGTCTCATCTATGTGATGAACTTTTGAAACTAATTATAACTTGAACGGTGGTAGTTCAAGTAGTATTTGGAAAAGATATAAGTATATTGGAGTATCTTGTAACTTCATCTTTTAAAATTATATCTAGCAAATGATTATCTTATGCATGTCAAAGATTTTCAGAAAAACATTGAGACAAGGTTAGATATATGAGTTCACCTTGCAACGATAGTTTTATACAGTTATAAACTGGAACTCTGTGTATATTATGCATGGAAGAGGACTTCCAAGATTTTGAAAAGTATATATGTATATATACTGAATATTTTGCGACTTCAGCGCATTAAGATATCAAACTTGGTCCATTTCTTTTGACCAAGACTTTCATGAGTACTATGAGAAGGCTCATATATTGTTAATCATTATACATATTATTTTGGTGGGCTTGCTGCTCACCCTTGCTTTCTTCTTTCATCACACAACAACAGATAGAAAAGATGAACAGGACCAAGCTCCCAATTCACGAGCGGATAGGAAATGTTCCGCAGTTTCCTATAGGCGTTGATGTCGTTGTAGCTGAGGTAGGAACTACCAATAGGCTAGGCTTTCAACTTTTGATGTACCAGACTTATGTATCTTTATCAATTGTAATAATGGCAAAGAAATGTAAATCTATTCAGAAACCCTTTTTAGGTGTAATGGCAAATAATTTTGGAATAAAATGACTCGTGTTACTTTTGGATATTCATCTCTGAGACTATAACTTGTGGTGTGTGTGTTTATTGTGGGGTCACAGTACAGAGTAGTTGATATTTATTAAGATTGGGTGTTATTAAGGGAAATAGAACTCGTGACAACCCGGATCCCGGACCCCAAATTTGGGGGTGTTACAGAAATGGTATCAGGGCTAAGCGTTATAAACCTCAGAGATGATGTGACGTTAAGATAATAAGTTCACTAAGATAATAAGAACTCTTGCCAAGTTCATAGGCGGGCTACCTAACGTAGTACTGACAGTTAAAACCCTTATGGGAACCCTTATGAATATCGTGATAGAAGCGTAGTTCGTTATCGTATATGTAGCGGGACTCCGAACCCTGAGGTTGAGGAGCAACAACGCGATGATGTTTTATTACTTATTGGAGATCAGATTATGGATCCGATAGAGCGTCCTAACGCGAGATCGGATGATGTTCATATTGAGGATGTAGCGGTTGAGGATGTTGTCCTAGAAGGGATAGTTGCTGAGGAGGATCCCATGGAGGATCCTGACAAGAATGAATAAAGGACCACTGATGAATTGATGACCATGGTTAGGCCGACTACCAGAGGTAGGATTGGTCGGTCACTACCGGAGGTTCGTTCAAGTTTGTAAAGATAGTAGCCCCCTTTAACACGGCTTACTCGTAAGACTGAGAAGTTTGAATGGATAGATAAATACGAGAACAACTTTCAAGAACTGAAGCAAAGATTGGTGACGGCCCCTATGATGGCGTTGCCGGATGGAAAAGGAGATTTTATGATGTATAGTGACGCTTCACATAAGGAATTAAGGTGCTTCTTATACAGCACAACAAGGTAATCGCGTACGCGTCAAGACAATTAAGGGAATATAAAATTCGATATCCCCACCCATGAGCTTGGGTTCGTGGCAATAGTTTTGCCCTAAATATTGGAGGCACTACTTGTATGGAGAGAAGTGCGAGATTTACACAACCATAAGTGCTCTAGTGCATTTTCACGCAGAAAGAGCTCAACATACGCCAGAGAAGGCGGTTAGAGCTAATCAAGAATTATGATTGGGAGATTCTTTATCATTCGGGGAAAGCCAATGTGGTGGCTGATGCCCTTAATAAAGAGGAGAGACTCAAGATAATAATGTCTTTGGGAGAGTTTATAAGAGATTTTGAGAAAATGGAAATAGAAGTGAAGGTAACCGGAGCCGATACCGAAAAGCTGTTTGAGATTGCAATACAGACCGAATTATTGGAAAAGAACATATTGTTCCAGAAAAAGTGATGAATGAAGGCAGAGAGCCAACAAATAGATATGAGATTAATACCGAGAAAGATGATAAGGGAATAATGAGGTATTCCTATAGAATTTGGGTTCCAAATGTTCAAAAGCTTAAAGATGAGATCTTAGATGAAAGTCATAGTTCAAGGAATAAGATTAAGGGCAAACCCTGAATGTGATAGTCAGGGAGGACGCCATCAAGATAGAAGGAACCCATAACATAATGAAGTGGAAAATGAGGATTTTTAACGTATAAGATAACCCCAAGTATGGGAGAAGGATGAAACATTTCATACTAAGGAAACAGAAAGTCGAGTAAGGAAAGGAGACCCGAGACGGTACTCCTATACGATAATTCATGGACATGTCTAAACAGAACTTATACTTTTATTCCCAACCACCACCTTGAGGAAACAATGCGGTGAGAAATTCTTTCAGGTTCTTTAAGTCACTAAGCTCTTAGAGTTCCAAGGAACAAGCTGACCCAGTCGAGGCAAGAGCCTGGCTAAAGGAAATATAGGAATCAATTGAGATTCTAAATGATTGACGAATCACAAAAGACTATTTTTGTCACTTACCCTCCTAAGAGAGAGGCCACCCGCCGGTGAAAGGCCAAGGAAGGAACGAAGCAAGAGATTATAATAAACTGATTAAAGTTCAGTCAATTGTTTTCAGGAAAGTACTTCCCAAGGTTATGGAGATAGTATAGAAGCTTTAGAGCCAGAACAAAGGCAGAAGAGTATGATGAATTATGAATCTAAGTTGTAAAAGTTGTCAAGATTCGTTCTGAGGGCACGGATCCAGAATGACGGGATGTTTGAAATCAATGCTTATGTTGTGTTGGTTTATGAAATAATGATAAGAGAAAGGAAATTAAAAAGAAATTGAAGTGGAAAGGAATATAAAGGCAATAGAGTTTTAGGAATGATAAGGGAGTTGGGTATGAGGAAACCCTAAAGCCTCATAGCAATAGAAATAGAAAAGTATGTAATCGTCAGGATGAGGGTGATTCACCATGAGTAAATTGATGGTTGAAGGCTTAAGAGATACATATATTTTATCCCCTGTAAGTTGGGAGGATTCGAGGAAACCTTGAGATAATTCGAAGGATAAATAATGAGATGCGGATAGACTGAGGAGACAAGGAAGTAAGAAATTAGGAAAATTGGATGAAAGAAGTGACCTTCAAGAATGTGAAGTGTAAGACCGGTGGCATGATACCCAGAAAGGGAGATGCCCGGTATGAAAGATATCCCAACATTGAGATGACTGTTGAGATAAACAACAAAAGTAAATGATGAATTATTAAGAAAAAGTTCACGTTGAACACGACCAATATCTTCCAGAACATCCCTGTTGTCATTACCAAATTAGGAAAGAAAAGTGGGTAAACATTGTTATCTTTTGGAGGCCATATTGATTGACCTCATTTTGAATACAGATGTTATTGTGAAATTAGGCATATACTATCGAGGTGGGAAGGATTGAATAAGGCACCCTTATCAGGGATATATGACTTGATTTATACATGAAAGGATGCATGTACCTTTTTAAAGGTGGAATTAAAGATAGAACATCGGTAACTTAAAATGAATCCTAGGGGAATGCATAAAGGTTGGCATTTCACCCTTAATAGGGATAGTATGAGTTTTGACAGTATGAATTGGAAAAGATTAAGGTAATAACAACCTTTAAGTATCAGTGGAGAAAATTTTTCAGAAACATATAGACAATGGTTCTAGTATTAGTATAGGGTATTTTGATATGCCCTGTATCCAGGGAATACTGGAGGAACGATTCAAGGATAACCTTAGAGGGTTTACAAGGAGAAAGGTAATATTCAAAATTCTCAAGAATAGAAATTTTGATAAAGGAAATGTGACGTAATTATAATGATGCCAAGTGGGGCACGTGTTAAACCACGAGAAAGTATGGATTGAACCAGTAAAGGTCGAAATTGTTCAGGGCAATTAGGACCTAAGATAAAAGATGTTCTAAGTATGATTGAGAGTCAGTCATGACAGTGATTAACCTCTAAAGACTAAGGCAATAACTTATGGAAAAATGGTAATTTTTTTTTCTCTCACCAGGATTTAAGAAAAACATTTTCACATAAGCAGTGATTGAAATGAGGTAGAAAATTTAGTTGGAGGTGGTTAAAATGACATTGATTGTAAGGAAATTTTACTATCAGGAAAGGCCAAAAAGGTGTCCGACACTTTAAATGTAAGAGGATAATTATAGGCGCTCGTGCGAGAGGAATGCAATGATGATGGTTGAAGCCGGGAAGGTTGTATTACGGTTCAGAAGATTGACATTCCTTTTGATGACTGTGCAATACTCAACCGTAATAGTAGTTGGGTAAAGGTTTAATTCGTGTAATCGCCATGAGCGGAATATCTATCTTAGAAGGTACTATCTTGAGATAAGCCAGGACCATGTTTCAAGAAGGACTAAACGAACCTTTGAGTTAAGTCTTCTATTGAAGGCATATGATTAAGAAGGGTATTAACCTGGTATCGTTGCTTTGATTGAAACTCTTCTGCAATTTTATCTACTTCATGTCATGAAAGTACGTCAGAGTTTGGAGTGTTCTTCATGAATTATGATTGGTAATTATGTTAACTCCTTAGAAGTATTCTATACGACATGTATGGACTCCGTATGGTTAGATATTAAGATTTCATGGAAAGTGAATGACGACAGTAGGTCAGTGGTGGATCATAGTAATGCAACAATGATTCTGCGAGTAATGAGCCGATTAATTACAACCGTGAGAGTTGTATTGGAATGGATGTTGAGATTGAGTACCACTAATCGGGTTGTGGTGATGTATAAGTTATCATTGATAGACTAATTGAGTCGATTATCTACCTATTGAATATTTATTCTTTCTTATGAATAGAGAACTATATTACTATACGAGGAAGGTTGCAGTGCAAGCATAGAATTCTAGTAATGATGATGTCTAGAATGAAATCCCAGATTCGATTTTCGATATCGAGGAAGTTTCAAAGGTGATTGTGTATAAGCTCGAGGAAGAGCATGGGTCCATAGAATGAAGGACAGAATAGCAAAAATATTTAGGCATGTGAAATACGATGCTATAATACTTAATGTTGATATAAATACATATATGTTTTGTTCTCCTATGACAAACCTCTATAGTTCAGAGGTAGATTCCAAGCCAGATATTTTATGGCAATAATTTTTTTTTTTACGAATATACAATTCTCTTCAGTTCGTTCTTTTCTCTTCTTTTCATTTCATGTAAGCTGAGAAGAACAACCCTTCCAGAAGGGGAGGTATTGCCGAATGACTATCTATCTGTGTGATAGAAGCCTAGTAGGATACCATCTATTGTTTAATTGCTTGTCAAGTACTAAAGGCTGGCCACCTTCTGTACTAACTATGCGATATAACAAGTGTTCATGATCATAGTGATCTCTCAATAAATTCTTTTACTTCTATATGAAGGACCAAGCTTTCGAAGATGGAAGCAGCTAAAGGAAGTAGTATCAGTACAGTGGTATTCCGATTCTAACACGTTCGTGATACTAAGGTTGACGTGGTTATTAAAAGGTTATAGAACGCTAATGAGCAAAAGTGTAACCAGTATAGTATTATGTACGGAAGATAGTAATGACTACAAACTAGAAAAGAATGGGTATTGAGAAGCAAAAGCCATAGTGCTAGAAGCTATGATGAGAGTCTGTGCAATAGACTTGAATGAATTTAGAATGATCACTTAACGCGGATTGAGTTTTCTTATGAAAATAGATCATATGTCATTATCGAGATGTCGCCTTATAAGATCCTTGAGGGAAGACAATTTCGATCTCCCTTATGATATGATGATGTTGCAGAGCGCAAGATGCTTAGACCAGCAGTGGTCCAAAGGACCAAGGATATAATAGATTTAATTAGAGGACGGCTGGTAGTAGCCCAAGATGGGCACACGAAGTATGTTGATTAGATATGAAAGGAGAAGGAATAGGAAGTAGGGGACCTAGTGTTGTTATAGGTATTCCCTTGGAAAGGATGGATGAGGTTCGGAAAGAAAAGAAAGCTAAGCTCACGAATTGTTGGACCCTTTGAGGTATTAAGACGTACTGGGAAGTTAGCATATGAGCTAGCCCTACCCCCGAACATGTAGCAAGTTCATAACGTGTTCCACGTATCAATATTAAGGAAGTATAATTCGGATGCCAGACAAATAAGGGCATATGAGCACATAGACATGCAACACGACGTAACCTATATGGAGCAACCAGGAAGGGTTATAGATTGAAAAAGGAACAAGTGCTTAGGAGAAGGGTTATCAAACTATTCAGAGTTTGATGGAAGAACCACAATGTGGGAAAATTTACTTGAGAATTAGAAAGTGCAATGCTAAGAAAGTATCCCTATTCATTTTCTATCTGATTCCGGGACGGAATCCTTTAAAGGAGGGGAGACTGTAATAACCCCAATTTTTGGAATTTTTGAAACCCTTATGAATAGTGTTTTGCTGATTATGCTGAATAAGAAAACTTTTCATGCCACACTATGTAGGGGCTCTTTTATTGATCTTCTGGGATATTATTAGTACTCTATATGATAAATAAGTGTATGTAAAGATCGTCAGAATCCAAATTTGAACACTTTGATTTTTCCCGAAAATCTATCAGATACAGAAAGAATTGAGAATAAGGTAACAGAATAAAAAGGATTTAAATTCAAGGATTAAAAGAGAGGATCATGAAAGGAATATAATGTATTGAGAAAGGTTAAAGAAACCTAAGTAATAAGATCCCGGGTATGATCCCTCAAACGATAAACTAAAACGAAAGTTAAGCGAACCGTATAACAGATCAGCGGTCATTAGGTAAGCAATTAAGAGTTAATCAAGAAGGTTAGGGATGATGATGTCATCAAACCAACAAGAAGAGGACAAGTGTGGAGGGTGACATCACATGATGACCAAAGCATGACATAAGGGAAAGAAGTGTGGTTGATTTATAACCACACAATTTTTCATGGTTAAAAATGATTAAAACAAAACAAAGTCAACCAACCAAGGCAAATCAGAACAAATCTCAAAAAAAACACAAAAGCTCTTCCCTTTTCTTCATCAAGCTCTCGGCCAAAATAAACACAGCAACTTCAAACTGCGATATCTCCTTCAATACTCACTCAAATGTTGTGTTCTATATCTCGTTGGAAAGGTATTGATATGGCCTACAACTCTTGTTCACAAGTCTCGTCCAAATAAGCAAGGTAACACCCTCATTTTTACAGTTCTTTCAATCGGACTTTTAGAAACTTTAAAGCCTAACTTTGTGTTCTTGATTTCTTTGGAAAGATCAAGCTTGTAGGAGGCTCCATAAGGCTTCCTAGTAACTTTCCACCCTCCAAGAAAGGTATAAATCTTCACACCCTTTAGTAATAAGTTTAAATGTTGAAGTTTGGAGATGGTTTGGATGGATGAGTAGTAATTTGAATGATAAGCATGATTCGAGCTTAATTGTTAAGTAGTTTAGTTGAATTTGGAGATGTTATAATATATGATTGGATTGAGATCCTTGAGCTTATTATGACTGAAATCAGTAGCATTGATGTGTATCTTGAGTTGTTGTTGATTGGTAGTTGTATTGATATGATTTGGAATGGTAAAAATTTGGGAAATCGCGTAAACATAGCCGTCGTAATGTCCAATTTACTTTAGACTGTTTTTGCTCTTAACATCAGGACCCGAGAACTCCCTGTTAGGTTTTGACCATTGCCATGATTAGATAGTTCATGTTACGAGCTTCATTTTGATATGTGGTTCGTTTGAATCCGATGTACGGTTTAGGAGAAACGACCGTTTTAAGTAACGGCGTTTTGCGACCGAACCATTACCCCTCACCTTACTTTGGAACCTTGGTTAAGGACCTTAAATGCGTAATTGGGGTATGAAACATTTATGTAAATTGGATTAGGCAGTTGGTAAGGTACTCGCAAAAGAATCTCCTTAAAACCCTTAATGGTTAATTTATTAAAAATGGTGGAGCCGAGAGTACTCGAGCGACTTAAGTGAATCGTTAAGCGCGAAAGCGAACGTTAGGACTCTAAATGGTTAAAGTCTAGTTTCTTAAGCGACCGGGGTTTAATTCCGACTTATGTTGTTGTTCATAGGTTATCGGACCCACTCTAAGCTTAAGTCTATCCGGGAGCACTCAGGCAAGTTTTCTACCCGCTATACTGTTGTTGTGATGTATATATGTATATGCATTGTCTTGTGATAAATGCATGTTGGTTAATTAGCAAATTTTACGATATATTGTAGCATGTGATATGGTATATATGCATGCTTGTTTCATAATCTTGATACATATATCTGTTGATTCAGTTGCATAATACCTATGCTAGAGATAAGCGGTATTTGAGTTTACCCTTAGTATAGGGGATCAAAAGGTGAACATATTTCTAAACCGGGAGTCGATGTTCCCGAGTATATTATATATATATATATTTATATATATATGGATGTAGTTTTCAAAACTATTGATCGAATAAGGTTTATTCGATTACTTTATTTTATTTAATGAATATTATTTGAATATTCATTCGAGGACTTATGACTCTGTTTATTCTATTTAATGAGTATTAATTGGATATTCATTTGAGGATGTATTACTCCGTTTAATTTATTTAATGAATATTATTTATAATATTCATTCGAGGTATTATGACTCCGCTTATTATTTAATAATATTCTTTAATTTATTAAAGAATAATATTTCGATAACCAAACTTATTTTCGATTATTCAAATAAAGATAGTACTTTCATATAAGTATATCTTTGGTTATTTAATATCCATTTCAAGTATAAGTTTTAAAACTTCTACTTCGATTATTTTTATAAGGATTATCTTTATGAGAATATTATTTAAATAATAATATTCAGATATTTTCTAATATATCGGGGCTGATTTATTTCATTAAATCAGCATTACTCCAAACATTCTTAAAAATGTTTTCGAGTCTTCAAAATGATTTTAAAAGTTAGAGCGGATCCCAAAACTCATTTTTATATTTAAGATCTTCCTTTCGAAGGGGATTTAAATACTCGCTCAAAACTTGAGGAATCCGGCTCAGTGGTATATTTTACATTCGCAACGAGGTTGTTGTTTTGATAAATGAATTGATTACTTACCCAACGTTCGGGAAGTAAGTCCATCTATTGAGTCGGCATAAGCGACAGGCCGGGGTACGGTCTATCAAAGTGTAAGTGGCTGGGTGGCAGTCCATCAATGCGTAAGAGGCCGGGTGGCGGTCCAGCACAAGGTCCTTATGTGGCCAGGGTGATGACCGGTGGGGGATTCATCCATCTACTAGTAGAAAAGGTTACTTATTGGTATCTTTGCCTGATCAGCAAGATATCAGGTTTATGCCAAGGTTTTCTCCTTTCCAAATTCATTGGATATTGCAACTCTGTTTATAATTTTCATAACAGAGGTTTTCAAGGAGTGTATGAAATGTATATATATATAGGTGTATATATATATCGGTACTTAATGAAGTATCTCGTAACTTCATTATTTATAATGATGTTCAAAGATTGAATCTATTCAAATCTTGTCTTGTAGTCTCATCTATGTGATGAACTTTTGAAACTAATTATAACTTGAACGGTGGTAGTTCAAGTAGTATTTGGAAAAGATATAAGTATATTGGAGTATCTTGTAACTTCATCTTTTAAAATTATATCTAGCAAATGATTATCTTATGCATGTCAAAGATTTTCAGAAAAACGTTGAGACAAGGTTAGATATATGAGATCACCTTGCAACGATAGTTTTATACAGTTATAAACTGGAACTCTGTGTATATTATGCATGGAAGAGGACTTCCAAGATTTTGAAAAGTATATATGTATATATACTGAATATTTTGCGACTTCAGCGCATTAAGATATCAAACTTGGTCCATTTCTTTTGACCAAGACTTTCATGAGTACTATGAGAAGGCTCATATATTGTTAATCATTATACATATTATTTTGGTGGGCTTGCTGCTCACCCTTGCTTTCTTCTTTCATCACACAACAACAGATAGAAAAGATGAACAGGACCAAGCTCCCAATTCACGAGCGGATAGGAAACGTTCCGCAGTTTCCTATAGGCGTTGATGTCGTTGTAGCTGAGGTAGGAACTACCAATAGGCTAGGCTTTCAACTTTTGATGTACCAGACTTATGTATCTTTATCAATTGTAATAATGGCAAAGAAATGTAAATCTATTCAGAAACCCTTTTTAGGTGTAATGGCATATAATTTTGGAATAAAATGACTCGTGTTACTTTTGGATATTCATCTCTGAGACTATAACTTGTGGTGTGTGTGTTTATTGTGGGGTCACAGTACAGAGTAGTTGATTGTTTATTAAGATTGGGTGTTATTAAGGGAAATGGAACTCGTGACAACCCGGATCCCCGACCCCGGATTTGGGGGTGTTACAAGGACGCGCGTGCAACACACTCAGATCGGAAAACAACAACACAACCGAGAACAAGGCGGCAGACAAGCAACAAAGCTACAGACCCAACTAATACACACATATAATTACACTCATGTGTATATATATATATATATATGCATATGTCAAGTCAATGAACCAAAATCGAGAGGGCTGCCGGAAAACCAACCGGAAACAACCAAGGAACAACGGCGTAACCTAGAGGAAACCGTACAGGGAGCACAGGGAAACAAAAGAGAGAAAGAGAGATAGAGAGATAGATTGAGAGAAGGAGGATGAGAGATTACAGGAGAGAGAGAGAATGAATTGATTGAGGAAGGGAGAGACAAAGACTGTGGTGCAGGGGTGTGTGTTTTCACCCGGTGTTGCCATGTATTAGCTACAAGATACGTGGCGAACCCGTATTTTTAGCGCCTTAGGTTCGTTTCCTGCTAAAATAATGTACCAACTGTGCTTTGAACATATGAAAAAAATTATAAACTTTACACCGAAATTCCCGGAATATTTGGAAGTTAATAAAATAAAATCTTCAAAATTTTTAAAGCATTTTTAAAATGCAACTAATATTCGCATTTAGCGCTTAAGCGAAATACCGCGCCGATAAAATAAATTTCAAAAATTTCCAAAATAATTTTAAAATTCTCAGAATATTGTAAACGTAATAAAATATGAGTTTCATAATTTTTTTAAGAATCCAAGAATTAAATATGGATTTTACAATTTAAATGAATTCAGAAAATCATTGAAGAATAAATAAATGACAGAATGTTGATTTATAAATTTTGTAAAATCCCTAAAATAATTAGCAAGGTAATAAAATCATAAAAACAATTTTGGAGAAAACCCAAATAATTTCGGAAATAAAATTGTCATAAAATCTCTTTTTAAAAAAAATGAAACCAAAAATGACGTTGTGCACCAGCTAATTATAAAACACACTACGCAATCCAGCGATCGCATATAAACGATGATAAGTAAACACATAGACCATGAGTGATATAAACTTCTTTATTAATTAACTATGCAATAATTACATATTTAAATATTATAGAAATATACGAGAAGTTATAACATGTCATGAATGTTACTGTTGAACTTCATTTTGTTCCAAGTGAGAAGCAACTTGCAGACATCTTCAGCAAGCCACTTGATGAATCCACCTTTACTAGGTTGGTAAGTGAGTTAGGTATGCTTAATTACTCTTAATTTGTTTTGATGTCTAAGCAATTTGAAATGCAACTAGAATAAAATTTGATGTTTCTTGTCAAAGATGAAATTTTGGAAAAGTCAGAATTTACATCTCGACGGATGTTCATTATCCGTTGAAAATGAATATCTGTTGAATTTTAATATCCGCTAAAATATCAAATATTATTCTGGGTACTTTTATCTCGATGGATAACTATTTAATCCTTATCCGTCGAATTGCTCTCAATCTTAGTCGTTAATTCTAGGCATTTGTTAGGTCACACAACACTATAGAAGGGGGTTGAATACAGTGTTAATACAATCAAATCGATTTAACACAAGTATGTAACAAAGATCAAGTATATTGAATAAACTCTGTTACAATAAGAACTGTTGTTCTCTCTCAGTGATGAACAAATATCACTAAGAGCTGCTAGGTTACAATGTATAATCTTCTCGATAATGATAACACATATAGTGTAAACCCTAAGTCTGTGTTTATATAGTACACAGTTACAAGATAACATCTAATTGATAACATCTAGTTCCCAGGTAGACTCTTCTACCCTAGGGTTTCTCCAAAGTAATTTAACTATAGGAATAGATTTATTTCTAAGTACACGCTCCTTACGATCTAATATTTGGATTGGCTGCTCCACATAGGATAAATCCGATTGAAGCTCGATCGGTTCATATTCAATTACTTAATTCGAGGCAGGAATGTACGGCTTCAACATTGACACATGAAATACATTATGGATATGCTGCCATTGTGGGGGTAACGCTATCTCGTATGCCACTTTTCCTATTTGCTTCAAAACTTCAAATGGTCCTATATATCTCGGACTCAGTTTACCCTTCTGACCGAATCGAACCAATCCCTTCCATGGCGAAACTTTTAGTAATACCAATGTTCCTATTTCAAATCTTATGTTTTTTCGATGCAAATCTGCATTCTTTTTCTGTCTATTCTGCACGGCTTCCAATCTTTTCCGAATTAACACCACTGCTTCTTTTGTCTGCTGCACTAATTCAGGTCCTAACAATTTCTTTTCTCCTACCTCATCCCAGTATAGAGGTGATCTACACTTTCGTCCAATAAAGCTTCGTAGGGTGGCATTCCAATGTTGGCATGGTAACTTTTATTATAGGAAAATTCTATTAATGGTAAATGATCGTCCCAACTTCCCTTAAAATCCAAAGCACATACCCTTAACATATCTTCAATCGTCTGAATCGTTCTCTCACTTTGGCCATCAGTTTGAGGATGATAAGCGGTGCTCATATTTAATTTAGTTCCTAAACACTCTTGAAACTTTGTCCAAAACCTTGAATTAAATCTTGGATCTCGATCTGATACTATAGACACAGGTACCCCATGCTTGGAAACTATCTCATCTATATATATTTTAACTAGCTTTTCCAGAGAATACTTTTCTTTAATTGGGAGGAAATGCGCTGACTTGGTCAATCTATCAATGATCACCCAAATGGCATCGTGATTCGATCTTGTCCTCGGCAAGCCTACCACAAAATCCATTACAATTTCTTCCCACTTCCACTGTGGAATTTCTAGAGGCTGCAACAATCCACTGGGCCTTTGGTGCTCTGCTTTTACTCTCTGACACACGTGACACTTGCTACCCACTCCGCAATTTCTTTCTTCATTCCTGGCCACCAGAAGTGTTTCTTTAAATCTTGGTACATCTTCTGCTACCAGGGTGAATAGAAAACCTAGAACTGTGCACTTCATGCAATATTTCATTCTTCAGTTCTGCTACATTAGGAACCCAGATACGAGAGGAAAACTTGTATAGACCGCGGTTATCCTTTTGAGTACATAATTCTTCTCCTGTCAGATCTTCCAATTCTCGTTCCATAACTCCTTCTTGACATCTTTTAATCTTTTCCATTAACGCTGGCTGGAAAGTAATCTCGTATAATGATTCCCGGTTTTCACCTGATACTCGAATTTTGATTTCCATCTTTCCCAAGTCCTGTGCTAATTCATTCTCGATACGGCCCATGTTTAATTATTTTCTTTTCTACTGAGGGCATCAGCTACCATATTAGCCTTACCTGGGTGATAGTTAATTGAATAGTCATAGTCCTTAATCAACTCCAACCATCTCCTTTGTCTCATGTTTAAGTCCTTTTGGGTGAATATATACTTTAAGCTTTTATGATCTGTGTAGATATCACATTTCTCTCCGTACAAGTAATGACGCCATAACTTCAAAGCAAACACTATAGCCTCCAACTCAAGATCATGAACTGGATATTTCTGCTCGTGGGGTTTTAACTGCCTAGACGCATACGCAATAACCTTATCATGTTGCATTAGCACACAACCTAATCCTTTAAGAGAAGCATCACTGTAAATTACGAAATTCCCGGTTTCATCTGGTAATGCTAACACTGGTGCTGTCACTAGTCTTTTCTTTAGCTCTTGAAAGCTTTCTTCACATTTCTCCGTCCAAACAAATCTTTCATTTTTTCGGGTCAGCTTGGTCAACGGGGTTGCAATCTTGGCAAAGTCCTTCACAAATCTTCGGTAATAGCCTGCTAATCCAAGAAAACTTCTAATTTCCGTCGGGGTCTTTGGCTGCTCCCATCTGGATACCGCTTCAATCTTTGCAGGGTCTACCCTAATACCATCTTTACCAATTATATGACCTAAAAACTGAACTTCCTCCAACCAAAATTCACACTTTGAGAACTTAGCATATAATTGTTTTTCTCTCAACCTTTGTAATGTAATCCTTAGATGTCCAGCATGGTCGTCTTTGGTCTTTGAATAGATGAGGATGTCATCAATAAATACAATAACAAACTTATCCAAGTACTCATTGTACACCCGGTTCATTAAATCCATGAAAGCTGCTGGCGCATTAGTCAACCCAAATGATATCACTAGAAACTCGTAATGGCCATATCTGGTTCGAAAAGCAGTCTTTGGTATATCTTCAGGCTTGATCTTCAACTGATGATAGCCCGATCTTAAGTCGATCTTGGAAAAACAACATGCTCCCTTCAGTTGATCAATAAATCATCAATCCTGGGAAGGGGGTACTTATTCTTGATGGTTAACTTATTCAATTCTCGGTAGTCAATACACAATCTCATGCTTCCATCTTTCTTTTTCACAAACAACACTGGCGCACCCCACGGAGATACACTTGGTCTGATTACCCCTTTATCCAAAAGTTCCTGAAGTTGTTTAGCTAGTTCTTTCATTTCTACTGGGGCCATACAGTAAGGTGCTTTTGAAACTGGTTCTGCTCCCGGAATCAAATCAATAGAAAACTCAATCTCCCGATCTGGTGGTAATCCTGGTAACTCATTTGGAAACACATCTGGAAATTCATTAACTACCAAAATCTTCTCCAATTCGGGTATTCTCTTCTCACTGTCCACAATATGAGCTAAGTATGCTTCACAACCTTGTCTCAATAACTTCTTCGCTTCCAAGATAGAAAGAAATTGTTGCCCTGCTTTTGTCCTTGATAAACCATCCTTTTATTGTCTTCTGAGTATAACAAAACTTTCTTTTTCTTACAATTAATATTTTCCTTATGCCGAGACAACCAATACATTCCTAAAATTATATCAAACTCTTCTAACTGAAAAGGTATTAGATCCACCAGAAAGAAATGCCCGCAAATTTCTATTTGACATCTAGGGCAAAACTGGTTTACTGAGACTTTATCCTGATTAGCTACCTCTATCGTTTAGGGCTCATCTAAATTTTCAAACATCAAATTCATTTTACTTACACATTCTTTAGATATAAAGGACTTAGATGCTCCCGAATCAAATAAAACCTTAACAGGCACTGAATTTAGAGAAAGCGTACCTGCAACCACATCTGAATCTTGAGCATTAGATTTCTTGGTCATTTTAAAGGTTCTGGCTCTCGCTGTACTAGTTGCTGGTCCTTGAGATTCATTACCTCCTATATTACCCTGAGTAGCCGTCTTGCAGTTTCCGGAGATGTGCCCAACCTTACCACACTTGAAGCAAGTGACTCCGACATTTCCTGGGTTACATTCTGACGCATAATGACCCTTTTTATCGCATTTAAAACACTGGAAATCCTTCTGAAACAACCCACTATGCTTTTTACCACATAACTTACAATCCACAACTGGTCTGGTTGACTGGACTGGGGCGGAGGCAACTAAAGTGACACCGGAGTTTGTCTGAGCCATGCCTTGCCTTCTAAATCTCCGATTCTTATTCCGGCCAAACTTCCTTGGGAACTTCTGACTAGACTCCTCCTGGTCTGTATTAGCTGTACCACTTTCAAACTTTCTTTTCCGATCACCCCTTTCCTTGGAGGCCAACTTCTGATCACTCTCTATCACCAGGGCGGCTTGAACTACAGAGGTATACGTCTTAAGTTGCAGGGCTACCACTCCGCTATGAATTTCTGGCTTTAGTCCTTGCTGAAATCTCCTAGCTTTCTGAATCTCAGTGTTTACATATCCAGGGGCTAGTCGAGCCAACTTTATAAATTTGGCCTCATACTCAGCCACGCTCCTTTCTCCCTGCTTCAATTCCAAAAACTCTACTTCCAACTGACTCTGCAAACAATCTGGAAAATACTTTTCTAGGAACAGCTCCGTGAATCTAGCCCAAGAAATAGGGCCTTCTCCTTCTAAGGCACACGCAGATTCCCACCAAAAACTTGCTTCACCTTTCAGAAAATAACTAGCATAATCTGACTTAGAATCATCACTTACCTGAGTAAGGGTGAAGGCTTTCTCCATTTCTTTAAGCCAAATTCTAGCAGCAATCGGGTCTACCTTGCCCTTAAACTCTGAGGGTTTAACTGACTGAAAAGACTTGAAACTAACAGTCTGGTTCGTTTCTATTGGCTGGGGTTGATGTTGAAGCTGTAACTGTTGTTGGATTTGTTGATGTTGTTGTTGTATAAATTGCTGCTGTTGTTGCTGCTGTTGTAGGAATTGCTGTTGCTACTGCTTGAATTGTTCTTGCTGCTGAGCCATCTGATTAGACTGTTGGCGCAGCAAATCTAGTAATCCATCCATGACTGGGCCCCCTTCAGAGTTCCTACTGAAGGAATTGGACGGGAAATTTTTCTTGGGAGGCATTCTCCTGAAACACAACAAAAAGGTTTTATATAAAAATTGTGTGCCCGGGTAGCAACAGTTTTATGCATCAGGAGAATGAGGTCACAATTAAATATTCCCTTCCCTGTTTATTTGGGGTCCACCCATGATGCATAACCAAATTTAACAATCCAGCAACAATTACAACAATAACAATAACAGTGCAATAAAATAAAACCGACAACCGTAACATCAGATAATAGTAATACAACAACAGTACAAATGTCACGACCCCAACTTGAACAGCAAAATAAATATAGCTATTACAAAATTTTAAAAGAAATAATACAACCAAATCCAAGATCTTACAGTTTAGGGTTTGGAACAACCCAACACTACCAACTATTACATCTGATTTTAAAAACCGAGTCCTCACACAAACTACTATCACTTATTCTACCTGAGCTCGAACATAAGCATCAACATCACAGGTCTTACGGGAAGTCTGCTTGAATCTAACCATAGTTGCTAGCTGTAATATCAGGGTAAAGCAAGGAGTGAGCCAAATGCTCAACAAGTGCTAACAGTACGATACAAAACATAAATCGAGATATACATTAAAGAATGACAATGGAAAGACATAACCAATGATAACGAGAGATAAAACTATGTGCGATGGCATCATTTTGCTTGTATCAAAACAATTTTAAAATCATGTCTTAATCAAAATCATTTTATGACGCTACAGATTACAGCCGGTGATCAGCCGCGAAGTAATCCCGAACCTCGCTGGGTTCTAAAATATTAATGGGAATCCCTAGGCAACTTTTAAGCCTAATATAAGCGTGGAAAGGACTCGCGTCTCAGTCCAGATCCACCATTCAAAGAAAACATTTATCCCCCTTTGGGACTGAAAACCCATATTTTATTTATTTCAAAAACACTGATGCCGAATTATAACTAAAATCTCTTTTTATAGTAAACATTTTTATCAAGGGAATATAGATTAACTCGAAACACGAGGAAAATGATACTAACCCTCAGGGCCATGATTCACAAAACTTTACTCTATTAGGGTAACTAAAAGGTTTTCATATGTCAAAACTTGGACAAAAAAATTTAGTGAGGCTAATGGATAATATGAAGGGGTAATGCCAAACTGGGCTTAAAGCAATGGTTTCTCGTCAAGGTACAGGTGTTGGATCATCAAGAAGATAAGCTTCATGAATACTAAGGGTGTTAAGGTATGAAGAAATGATCTTTAGCTCAGGATATATCAGAATTATCAAGCTTTAGGATAAGAAAGAGGGGTATCAATCAATGAGGAATCATTTTGATAAATATCTAGCTTTCAGGATTCAAGGTAAGTTTCTATAGGGATTCAAGTATCATGATGAGATATCAATACTTAGGAATCATCAGCATGTTAATCAAGAGGATCAATTAAGTAATATAACAACTCTTCATTTTATCATGGCATTTAACTATCATGAAAAAGACTTTTGAACTACTTGCAATACGTACTCGAGGGTTCATGGCATCTCTATATAACTCAAAGATAAACAAAAGATACGCTTGATTTAAATATATCAAAATGACTCAGGATAATTGCATCGATATATATGAACTATTTACAGTAAATACGAAGGTCAAGTTGAATCACTTGCCTTGAGAAAGGCTGGTCTGGTCTGACTGGTAGGAGCAACAACTGGAGCTTCACTCGACCTTTTATGGCAAGTTTTCCCTCGTCTTGAGATCCTACATAAATAATAATAATCCTCATTATAATATATTCTTACCATCTTAACCTATTTACAACCCAAAATTTAACACGGATGGCACTTAGGCCTATATGCACTTAATTTTATATTCACTTTTAAATTACAAATGTTCACACATAGCCACATAATCACATATCATATATTAATAAAACCATATATACCATAATGCAACACTAGGCTTGGATGATCTCGACTCACAACTTAAGTCACTTGGTCGCTAAACTAGACCAAGTCTTCTAATCTTGGCTTCCTAACTCGATGTGTCTTTACTAAACTATCCAAAACCTATTGACCCTCACTTGTGCCTTTTTCTCTACTGACCTTATACTATCTTACAACTATGGTGGTCGACCTAATACTCACTCCTAAGTGTTCTAAAACTATGTGATAAGTGAAAGTGCTCACTGGTGCAAATTTCAGAATGACAACTATGGTTTCTTGAGTGCATTAGACACTCTTAAACTACAAGTTTTCCATCAAAACTTTTACACAAGACTCTCCTGACCTAAGGGCATCTCACAAACTTGATGTGGCTCAAGGGCCTGGCTTGGGCCTTCTTGGGCCTAAGCTAAAAGTCCAAGGTTCCCCTATTTTCTGGGCAGAAAATGTCCTGACTTGAATTAACTTGTGACACAGGGTTCTAACTCATATCCTATGAACTATGGTTGTAAAAACTTCTCTGACACTCCCTCTAACTAAGTCCCAACAGGGCCTAATGAGGGCCTACCCATGACATGGTCAAATCTCCCTATTTCTAAGTTGCAACAAAACTGTCCCCTGCTGGACAGATTTTGTTGTTCTACTTGTGCACCTAACCAAATGACATGCAAACCTCCAACCAACTCCTAAAACCTTTTATATACTCCCAATACTAACTTCTGGTGGCTTGGGCCTCAAAGTGCACATCAATGACATGGTCAAAACTCACTCTAAACCTCAGAGTTCTAAACTGATTTTCTGCAGAAACTATAACTCTCCTTTCTCCAAGGTTTTGACTTGACAAACTCAACTACCAACAACCCAATACTCAAACCAAGACTTAAATATGGTAATCTACTGAACTAACTCCCTTATTCTCAAAATAACCTTGGGTGAGATCATCCTTACCTAAGGTACAATTATGACAAAACAAAAGAAACTACACTTCACAACTCACGAATCTTCATGCTTTTGAAATAACAAGATATGCATTTTTATTAAAAGATAACCACAAATTATTACCATGCAACAAGAAGCATAAATCAATATTAACACATTATTCCTACTGAAATTAAGGCTCACTAACAAAATCTTTCCAAATGATCAAAATCTTATAACATTCTAAGAGAAATCCACATGCATGCATGTCTTCGGGTTTTGCAAACCAAAACAACATATTTTCTACATATATTCTATCATAAAATTGACATGCAAGCCTAGCATAAGCTATACCTAGATGATCACTTAGCATGCAAAGAGTTTTATCAAATTTTCACCACAAAATTCAAGTCATTATCACATAAACAAGCAAAAATTGATTTAAGCAACAAGAATAGTCTTAAGGACCATTCATTCGGCTCCCATATGGTCATGGCCGAATGAAATGGATGGGAATGACCATTTAATCATCAATAGTTTCCCTCTCAAGACTTAGAACTTCTCCATTCCTTGTAGTCCTCTCAAAAATAACCCTAAACTCACAAGAATCAAGGTTGTATTTTGAGTTTCACTAAAACCTTTACATGCAACCTTTAAACTTAAACTTTTCACTCAACTCTCTTTGAATTATGTATGATCAAGATATAGGAAGTAACATTTACTTGATTGGAAAGTGGGAGCTTGAATGAAGAATGAAGAAAAGGGAGGGGGGTATGGCTTCGGCCAAAAAGCCGAGAGGAGAGGGGAGGAAAGGATGAGTGTGGAAATGGTGGGGTGAAAGTGGAGTAATAATCATGTTAGTTTGGTTTTTATTTGACCAAAAGTGAGTGGATTTGAGATTTTACAAGAGTAACCTTCCAACATAGTTAGGTAGATTTGCATGCAAGGACAAAGTGGTAATTTGGTTAGTAGAATGAAAGTGAGTGGGGTTGGAAATGTCTTCCTTGCCCCTTAGTTGAATTGGAAGAGTATTTGCATGCAAGGGTAGCCATGTAATTTGCTAATTATAACAAATAAAATTTGTAAAGGTTTATTTTTATAAAATAAAATACAAGTTCAAAAATTATAAAATTTATACCATAAAATAACTTGGATTTTTAGAGACTTTATAAAATCATTTTCAAAATCTGTGAACAAAATACCTTTTAAAGGAAAATTTTTCCAAGGCTTAGAATATTCCTTATAAATCAAAAATAAAGCAATTAAATAAACTCTTGCTTTGAATAATCATATACTACATAAAGCAAATTTATAATGCAGAAATTTTTCACTCACACCAACGTACAATCATTGAATATATTTGCATTCGGCTTTATAATTACACCAAATTCACAATTAATATTACATAAAATCTTGATCGTAACATCCTCTCCCCCTTAAGGGATTCTGTCCCAAGAATCTAAGAGAACATATGAGGATACCGGAAACACATATCAGACTCTAACTCCCAAGTCGATTCTTCGACCTTAGGGTTCCTCCAAAGTACTTTCACTAACTTTACCGACTTATTCCTAAGACTCTTTACTTGCCAGTCGAGTATTTTGACAGGTTGCTCCACAAATGACAGGTCTGCCTGAATTTCTACAAGTTTATATTCTATCACATGGCTAGCGTCAGGATTGTACTTCTTAAGCAATGACACATGGAACACATTATGCACATGCTGATACTGAGGTGGTAAGGTCAACTCATAGGCCACCTTTCCCACTTGACTCAATATTTCAAAAGGACCTATATATCTAGGTGCTAACTTCCCTTTCTTGCCAAATCTAAACAACCCTTTTCTTGGTGACACCTTCAACAAAACAGCTTCGCCAATTTCGAATTGAACATCCTTACGCGCTGGATCCGCCTACTTTCTCTGTCTATCTTGAGCAGCAAGCTACCTTTTCTGAATTAACTTGACTGTGTCATGCAACTGTTGTACCAATTTCGAGCCGAGAATTCTTCCTTCTCCTACTTCATCCCAACTTGTTGGTGATCTACATTTTCGCCCGTACAAAGCTTCGTATGGTGGCATGCCGATACTGGAATGATAGCTGTTGTTGTAAGAGAATTCAATCAACGGCAAGTGATCGTCCCAACTACCTGCAAAATCGATTGTGCAACTGCGCAACATGTCTTCGATTGTGTGAATTGTCCTTTCACTCTGGCCATCAGTCTGCGGGTGGTACGTGAAAGTGTTTGTCCTAAATCCAATCATGTATGATGAGTTAGGAAGAACTTTCTTGTATTCCTATTTGATTTCATTTTGAATTAATAAAAGACTTGTTATATTTTTATGGGCTTTATCTATTTAAAGTGTATTAAATAAGATGTTCCATAGTTTAGAGTAAAGCTTCTAGAATTATAATGAGATTATAATAATGGGATCTAGAAGATGACAACTCTGGACTTAAACAGTTCCTGATCATAGGATAACTAATCGGATGTTAGTGGATCCGCAAAGATTGGTACATACTATGCTTGCTCCCTTCAGGAGGATGTCTGTTCTCATAGGCATTTGTGTGGTGACATTATAGCTGGTATGTAGGTGCTTATTAGGGAATAAGTTCACTGAACATGACTTGATAAGTTGAACAACTAATGGAGATTACTCACATGTCAATAGTTATTCACTGAGTGATAGTTGTACAAGTGTCCTTAGACTTGAGATCGTTAAAGGTATCTTATATATAATGAACTGTGCTTTGGTTTAGTCCTTAGTCTCAAGGACATCCATTAGGTCTATTCTGGGCATAGGGATTTGTGTATAGAGATAGTTAACGTCAATAGAGGATCTACCCCTTCCAGTATAGGAAGAGTATATCCTATGTTATTCTTAGTATGCGAGTTCTGGAATCTCTGGCCAGAGTGTATGAAATTAGAAAGGAGTTTCTAATTTGCATTAATATGAACTTTGCATTATGAATAAGAAATCATATGATTAAATTTGATAGGCTTGACACAAGATCCATGCCTTGTATTTAATCAGGATATTATAAGGGTAGAAAGAATTCATTGTACGGTAACTAGTCACTGACAGGTTCTTGATATTCTAAGCAGTGAATTCATATTATCCGGATAGTCGCGATATGTTGAGAAGCATTACTCACGATGTTGAATAAATATAATTAATCAGTTAATTATATTTAGTGAATTTTAATATTCATATAAATAATTAATAAAAAGTTTATTATTATTTATTTCTACTACCTGCATAATATTGAACCTACAGGGTCACACCATAAAAGAATGTTTCTTTTGATGAATAATGAGAGAGAGAATTATTTTTCTAAATAGTTAAGAAAAAGAAATAATGATTAAAATAGTTTTAATTATTATTAAAGCATTTTATGAAGATAAAATGTGGGGGTTAAAATATATAAAGATATATTATAAAACCCTAGGAGAGTCCTATAAATAGAATGAGATGGATGACTCATTTGGACAAGACACACAATTTTGGTTTTGTGAAAACCCTAGCCTCCATCTTCTTCCTCTCTCTCTCTCAAAACTCCATTTTATAAAAGCTCAGTTTTATAAAAAGGTTCATCGAAGAGGATCGTTCTTGGTGGATACCGGTAGAGTGCTTCACACACTGAGGAGCAACTGCTAGCACTCCAATTTTATAAAGCTTCGATTCACGAGGTATGGTTTCGATTCCTCACTTTTTCCCTTTTATATGTTTTTCTATATGTGCGGTATATGGTTTTTACGGAATAATTGTTATTTCACGCTTCCGCTCATCCGTAAATTCCTTCAGTACGCCATGCTCATATTCAACTTTGTGCCCAGACATTCCTGAAATTGCTTCCGAAATCTCGAGTTAAATCGGGGATCTCTGTCTGAAACTATTGATACGGGTACTCCATGCCTCAGTACGATTTCGCGCACGTACAGATGAACCAACTTGTCCAATGACGACTTCTCGTTTATTGGAAGGAAATGCGCCGACTTCGTAAGACGATCAATTATAACCCATATTGCGTCATGCCCGGATTTCGTTCGCGGTAGTCCTACTATAAAGTCCATAGCGATATTTTTTCATTTCCATTCTGGAATCTTCAGGGGCTGAATTAATCCGCTTGGTCGTTGATGTTCTGCCTTCACTTTCTGACAAGTATAACACTTTGCAACCCATTCTGCCACGTCTCGCTTCATATTTGGCCACCAAAAGTTCTTCATTAAGTCTCGATACATCTTGGTGCTTCCCGGGTGGATTGAATATTTCGAATTGTGGGCTTCATGGAGGATCTCATTCTTTAATTCAGGTGCATGAGGAATCCATATTCTGGAAAAGAACCTTAGTATCCCTTGCTCATCCCTTTGAGTATTAATCTCCTCTCCAGATAACTGATTCTTCTCTTTCTCCATTACTTCTTCTTGACATTTCTTTATCTTTTCCACTAGTGTTGGCTGAAAAGTCATTGCGCGACAAACTTCCTCAACTTTTCCACAATCACAAAGTTCCAGTTCAAATCTCTTGATTTCTTCAGATAACTCCTTTGGTGTTGTCATCTTATTCAATCTCTCCTTCCTACTCAGAGCATTGGCCATAACATTCGCCTTTCCAGGATGGTAATTTATCGAACAATCATAGTCCTTGATCAATTCCAGCCATCTCCTCTGCCTCATATTGAGCTCTTTCTGAGTAAAAATGTACTTTAAACTCTTGTGATCCGTGTAGATTTCACACTTCTCTCCGTAGAGGTAATGTCTCCAAATCTTAAGTGCGAACACTATGGCGGCTAGTTCCAAGTCATGTGTCGGGTACTTTAACTCATGCGGTTTCAACTGTCTTGACGCATATGCGATCACTTTACTGTGTTGCATCAACACACAACCCAAACCCTTATGTGAAGCGTCGCTGAAAATTACAAAGTTCCCTTGATTGTCTGGAAGTACTAACACCGCAGCTGTTACCAATTTCTGCTTCAACTCTTGAAAGCTATCCTCACATTCTGCACTCCATTCAAACTTTTGATTCTTTCTGGTTAACTTGGTCAATGGCGTGGCGATCTTCGAGAAATCCTTGACGAATCTTCTATAGTATCCGGCCAATCCTAGAAAACTTTGCACTTCCGTAGGAGTCTTTGGCCTTTCCCAACTCATAACTGCCTCAATCTTTGCCGGATCCACTTTAACTCCTTCATTTCCAAAGACATGCCCCAAAAATTGAACTTCCCTTAACCAAAACTCACATTTGGTAAACTTGGCATACAACTTTTCTTGACGAAGTATCTCTAATGCTATCCAGAGGTGCTGCTTATGTTCTTCTTCCGACTTAGAATAAATAAGGATGTCATCAATGAATACCACGACAAATTTGTCCAAATACTTCTTAAATACCCGATTCATCAGATCCATAAATGCGGCCGGAGCGTTGGTCAATCCAAACGGCATTACTAGGAATTCATAATGCCCATATATGGTCCTGAATGCGGTCTTGGGAATATCTTCTTCCTTGATCTTTAATTGATGGTATCCCGATCTCAAATCAATCTTCGAAAAGCATTTTGCTCCCTTTAACTGATCAAAAAGGTCATCTATCCTTGGTAGCGGGTAGCGGTTCTTGATCGTTACCTTATTCAACTCCCGATAGTCTATGCATAATCGCATACTCCCGTCTTTCTTCTTTACAAACAGAACGGGTACTCCCCATGGCGACGTACTTGGCCGTATCACTCCCTTATCCAACAATTCTTGTAGCTGGCTTGCCAACTCTTTCATTTCTGCTGGTGCCATCCTATATGGGGCCTTTGAAACTGGTTCCATGCCTGGAGCAAGGTTGATCTCGAACTCGATTTGTCGATCTGGTGGTAAGCCTGGTAGTTCGTCGGGAAACACATCTGGGAACTCGTTAACTACAGGGATATCTTCCATGCTGGGGCTGCCTTTTTCTGAATCCACTACATAAGCTAGGAACGACTCACAACCTTTTCTAAGTAGCTTCTTAGCCTGAACAATTGTAAGAAATAGTTGCTCTTGCCTCTGCCCCTTAAATACTACCTTCTCTCCACTTTTCATCTTTAAATACACTTTCTTGGTCTTACAATTAATCTGAGCGTTATTCTCTCCTAACCAATCCATTCCTAAAATTATGTCAAACTCTCCCAACTTGAAGAGTATCAAGTCGGCTGAAAACTTATACCCCGAAATATCGATCTCACACTTTGGACAAAATTGATTCACAGGAATCTTCTCTTGGTTCGCAATTACCACATCTACCTCACTCATAATCATTTTATCACATTGGAGCTTATCAAAAAAGTTTCTGATATGAAAGATCTTGTTACTCCCGAATCAATCAATACTTTAGCTTTGACATTATTGAGTAAAAGTGTACCTGCTATCACCTCCGAATTCTGAACAGCATCCTTCATCTTCAGATCAAGTGTCCTTGCTGTTGCTTGCGGGTTGGTGTAGGTGGTGGAGGTAATGCCAATACCTCGGCTGGCACGCTTGCACTAGTACTTGCCACATTCATCAGAGCTTTGACTGGCCCGGTTGTCTTGCACTCCCTAGCTATGTGTCCAGTCTTCCCACACTTGTAACACGTAACTCCTGGCTTCGGCATCTTGCACTCATTCGCCAAATGTCCCTTCTGATTGCACCTGTAGCATGACATGCTCAGCTTATTACACACTCCGGGGTGCCTTTTTCCACAGTGCTTGTATTCTGGCCTCTGGAACCTGTTTTCTCCAACTTGCCCTTGGCTTGCCTGATTGTTCCCCTTCGATTCTTGCCTTTTACCCAAATTTCCTTTCTTTTGAAAATTTCCGCCCTTCTGGAAACCAATCCTCTTTATATTCCGATCTTGTGAACTTCATGCTTCAGACTTTTCTCCATAAAATGGAACCTTCCTCTTCTTGTTATCCCTTTCCTTCCTTGACTGCGTCCCATTATTCTCAATCAGAGCAACTTTCTGTACTACTCCCGCGTAAGTTTCAAGCTCAAATATAGCCACTCTATCTCTGATCCAAGGCTCCAATCCTTGTTGAAATTTCTTTACTTTTTCCTCCTCAGTGCTGGTATACTTCATCACAAACCTTGACAACTCAGTGAACTTCTTCTCATACTCCAATACAGTCATGTTCCCTTGCTTCAACTCAAGAAATTTTAGCTCCATCTGATTCTGCATGTACTTAAGGTAATACTTGTCCATAAATAACTTCTTAAATCTCTCCCAAAAAACCTGCTGAGTAACTTTCATAGCTTTTACTGATTCCCACCAATAGATGACTTCTCCCTTCAAGAAGTAAGTAGCATACGGCATCTTCTGATCGTCTCCTAACTGTACCAACTCAAAATCCCTTTCCATCTCCTTGATCCATGTGTTAGCTATCACTGGATCAGTGGTATCATGAAATGCAGGTGGATTCATATTCTGAAAAGCCTTGAAAGTGATAATGTGTCTAGGTGGTACTGGTGGTTCAGGTGGTTGGTGTGGCTCACGGTTATCTTGGTTTTCAATTCGTTGTTGAAGAGTTAGTTGTCGTTGAGCTATAGCATTGGTCTACTGTTGTAAGGTTTCCAGTAGTCGAAGAATGTTTGGGTCTGTGGTGGATGTGGTTGTTGGGTTCTTCTTTTTGGGAGGCATGATCCTGAAATAAGAGTTGTGTCAAAAACAGATATGAATGATAAAATGATTCGAGGGTATCACATGGCATTCTTATTTTACATATGGGGTCAAGTTTCCAAATTAAGCAGATATGATGATAAAAACGTAAAATAATAGTTGAGAGCAAATGGAACAATAGCACATAATTATTAAAATTTTAAAGGTCACAATACATAGGATTAGGATAAAGTCTGATTCTAGGAATAACAGGCTTATTTAAAGGAAACAACGGAAACAACTGAGGATTCCACAGAGTCTGATGGTACAACAACATAAAAGGTGAACGGAAAGAACTAAGGCTCCACTCCATCTGAACGGGGCTTGGTAGTCTTTTCCTCTCGAAGCGTCTTTACAATGCTCTGGAGCTCATCCGCCACCATCTGAATGACATACTGGCTGGTGCGGTCCCGGTGCGCTGGCATCTCCTCAAGCTTAGTGTTGACGTACTGAACCAAGGTCTCAAGTCTCGCAGTCATCTGCTCCTTGGGCTTCCCTTCGTAGTTTCGGCTGTCCGGATACACGTTCTTCAGTCGGTCTATCAGTCGGTCGTACTTGCCCTGAAGCATGTCGAACTCGCGCCTCAACTCAGCATACACCGTGAAAGCAATAGTGTCGTCCGAACCAGAGGATGACGAGGAATGCGCCCTTTGCTGACAACCAATAAGAGGAGTATTAATAATAAATTTACTTATCCTACTCTCTCGCATATTATCTAAATCCTACACACATAACCTATAACCTATTTGGGCTGTCCAGGGACTCTAAACCGTGGCTCTGATACCAAAACCTGTCACGCCCCCAACTTGAACAGCAAAATAAATATAGCTATTACAAAATTTTAAAAGAAATAATACAACCAAATCCAAGATCTTACAGTTTAGGGTTTGGAACAGCCCAACACTACCAACTATTACATCTGATTTTAAAAATCATGTCCTCACACAAACTACTATCACTTATTCTACCTGAGCTCGAACATAAGCATCAGCATCACAGGTCTTACGGGAAGTCTGCTTGAATCTAACCATAGCTGCTAGCTGTAATATCAGGGTAAGCAAGGAGTGAGCCAAATGCTCAACAAGTGCTAACAGTACGATACAAAACATAAATCAAGATATACATTATAAAATGACAATGGAAAGACATAACCAATGATAACGAGAGATAAAACTATGTGCGATGGCATTATTTTGCTTGTATCAAAACAATTTTTAAATCATGTCTTAATCAAAATTATTTTATGACGCTACGGATTACAGCCGGTGATCAGCCGCGAAGTAATCCCGAACCTCGCTGGGTTCTAAAACATTAATGGGAATCCCTAGGCAACTTTTAAGCCTAATATAAGTGTGGAAATGACTCGCGTCTCAGTCCAGATTCACCATTCAAAGAAAACATTTATCCCCCTTCGGGACTGAAAACCCACATTTTATTTATTTCAAAAACACTGATGCCGAATTATAACTAAAATCTCTTTTTACAGTAAACATTTTTATCAAGGGATTATAGATTAACTCGAAATACGGGGAAAATGATACTAACTCTTAGGGCCATAATTCACAAAACTTTACTCTATTAGGGTAACTAAAAGGTTTTCATATGTCAAAACTTGGACAAGAAAATTTAGTAAGGCTAATGGATAATATGAAGGGGTAATGCCAAACTGGGCTTAAAGCAATGGTTTCTCGTCAAGGTACAGGTGTTGGATCATCAAGAAGATAAGCTTCATGAATACTAAGGGTGTTAAGGTATGAAGAAATGATCTTTAGCTCAGGATATATCAGAATTGTCAAGCTTTAGGATAAGAAAGAGGGGTATCAATCAATGAGGAATCACTTTGATAAATATCTGGCTTTCAGGATTCAAGGTAAGTTTCTATAGGGATTCAAGTATCAGGATGAGATATCAATAATTAGGAATCATCAACATGTTAATTAAGAGGATCAATCAAGTAATATAACAACTCTTCATTTTATCATGGCATTTAACTATCATGAAAAAGACTTTTGAATTACTTGCAATACGTACTCGAGGGTTCATGGCATCTCTATATAACTCAAAGATAAACAAAAGATACGCTTGATTTAAATATATCAAAATGACTCAGGATAATTGCATCGATATATATAAACTATTTACAGTAAATACAAAGGTCAAGTTGAATCACTTGCCTTGAGAAAGGCTGGTCTGGTCTGACTGGTAGGAGCAACAACTGGAGCTTCACTCGACCTTTATGGCAAGTTTTCCCTCGTCTCGAGATCCTACATAAATAATAATAATCCTCATTATAATATATTCTTACCATCTTAACCTATTTACAACCCGAAATTTAACACGGATGATACTTAGGCCTATATGCACTTAATTTTATATTCACTTTTAAATTACAAATGTTCATACATAGCCACATAATCACATATCATATATTAATAACACCATATATACCATAATGTAACACTAGGCTTGGATGATCTCGACTCACGACTTAAGTCACTTGGTCGCTAAACTATACAAAGTCTTCTAATCTTGGCTTCCTAACTCGATGTGCCTTTACTAAACTATCCAAAACCTATTGACCCTCACTTGTGCCTTTTGCTCTACTGACCTTATACTATCTTACAACTATGGTGGTCGACCTAATACTCACTCCTAAGTGTTCTAAAACTATGTGATAAGTGAAAGTGCTCACTGGTGCAAATTTCAGAATGACAACTATGGTTTCTTGAGTGCATTAGACACTCTTAAACTACAAGTTTTCCATCAAAACTTTTACACAAGACTCTCCTGACCTAAGGGCATCTCACAAACTTGATGTGGCTCAAGGGCCTGGCTTGGGCCTTCTTGGGCCTAAGCTAAAAGTCCAAGGTTCCCTTGTTTTCTGGGCAGAAAATGCCCTGACTTGAATTAACTTGTGACACATGGTTCTAACTCATATCCTATGAACTATGGTTGGAAAAACTTCTCTGACACTCCCTCTAACTAAGGCCCATCAGGTCCTAATGAGGTCCTATCCATGACATGGTCAAATCTCCCTATTTCTAAGTTGCAACAAAACTGTCCCCTGCTGGACAGATTTTGTTGTTCTACTTGTGCACCTAACCAAATGACATGCAAACCTCCAACCAAATCCTAAAACCTTTTATATACTCCCAATAATAACTTCTGGTGGCTTGGTCCTCAAAGTTCACATCAATGATATGGTCAAAACTCACTCTAAACCTCAGAGTTCTAAACTGATTTTCTGCAGAAACTATAACTCTCCTTTCTCCAAGGTTTTGACTTGACAAACTCAACTACCAACAACCCAATACTCAAACCAAGACTTAAACATGGTAATCTACTGAACTAACTCCCTTATTCTCAAAATAACCTTGGGTGAGATCATCCTTACCTAAGGTACAATTATGGAAAAACAAAAGAAACTACACTTCACAACTCACAAATCTTCATGCTTTTGAAACAACAAGATATGCATTTTTATTAAAAGATAACCACGAATTATTACCATGCAACAAGAAGCATAAATCAATATTAACACATTATTCCTACTGAAATTAAGGCTCACTAACAAAATCTTTCCAAATGATCAAAATCTAATAACATTCTAAGAGAAATCCACATGCATGCATGTCTTCGGGTTTTGCAAACCAAAACAACCTATTTTCTACATATATTTTATCATAAAATTGACATGAAAGCCTAGCATAAGCTATACCTAGATGATCACTTAGCATGCAAAGAGTTTTATCAAATTTTCACCTCAAAATTCAAGTCATTATCATATAAACATGCAAAAATTGATTTAAGCAACAAGAATAGTCTTAAGGACCATTCATTCGGCTCCCATATGGTCATGGCCGAATGAAATGGACGGGAATGGCCATTTAATCATCAAGAGTTTCCCTCTCAAGACTTGGAACTTTTCCATTCCTTGTAGTCCTCTCAAAAATAACCCTAAACTCACAAGAATCAAGGTTGTATTTTGAGTTCACTAAAACCTTTACATGCAACCTTTAAACTTAAACTTTTCACTCAACACTCTTTGAATTATGTATGATCAAGATATAGGAAGTAACATTTACTTGATTGGAAAGTGGGAGCTTGAATGAAGAATGAAGAAAAGGGAGGGGGTATGGCTTCGGCCAAAAAGCCGAGAGGAGAGGGGAGGAAAGGAGGAGTGTGGAAATGGTGGGGTGAAAGTGGAGTAATAATCATGTTAGTTTGGTTTTTATTTGACCAAAAGTGAGTGGATTTGAGATTTTTCAAGAGTAACCTTCCAACATAGTTAGGTAGATTTGCATGCAAGGTCAAAGTGGTAATTTGGTTAGTAGAATGAAAGTGAGTGGGGTTGGAAATGTCTTCCTTGCCCCTTAGTTGAATTGGAAGAGTATTTGCATGCAAGGATAGCCATGTAATTTGCTAATTATAACAAATAAAATTTGTAAACGTTTATTTTTATAAAATAAAATACTAGTTCAAAAATTATAAAATTTATACCATAAAATAACTTGGATTTTTAGAGACTTTATAAAATCATTTTCAAAATTTGTAAACAAAATACCTTTTAAAGGAAAATTTTTCCAAGGCTTAGAATATGCCTTATAAATAAAAAATAAAGCAATTAAATAAACTCTTGCTTTGAAAAATCATATACTACATAAAGCAAATTTATACTGCAGAAATTTTTCACTCACACCAACGTACAATTATTGAATATATTTGCATTCGGCTTTATAATTACACCAAATTCACAATTAATATTACATAAAATGCCGGTCGTAACAACAAATCCATCTAACAACTACAGTACAACACTCATAGCATACTAAGTACACAACAAAATTGGCTGTCATAGCAGCCCCGCCTAATACAAGCTACAATACAAAGAAAACATACATAAGAAAAACATCTACAGAACTCCTGCAACTAACGCCGAGCTCTGTATCTCACTCCAGCAAGTCTAATCTAGCCACTGCCACTGCCACCAATGGATCCTAACTCAAATACCAACCAGTTCACAAGATCCTGGTACTGAACAGCTCTAAACTCGGAGCTAATGAAACGGTCAATGGTCCGAGCTCTCTCTACTGTAGCCTGAGTCAAGGATCGAACTCTCTTCTGCACATCTGGGGAAGGGGCAGGAATACCCTGGAAAGGCCCGACCGGAATCTGGTCAAGCTGAGTTGCTAACCCTGGGCTCTGCTCTCTGATCAAAGACTGGTTCACCGCTCGGTGAACATGGTAAGGGATCGGGGAGGATGTACCTGAAGGAATAGAGGGAAGAACAGGTGGTCTCGAGGTGGAGGAACTAGGACCACATCCTGGAGGGAAATCCCTAACAGCCGACACTGACCTTCGTACCCAGCGAGGACGGATACTAGGTCCTGACACACCTCCTGGTACAACTGGAGGAACAGGTGGAGGAGGCATGGAAGTCTCCTCGGCTACAACATCCAAGGTCCGCTCAGAATCTGAATCATCTGAGTCTGATGGGTTTCCCCGAGAAGGAGAACTGGAGATCACTATAAGCCACTGTCAGTCATAACAATATACAGGAAAGACAGAACAAGGTTAGGGCAAATCTATTAAAATATTAATAGATGCCAGGGTAACGCCGTCGGAACCCTCGACTTACACTTAAGGTTGCTCCTCGACATGAGTTGTTGACTCACACTATACATCAGACCTCAGGGCCTGATACAAACTACCTCGGAGGAGCCGGGACCGGAGGCTGACACTCTACGTTGACCTGGTCTTCTAGACATCTGCAATAAACAAATACAAAACAAGCTGCAAGGGTGAGCAATCCATTGCTCAACAGTACCTCTATATGAATAACCATTAACATGTTGTATAAAACAATATAGGAACAGATATTAAACTGATATACGAGAAATCCGTAAAACAGGTATAAACTGGATATCAAAACTAGCATACTTTGCAAAATAACATCATCTGTAGTGTGCTGTGTGAAAATACCAGAGTTCAATTTTAGCATGCTATTTCCTTTCCAAAACCACTGTCCATTGCTGGACCAATAAATCACGGGTCCCGTTACAGGGACTATAAACTATTCCAACTTTATCAGATATATAAAAGAGGATGAATTCTAGGGACAGCTGATCGGCCTATCCCACCACAAATTTCGTTCCGGAACTCAGAGACTAGCTAGGTCTCTGTCATGCTGGACTAAGCGGCCTACCAGTGCGCGCATCCGACTTAGCCTCTTACGCAATCATGCTGGGCCGTTACCTAATAACGGACCTCTTACGCCAACTAACCATCCAATATCTGATTTATTTTTATCCAGTTTCCAAAACCATTTACACCTATCTCTTTTTAAATGATTATAACACACATTCTAAAAATCTCTTTTTAATTTTAATCACAATCTAGAGATAGGCATTTTCAGAAGTTACTTTTTCCCCAAAACCTTGTTCAGTAAAACATATTTAAATACGGGGAATACGTAACTTAAAACGTTCTGTTCCAGTACATATTTTAAATAAACAACTATTCATATATACTGAACTGTAAAAGATTAGTTCAGGGGTACTTGCCTTGCGAAGCTTTGCACTAACTTTGGCTTAATTCTAATTGACTTGAACTACCGGGTCCTTTGACTCGAACCTACGAAATCGAAACAACCTAGGTTAGACAACCGATTATGTTTGAATTTTCCTCACTAACTAATTACCCATTGCTATAATTTTCGACTCGTAAGTATATTAATATCAATAACATATACTTAATAATGGTGCACATAGCAATCAGAGTTTAATTTGTATTAAACGAGGTATATAAACTCGATTTATAATTTAGAGCTATTTTTAGAAAAATTGGACAGCGACTCCTCTGTTTATAGGTCTACCCGTCGAAACATCAATCGACGTCAAATCCCAACAAAATCAATTTGAATCGTCACATAACTAAATTTTAGTCCTGAACCTAATTTATACAAATTTTATTTATTAAAATATTACTCAGAGTTATATCATCCCCGTCCACCGTCCGCTCGTAACAAGTCATCGCGGTACGGCGGCAAAATTTCGCGGGTACCCGAGAAATTTTCCGGGTTTCCAACGCGAACTTCGCCGATTACTAAAATTACTTCCTGCAAGAATATAATTAATCACAAATTACACTCATCCATATTCTATAGAAAATAAATTAAATAATTAAATTATAACCAACAGGACGCGCGTGCAACACACGCAGATCGGAAAACAACAACACAACCGAGAACAAGGCGGCAGACAAGCAACAAAGTTACAGACCCAACTAATACACACATATAATTACACTCATGTGTATATATATATATGCATATGTCAAGTCAATGAACCGAAATAGAGAGGGCTGCCGGAAAACCAATCGGAAACAACCAAGGAACAGCGGTGCAACCTAGAGGAAACCATACAGGGAGCACATGGAAACAAAAGAGAGAAGGAGAGATAGAGAGATAGATTGAGAGAAGGAGGATGAGAGATTACAGGAGAGGGAGGGAATGAATTGATTGAGGAAGGGAGAGACAAAGACTGTGGTGCAGGGGTGTGTGTTTTCACCCGGTGTTGCCACGTATTAGCTACAAGATACGTGGCGAAACCGTATTTTGAACATATGAAAAAAAATTATAAACTTTACACACCGAAATTCCCGGAATATTTGGAAGTTAATAAAATAAAATCTTCAAAATTTTTAAAGCATTTTTAAAATGCAACTAATATTCGCATTTAGCGCTTAAGCGAAATACCGCGCTGGTAAAATAAATTTCAAAAATTACCAATATAATTTTAAAATTCTCAGAATATTGTAAACGTAATAAAATATGAGTTTCATAATTTTTTTAAGAATCCAAGAATTAAATATGGATTTTACAATTTAAATGATTCAGAAAATCATTGAAGAATAAATAAATGACAGAATGTTGATTTGTAAATTTTGTAAAATCCCTAAAATAATTAGCAAGGTTATAAAATCATAAAAACAATTTTGGAGACAACCCAAATAATTTCGGAAATAAAATTGTCATAAAATCACTTTTTAAAAAAAATGAAACCAAAAATGACGCTGTGCACCCGCTAATTATAAAACACACTACGCAATCCAGCAATTGCATATAAACGATGATAATTAAACACAGAGACCATGAGTGATATAAACTTCTTTATTAATTAACTACGCAATAATTACATATTTAAATTATACAGAAATATACGAGTCGTTATAACATGTCATGAATGTTACTGTTGAACTTCATTTTGTTCCAAGTGAGAAGCAACTTGCAGACATCTTCACCAAGCCACTTGATGAATCCACCTTTACTAGGTTGGTAAGTGAGTTAGGTATGCTTAATTACTCTTAATTTTTTTTGATGTCTAAGCAATTTGAAATGCAACTAGAATAAAATTTGATGTTTCTTGTCGAAGATGAAATTTTGGAAAAGTCGGAATTTACATCTCGACGGATGTTCATTATCCGTTGAAAATGAATATCCGTTGAATTTTATTATCCGCTAAAATATCAATTATTATTCTGGGTACTTTTATCTCGATGGATAACTATTTAATCCTTATTCGTCGAATTGCTCTCAATCTTAGCCGGTAATTCTAGGCATTTGTTAGGTCACACAACACTGTAGAAGGGGGTTGAATACACTGTTAATACAATCAAATCGATTTAACACAAGTATGAAACAAAGATTAAGTATATTGAATAAACTCTGTTACAATAAGAACTGTTGTTCTCTCTCAGTGATGAACAAATATCACTAAGAGCTGCTAGGTTACAATGTATAATCTTCTCGATCATGATAACACATATAGTGTAAACCCTAAGTCTGTGTTTATATAGTACACAGTTACAAGATAACATCTAATTGATATGGAATACAATTCTGTCTCCTAAAATATATCAATCAGATATCTTCTACAAGTCTTTCAGTCTTCTAACTCTTTCCGTGCATATCTTCTTTTGTTTCAGTCTCGATCTTCTACTGTAAATCATCTTCCTTCCTTATATGAAAGTCTTTCCGCACTTAAGTTCTGATATGACCTTAAGTTCTGATATTAAGTTCTGACTTCCAGTAAGTCCTGATTTCAGTAAGTCCTGATATGTCCTGTTTTTTAAGATCTGAAAACTAAACATGAACCATATTAGACATGACATCTCAAATATATCTAACAATCTCCCCCAACTTGTAAATTATGCAAAACATACAAGTTAATAGATTTGATGATGTCAAAAACATTGAAGTACAAATGCAATAAGAGTTTAATTAGATAACCAACTACAACTTACAGTCCTTATAGCTTTTACCAATATCACTAAGTCAATCTGAATCCATAATGATTCTTGACAAAGCTTGATATCAGCTTTTCTTCTTTAATCCTCAGGACTTGAGACATTGTAGTCTTGACTTGCTTCATCTCTTCATTCTGACTTCCAATCTGTTAGATTGCAGTCCTTAAAGCAGAGATATAGTTTCTTTCTAAACCATCATTTAGTCTTATTACCCTAGGATGAGAAGAATCTTCATTGTAGCACATACATTTCTCATTCAGTAATACTTCAAGCTTAACATAATTCTTCTTCATTAGAATCTCATTTCCATCAGCTTCAACAATATTAGAAATGAATTCTGTAACTCTTGAACCAGAAATTCTTGCTTTATCTCTGATGGTCTTCAATATGAAGTTTGACCATCTCCTGGTAATATCAGACTTTACCTCTAAAAGGTAATAAAAGAATTGAAGTTCTTTCAGTGATTTCTTTAGCACATCTGATTCTGACATATGATATGTCCTTCCATCTTCAAGAAATAGAATCAGATTTTCCTTAACATTGTGCTTGTCATGAGCATCCAGTACCACTTGAACATAGATAACCTTATCAAGGTGTTTCTGTGTAACATCTTCAAGAGGTCTGTAAGTCAAAAGAAATGGATCTCTAGTAGCAACTTCAACTCCTGTTTTAATTTTAGCTTCATCAGAACCTAGTCCAGCCCTGTCTCTTGGTTCTCTAGCATTTAACCCAATAGTCATGAAAGTAGACAACAATTGGCTTTTCTTTGGATCTGATGGTTTGACATTTTTCCACATAAGTTTCTTTTTTCCACAGAAGTTTCTTTTTGTACTGTCAGAGGTTGATGTCTTGATGATTTTATCAGAACTTGTTGTTTCTGTTATAGCTTGATATTCTTGACTCTGAACAACTTGAGCCTTGTCAGAGGTTGTCTTTGATTCTTCAGAAATCTTCTTTCTTTTCAGAGTTTGAACATCTTCATCTTCAGCAAGAATACCATCAGTAACTTGAACCATTTTGCACACTGACTTTATCAGAATTTGAGGAATTTTTATCTCCAGTGGCTTGGTTGGTTCATCAACTTTTCCTTTCCCTTTGTCTTTGGGATCAATCTCAGATTGTGATCTTGTTTTGAGCTTTGATGCATCAGTATGTGACTTCTCCTGGATCACAATGCCTTTTACCTTAGGCCTTGGAGGTTTCTTTGCAACAGAAGCTTTTGGCTTTGGATTTTTCTTTTCAACTTTAAATCTAGCTTCTTCCTCCTTGAGATTTTCTAAATCCATTCCTAGATTATGCTTCAGAAATAATCTTCTAGCAATTTCCTCATCAAGTGTCTAAATCTTGGGATCTTTGTAGTAGACAGTAGTCTGCTTTCCCTTAAGCTTCAGAGCTTTCATAAACCTTTGAGAATCTTGACTTCCACCTTGTATCAGAACATCAGGCTTTGTCATCAAATTTTGCTCATCAAAACTTGATATCAGATTTTGAGTTTCAGTACTTGCTATCAGATTTTGAGTTTGAGCAGCTTCAGAACTTGTCTTCTTTTGAATAGAAGATTTGCTTTCATCAGTAATTACTTTCCTTGAAGAAACCTTGCTGCTCTGCCCTTTACTTTGAACTTGACCTCTACCCTTGCTAGGGTTTCCCTGGTCATCTGCTTCATCATCTTTCTTCTTCAGTATTTGATCATTAGAGCATTTGGACTTAACTATCTTCTTCCCATTTTTGGCATCATCTGATAGTAGGAGTGAGAGAAGAAGTTCCACTAAAGATTGAATATCATTCAATTGAGCCTGTTGAGAAGCTTGATTTGTCAGAACCTCAGAGATTTGGGCCTGTTGCTTCTCTTGAGCTTTCTCAATTGCTTCTACCTTTTCAGAAATAGGTCTGCTAAACCTCTTTTTATCAAGCTTGGTCTCCATATTTAGCGTTTCAGCTTTTTCAAGAAGCTTATTGTTCGTCCCTTAACAATGCAACAAGAATTACAGAAGGGGGTTGAATGGAATTCTTGAAACTTTTTCACAAATAAAATTGTTCTAACTTAAATATATATATCAGTGTGAATTGATTTGTAGAGTACGGAATAATAACTTGAAATGAATGAAAACACAAGTAATTAAAAACACAAGTCTTTAAAAACTTTCTGGTGGATTTGAATGTATCCACCAGAGATATATAATATATCAAGAGAACTCTGTGTAGCAATTAGCTCACAGCTGCTTATAAATGAACAACTAAGAATACAGAGAAATACTGAGAATACAGCTTACAAATGTTTCTCTCTTGGTTGCTTAGTTAGTTATTCTATTTGCTGCTTCTTGGTTTATATATCACCAAGATTACAAAGCAATAAGACAAGATAATAAAACAAAAACTATCAAGTCTAATACTATGCTACTTCATTACTCTATTCCAGCATCTTTGAATATCTTCATTGTAACGACCGAGAATTTTGCGTCGTAATTAAGAAAGTAAAGTATGTGTTATGTGATGAGATTATGTGATTAAGTGGTGATTATTTGTATTATCTGTATATTAGAGTTAAGGAGCGTGGATAAAAACGTTCCAATTTAAAGAGTCAGCTTAGAAGTCAAGCTGTGGTTTCGGGCCGTCAGGTAGAACGGAACCCGTCCTAAAATGGAAATTAAATAATATAAAATGTGAATTATATATGAAGTAAATGAATGAAGTATTTCGTCTTAAGAGACGTGTTGATTGACAAAGGTAATGAGAAGCGTATTCGAAACGCTGAGCGTCGGGCCGTCAGGCTGAACGTGACCCGGTAGGCATAAAAAGGGAATAAAGATTAAAGAGGGATAGATTCTATGGTCAGACCTGAGTTGTTTTGTGACTATATGCGTGTGATTGCTAGACTGTGTGCATGATTATATGTTCTGTGATAATTTCTGTGAATTTTAAAGGAATTATGTGATTTACATAAGGGTTTATTTAACCTTCGTGCATTTTTATAAAATCATCTGAGATAGATAAAAACATGTGATTTGTTCTGTTATCTTCGTAGAGGTCTTAGAGACTTTTTAAAAATGATAAGTGAATTTAATTGTGGGTCTTTGCATTTTTAAATTGATTTTTATATGGAAAAGGTATTTATTAAAGCAAGTTTGCGAAATTCATATAAAATCAATCGCTCGCTCAAATTCTTATTATGAGTAATGGATGAAAAGCTAATTTCGAGACCTACGCGTTAAAAATGTCATTTTCAATAATTCTCGACTTTCCGAGAGAGAAATATTTTTATTTTGAATTTTGTTACATTTGAGTAAAAAGAGAAACAAAATGCAAATTAGAAAGGGGGTTAGTAGATTACTATTTTACCCTTATTTGGTGGAGTATAAAACACTCCTTTCTTCCCCCCATTTTCTTCTTCTTGCCGTGCACTCACTCTTTTCTCTCCTCTTTTTCTTTCACTCTCTCTCTCTCTCTCACTCGAACAACTCTCTCTCGGCTCTCTCATCAATTTCTCTCGGTATCCTTCCATTTTCCTTGATCAAACTCATCAATTATCCTTAATTCTTCATGATAAACACTTATGTGTAGGTAGAAGTATGTGCATGTGTGTATTGGTGCTTGCATGCCGAAGTGTGTGTGTTTTGGGTTCGGTTTCAAGCCAAGAATCGAGGGCTTGCTTGATTAGTTCATGTTCTGTGATTAACGTGCTGAAATTAGATTGCATGTGGTGTTGTTGCATTGGTTTTGGTTAAGAAATCGGGGGCTCATGGTTGGACACCCTCGAATGAGGGCACCACCGTGAAGCCACCGCCACCGGTGATGAACTCCGGTGAACCGGTGGTGAGTTGTGATGTGAAAACTGAACTCTACACAAAATACACTTTAATTTTAGTAGATGCATGTGGTGCTTTTCTATATAACCGAATGGGTTTATGTTCTTAAAGTGATCAAGTTGGTTTTTGACCATGAAATCAATAGTGGATAGTTGTTAATAAAAAGGTTGAAATTTATAAACTTGAAATGATGCATGCATGTTAAGATTTCTTGAAAATTTGGAAAAGGGTTTTTGGCTTCTTTGATAAAAATCGAGTGGGTGTTTTATTAAATGATTCCTTTGATTGTAAATGAATGTGTGCATATGATTGTGTTTAGAAAAATCAAAAATTGAGGTTGCATGTGAATCTTTGCTTCGGGTTTTGTGGACTTTTGCTTCGGCTTTTGTTAATAAAGAAGAGGGAATCGGTTTTTGCGGGTTAATCTTGTTGAATACTAAGTTTATGTGGCTTAAACGTGATTGCATGTTAGTTTTAAAAAGGATCAAGATGTGCATGTCCTTGTTTGGTTCTTGGATTGTAAATTTTGAATTCTTGCCGAATAGAAAATGGGTTTAAAAGAGATTGATTTGTGATTAAGTGAATGCATACATGATGATTGAATAATTTGATTAAAGTTGAGTCATTAGGTGATGTTTGGCTTTGTGCTTCGGAAATCTTGATGAGAATGAGTTAAATGACTAAGTTAATGTTTAAATCAAGTCGAAAATGTGATATAAGACTTTGCATGTCAAGATTGATCTTTGCATGTGTGTTTTCTTGATAAACCCGAATGGGTCTTAGGCTTAAAAAGAGAATTGAGTTGATTTTTGCTAAAAATCTTAGTGACTAATGAGAACTTGCTTGCATGACCATGATTGAGTGGTGTTTATGTTCGAAATTTGTTAATAAAGAAAATGGTGCTAGTTTAAATGTTGGATCATGCTAGAACTAAAGTTGTATGGTGTGATTTTTGAGAAATTTGATTGTATATGTATAATTATGGTTCGGATTTCTATGATTAAAAGAAAGGAGAGTGGTTCTTTAAAGGTTGTTAATTGAGATACGTGTTTATGTGAATTAAAGTGAGTATTTGATTGATTTTATGGTGGTATTTGCAATTAGGCCGAATAGGCCATATGAACTTAAGGTCAAAACTTGGTTTTTGATAATCAAATATGAAATGATTGGATGCGTATATGTGAATATCTATGGATTGTTTAGTTGATTGTATTATGTGGTTCAAATTTAAGAAAAAAAAAGGGAATGAAGTCGATTGATATAAGTGATAGTATGCACGTAAATGTTTGGTTGTAAATGGGTCTAGTACTCGTAAAAGAGTCGTGTTAGTTTGATTTGAGAAATAGCCTAGGTCAAGCGAGTATGCTTTGATTGCTAGGTATATAAGGATATGAAAACTATGAGACAGAATTGTGCTATGTGCTACGTGCTGTGTGCTTATTTGTATAAGCTATATTCGTATGTTCGAGAATATAATCGAGTTATCGTATAGAGTGATCGTTCCGGGAACGAGAGTTGGGAATCTCATTAAGATTTTGGTTTTTATTGTAGATTCGGAGCGTGAGGGCATTCGGGCTAGGAAAGGGAAAAGTATACTAGGTGGCAGTAGTTCAACCCTCAGGAAAGCAATTTCAGGCAAGTAACTCTGATTACTTGTGTAAATGATTATAAAGGAAATGTTGTTCATACCATGTAGAGTATTGAACTGTTAAAGTATGAAACCCTTGCTTTATGAAACCCTGATATTAATTTGAAGTACCCTTTGTTCTTGATAACCTGTTATTGATAATCCTATTGATTTCACCCGTTGATAATCTGCCTTTCTGTTCAAGTTTTCTATAATGCCATGATCATATTGAACCTTTAATTATCTTGGTTAACTCTGTTTAATGATACCCTGTTTCTCTTGATCGCCCTAATGATCCCTAAGTTATTTCTGATCCTTCAAATTTAGTACCTTATTAACCTTGATACAGAATTCGTCAGAATTGTTCCTTGCGTATCTTTGATTCACTCCCTGAACTTTGTTTCTTTAAAAATCTGAATTAAGAATGAGTTTCGACTTGTAAGAGTCCGAATGATTTCAAAGGCTTGGTAATGATAAAATGAATTTTAGAAAACCTATTGTTTTCCAACTCAAGGTTTTCCAAATGAATTCCTGATGGATTGGATTGAGACGTAAGAGGCTAGTGGGACTAGTCCAGTCATGGTAAGAGGCTAGTGGGACTAGTCCAATTTAAGGCTGAAATTATGCCGAATGGTACCTTAAAGACCGGAATGGAGGTCGATACGGGCTGATCACCCGTATATAATGAAATGGAAAGATAAGTGATCCAATCAAGGGTTCTAAATGATTATTTAAGAAAAGGAACTGAAACTTTTATTCAGTAAATTGATTTTTGGAAATGAAAATGGTTTATACTGTTTTGAAAAGAGTTGATTATGTTATTGTGGAGCTTAGAGCTCAGAACCCTGATTCCTGAAATTGTTGATCATATGAATGATTCTATATCTTGAAATACTGTTGCTTTCCTCTACCGAAAGATCTATTTTGATCCTATAATGATTTGTGTTGAATGTCGGCTTTCATCCTGTTTCGAGCCTTGTTTCTTGAAAGCCCAGCTATTCTTCAGATACCTTTCCTTATCTCAAAGAAAGCAAAAAAAAAAAATGAATATACGGAAATCTGCCACCTAGTTTAGCTAAAATAGAATGCCCTAGTTTGTTCTAAGCATATTGAGAATTGTTATTATAGAACTGCTATTTAGTTACTTGCTGAGTTTTATATTCATTGTTTTGTCTTAATCTAACCATGACAGTTAAGCAAGAAGATGGCCAGGCTTAGGCGCACTGCTCGTAAGAGCGTACCTGGTGGTCCCTACCGTGTTGAGGGCTTCCAGTTGCCAGAGCAGGTAGTACAGGTTATGAGTGAGCTCGCGCCTAGTAAAGAGGTGTTTAAAGATACAATGGGTTATCTGTCGGTTCCCAGCCGGAATCAATATTGATTATTTAATAATATTTTGGGTTTGTAAGTTATATTCGGTGATTGGTAGTTGTAATCTTATCTCATACTTTATCATGTTGATCCTGTTAGTAGTTAATCGGGGTTTATGCATATTTAATTAGTAGATTAGAGGTGTGTGAGTCCTCATTTCCTAACCCCGAGATTGAGGTCATCACATTCATAATAGCATGGAAATGGTAATGTTTGTTTGTTCTCTAAAACCCAGTTGAATAGGCTTCCAAATTCCATTTGCATACACTCGACGCATGTGACTGTGTAGTCACTGTCAACAGATGTTTGAATTCTTTATTCGTCGGGTTCATGAGCATCCGTCGAGTTCATGATCATCCGTCGGGTTATCTTGTTGATCATCCGTCGAATGGCATTGTTGTTTATCCGTCGGGTAGCAATCTGTCACTTAATTTCATTTCATTTATGCAGGATTACAAGACATCATCTATGTATAATTAATCAACTTATTCTGCATATCTAGTTAAAGTCAACATGACTTGAGTACTACTTACATAATCTGAATAATGTGTATGCAAAAATGTGCTATAGACTTATTGTTACATAAGCTACTCACTCGATGGATAATAAATCATCGTCCGTCGGGACTATATTGAATCATCCGTCGGGACTATAATCCTTATCCGTCGAGTGCTACATTTTTCACTAAGTAAAATCTACCAAGATATTTTGTTAATGAAATCATCAAGTACACAACATATACATAACAATCTCCCCCAATTTATGTCTACTGGAATTGTAGCCATAAATTAAGAGAAACTTGATGATAACAAAACACCCTAAAAATACAACTTTGAAAGTAGATAGATAAAACTGTAAAGTGCTTCAATTAACAAAATGTACAAAGTTTAGCTCACAGTCATTTTCAAGGTGCTCCTCTAGCCTGAGCAGATTTATCTAGTTCCTTGAAGGTCTGGATCTCTTTCCAAGCTTTCTGTTGTTTTCATCTATCTGATTTTGGAGCTGTCTGTGGAATTCCAGTTCATCAGATTCTGAGAGATTTAGCTTTTCTTACATCTCCAAAAGAGTCTCATTGCTAGAGATGCTCAATTGGTCTTCTAATCTGAAAAATCTTCTAACCGCTTTGTCATCCATGAACTTCATCAACCAGTAGGGCCTTAGATGCACTCTTTTCCCTGTATAAGGAATAACTAGAGTCTTTGGGAGTGCATCTTTAGCTCTAATACTCCTAAGTTCTTCAATCTTCTTTAGAACCAATCTTCTTGCAGTTACATTGAACCCGAAGTTCTTCTTGAAAGATGAATAAACCTTTATCAGTACAGCTTGGCTTTCTTGAAGGATCCTGTGAAGTAGCCATTGAATCTCCTTTCCTCCCTTGTACTTGAAAACTAACCTTTCAGGTAGAATTCTGTATGCATCAATTCATCTCACTTCTTCTAGTTCATCCAGATAGAGATTTAGATCAGAGAATTCCTTGATATCACACACGTACATGTAATCTCCCTTGTTGACTTTAGATTGAGCTTGGACTAGAGATTTAAATTTGAGAGGTGACAACTTCACTTTCTTGACTGCCCTTGACTTTGTTCTCTTTGGCTTGTTAAGGATTGACAAATTGAAGTCAGGAATTGGTAGGCTCTCCCAGTCTATTGGTTCATCCTTAGGCACAATAGGTTCACCATGAATGTTCATGTAAGGATCCACCACCTTGATGTCTTTAAATACCACAGTGGGTTTTGATGCTTGAGTTGTAGTTGGAGTGGATTCCTTAGGAAACTGATCCTCCAATTCCTTACCAACAAAGTTCAATTTCCTTTTAGTTCTTTTGGATAATTCCTTGTATCTCTGAGATTTCTTCTGTTCTGATTCAACTTGCTTCTTTAGATCTTGAGATTCAGTGATTCCAGATGGCTGAGAAGGAATCTGTTGTGTTGGTTTCATAGCTTGTAGCTTGGCCAAGATAGCAGCTTGCTCTTTCTTTTGCTTAGCCTTTTTGGCATCTAGAATAGCTTGCTTCTTTTCCTGCTTCAATCTTGCCTTTTCTTCTCTCTTTGCTTGAGCAAATTGAGGATGTCCAGCCACCACACAAATTTCTTTCCCATTCCTGAAAACTTTAGCAATTCTTCTTTTTAAAGCTGAATCAGCTGGATCCTTGTAGAAGGCAATTGACCTTGACAGAAGCTTCTTCTCATCAGGTTTAGGTGTCTCATACACTGTATCCAAAAGGTTCTTCAATGATGATTTTAGATAGTTCACCCTTGGCTTCAGAATAATTTCAGCCTTTGGAGATTTGATGCAGGATGGCTGTCCTCTTTCCAGATAGTTCATGCTCATTTCATTCACAGAGATCTGTTTGACTTCAGAGTGATGAATGGATGAATTTACTGTCTCCTTTACTAGCCCAAACTTCCTTTGTATGTCCTCATCAATTTTCTCCCAGTTGATTGTCTTCAACTGCTCCTTTTCAGCTTCTCTTAAATTGGCTGCTGCTGCATTGATCAGATCTATACTATTTGTTACTGGTGGCTTGGTGAAAGCAATTGTGGGCACAATTACTTTACTGATTTGAATTTGAAGCTTCTCCCCCTCACTTGGTCCTTTCTCCCCCTTTTTGTTATTATCAAGTTGAGTAGAGAAGGAGGTTTGAGCAGCCACCAGTTTCTGAAGTAAATTTGTCTGTTGAGCTTGATGCAGATGAATGGCTGTTAGAGATGCTTCCATAGTTGTCATCCTTGTGTCCAAGGCATCTATCTTTGTGGCAAGATCACAATTTTTCCTGAGCTGCCTCTTGATGTCAAGCATTGTACCTTCTGGAAGTTTAGAATCTATTTTGTCTGAAATGGCCTTCTTCATCTCATCAATGTCACCCTTGATGGTGTTAACATCTCTAGCATGTTGGAAGCCTTGAATCTGTTGTAGTTGCAGAGAAGCAAGATGTGCTTGAAGGAGCTTCTTGGTGTTGGCATTTGTAGTGGTTTAAAGAGCAGTATTTGTCTGATTGATTAGTTGAATCAGGGTTGTTTTGAAGTAGTGCTCATCACAGTGCTTTGAAAATGCCCATGATGGTATTTATAATCTTGAACTTGAACCTACTTCTCCCCCTATGTCCAATGCCTCTTCTTCACTATCTCCACCTTCATCTCTAAAGAAATCTGCTGAACCACCAGTCTCATAATCAACCTCACCAGCTGTAGAGGGCAAAGCTGTGATAACATCCTTAGCTCTTAGCATAGACTGTGTGGTGTGCACCAAATTGAGCATCCTTTCTGCATTGTCATTGCCCTGTTCAGCTAAAAGTTGATAAGCTGGAACAGGGTGAGTAAATGCCTCAGCATCAAGGGAGGTGGAATCTATAACAGCTTGAGGTTGCTGAGATAGTCCCTCCCTGTCTGCATCCTGGACATTCATTAACTCACTAGCAATGACATCCATCCTTATAGCTCCTGTACCTGCATTTCTCTCTTGTTCTCTCTTTTGTTGCATCAGGGTCTCACCCTGGCTCCCCACCCTCACACCCTCACCTTCACCATCTAAGGTGGGACTCCTCTCACTCTCTTTTGCAAATCCTGAAGAAATGGATTGCATAGTTTCACTCTTTTCCTCTCCTTTTTCCTGGGAGCAACCCAGACTCTCACTCATAACACTCTCTTCCCTCAATCCTAAGAGTGGCTGTACAACCACTAATTCTTCTGCACTTGAAATAAATGAAGTTTAAAACTGTGCAGAGACACTCGACGGATGAGTAGTAGCCATCGGGTTAGTGATTTTGCTATCCGACGGATAACCGCTGTTAAGCTTATTCATCGGGATACAGTCACTACTCGATGGATGAGCAATATCCGTCGAGAGAGTAGAAATGAATGAACTTGGAATAGAAACTATTATGGACTCTGTGCTGATTGATGGTATTTTGAGCACAGATGATTCAACGGTTCCTGAAAGAATTGGCAAGTGAGCCAACAAATCATCTAAAAGATGATGCTCACTTACATTAGATTTTGGCTTCCCCAACAAAGTTAAAGAAGAGGAATCAGGAATTGATGTGTTGATCATATCAACATCCAGAGAATTTGTAGGAGAATTTGGTGTTTGAGGTGCTTCTATCACTAGAGATTTTGGCTGTGACTCCACATTTATTGGAGCCACATCAAGCTGAATTTGTGAAGGTGCAGTGACTGTGTCTTTAGCACCAGTTTGCATAGTGTGTGTACCCTGTGCATCCCCAAGGGTTTTGGATTTCTTCTTTCTGACATAAGTTTGGGGTGAGGTAGTGTCCCTTACCCTCTTGGCCTGTGCTCTTGGTTGAGAGCTTTGTTCAATAGTTACATCCTTTTGGGAGGATGCAACTAGAAATGAGCTTTTATACTTTTTAAGCACTGCAGTTTGTTGGGAAACTGCAGTGTGGCTAGGCTGGGAACCACTCAACTCTCCATCCTTATCCTTAGGGTTTCTTTTATGGTCACCCTTTCCCTCACCTACCTTTCCCACCTTCACACTCCCCTCTTTGGTTTTGGTGGATATTGTAACTAGCATCTTTTGAGAGATACCAGATGGGGCTTTCTTTGATTTGGATTTTGAAATTTTTGTTGGTTTGGTAGCTCGGGTAGGCAACTGTTGGGTCATTGACACAGTTGCCATTGCTACACTAGTATTCAAAGAAATTTGTGAGGTTGAAATAGTAGGGATAAATGAACTTACCTCACTTACCTGAGGTGCTTCCATTACAGGGAAATAGAAGAGTGGCACCTCCTTGTGATGATTTGCCCTGTTCAAATCTGCAATAATCCTTCTCTCTTGAACCCAACAATCTAATTTGTTGTTTGAGTTCTCAAGCACAATTTCCTTAGAGAGGTGGTTAGCTAACATCATGAAAAATCTAGCTTAATAAACACTTTTACCCCTCTTATTTAACTCTTATAATTTAAAACCCAACTCAAACAAAACAAGGTCACTAAAATTAAAGTACTTATCTGTAACTAGCATGTAGAGCATGTTAAGCATGGAAATATTGACAGAATCAAAATTACTGATTTTACCAGAAAAGACCTTGGTCACTATATCACACATGAAACTCCATTCCTTCCTAAGACCCAATCTCCTAATGTCACTCAACATAGAAGTAGAAAGAGCATAGTTCATGGAATTAAGCATATTAATTATATCAGTGTCTGTGTGTGGTGAGGTCACAGTATTATCAGGAATCTTGAAACATGCTTTAATAACATCACTATTAATACAGAATTCATTACCTTTGATAGTTAGTGTGATGGTCTTATCAGTTGAGTTGTATGTAGCAGTGGTCCACATCTCTTCAACAACTTCACAAAAGATGGCGGGTGATTCCAGCATGGCATAGCTAAGCTTGCAGATCTTCACAAAATCCATCATTTTGTGGTATTCACCAGAATACTGAATCCCCTTGTTCACTAAGGCTGTGAAGTTATTCTTCTCATAAATGAACCCAGTTTGAGATATAATCTTGACAACAGGCGCCATTGTTAGAAAATAAGAGCTTGCAGAGAGAGAGAGTAAGTGCTTTGAAAGAGAAAGAAATTGGAGCAGATAATTTGAGAATGATAAAAGAAAAGCAATGGAAATGAAATAAGCTTTTATACTATCTCAAAAATAACTGCCAAAAATAATAAAGTAAAATAAAGTAGCCAATTAAAATTGCCTAAAATAGCCGTTTAAAAATAAAATATAAAAAATCCATCAATTATCCGTCGTGTTATGCTTACAAACTGTAAGTATACTCGATGTATAATGTTCAGGAAATTAACGGCTAAGATTAAGACAATTCGACGGATGAGGATAAACTGTTATCCGTCGAGTTATAAAATATTCCAGAAAAATAATTGATTTTTATTAGCAAATAGTATTTCGACGAATGATCAAACTCGATGAATAAAGATCATCCGTCGAGATGTAAATGTTGACTTAGCCAAAATTTTATCCATTACTGAAAAATCAATTTAAATTTCTGGCTGAATTACAACTTGCAAATTATCTCATAAGGATTTAAGAATAATTAAGCATACCTAACTCACTTATCAACCTTGAGAAGGTGGATTCATCCAGTGGCTTGGTAAAAATATCTGCAAGCTGCTTTTCACTTGGAACAAAATGTAGTTCCACAGTACCATTCATTACATGTTCCCTTATGAAGTGGTACTTGATGTCTATGTGCTTTGTCCTTGAATGTTGTACTGGATTTTCAGTGATGGCAATTGCACTTGTGTTATCACAGAAAATAGGAATCCTCTCAACTTGCAGACCATAATCTAACAATTGATTTTTCATCCACAAAATCTGTGCACAGCAACTGCCAGCAGCAATATATTCAGCTTCAGCTGTAGAGGTAGAAACTGAATTTTGTTTTTTACTGAACCAGGACACAAGATTATTTCCTAGAAATTGACAAGTTCCTGTTGTACTTTTTCTATCAATTCTACAACCTGCATAATCTGCATCTGAATAACCAGTTAGATCAAAACCAGAATCTCTAGGGTACCAAATGCCAAGTTTTTGTGTTGCCTTAATATATCTGAAAATTCTCTTAATAGCTACTAAGTGAGATTCTCTAATATCAGCCTGAAATCTAGCACATAAACATGTAGCAAATATTATATCTGGCCTACTAGCTGTTAAGTACAGAAGTGAGCCAACCATGCCCCTAATACTTGAAATATCCACAGACTTTTCAACAGTGTTTAATTCAAGCTTAGTTGCAGTGGCCATGGGAGTTTTTGCAGATGTGCAATCCATTAGATCAAACTTCTTTAAGAGATCATAAATATATTTAGTTTGACTAATGAATATTCCATCACTAACTTGCTTAACTTGCAAACCAAGAAAGTAAGTTAGTTCTCCCATCATACTCATTTCATACTTATTCTGCATCAATTTGGCAAACTTTTTGCAAAGTTTTTCATCTGTAGAGCCAAAAATAATGTCATCTACATAAATTTGAACAAGTATACTAGAGCCATTAACCTTTCTAAATAATAAATTTTTATCTACAGTACCTCTTGTGAAGTAATTTTCCAAAAGGAACTTTGATAAAGTGTCATACCAGGCTCTAGGTGCTTGCTTCAGTCCATAAAGTGCTTTCAAAATATAGTAGACATGTTCTGGAAAATTTGGACCTTCAAAACCAGGAGGCTGACTAACATAGACTTTCTCCTCCAAGTCTCCATTCAGAAAGGCACTTTGGACATCCATTTGATAGACCTTGAAATTGGCATGGGCTGCATAGGCTAAGAAGATTCTGATGGCTTCAAGTCTTGCAACAAGAGAAAATGTTTCATCAAAATCTATTCCTTCTTGTTGACAATAGCCCTTAGTAACCAATCTAGCTTTGTTCCTGACTACTATGCCATTTTCATCCATCTTGTTTCTGAATACCCATTTGGTGTCAATTGGATTCTTTCCTCTAGGCTTGGGCACCAGCTTCTATACCTTATTCCTCTCAAATTGGTTTATCTCCTCCTGCATAGCTAAAATCCAATCAGGATCCAAGAAAGCTTCTTCTACCTTCTTTGGTTCTTCCTTAGAAAGAAAGCTGCTGTATAGACATTCTTCTTGAGTTGCTCTCCTTGTTTGAACTCTAGAAGATACATCACCAATTATGAGCTCAAAGGGGTGATCTTTTGTCCATTTTCTTTGTTGAGGTAGATTAGCTCTAGATGAAGAGGCCCCATTGTTTCCTTGATGTGTGATTGAGTTTTGATTGTTAGAAACTCCAACTGAGTTAGTGGATCTTTGATTTGAGAAAGGGGAGCTTTCTGTAAGTGATCTATCCTGACTCCCTGCTCATTTTGATAACCCAACAGATGGTGAATATTGAGTACCGACGGATGAAGCAGGTTGCCTTCCGACGGATAAGGCAGCTTGTCTCCCGAAGGATGAAGCATTTTGCAACTGGATAGATGTTGAATTTTGTGCTTCATTGGTAGTAGATTTTTCTACATTATCCTTTGATACTGTTTCTTGATCATTTTCATCATCACTGTCATCACTAACCATCTCCACATTGTCAAATTTGAGGCTATCATGGTAGTCTCCATCTTGCAGTCCTTCAATCTTTTTATCATCAAACACAACATGTATTGATTCCACAACAATGTTGGTTCTTAGATTGTAGACTCTATATGCTTTACCAACAGCATATCCAACAAAAATTCCTTCATCTGCTTTAGCATCAAACTTCCCATTCTGATCAGTTTGATTTGTCAAGATATAACATTTGTAGCCAAGACATGAAGAAAATTTAGAGTTGGCTTCTTGTTCTTGAACAATTGATAGGGAGTCATGCATTTTGCTTGATTGATCAGAGAAATATTCTGAGTGTAGCATGCAGTATTTATAACTTCAGCCCAGAAATATGTTGGCAATTTAGATTCTTCAAGCATTATCCTGGAAGCTTCAATAAGTGATCTGTTCTTTCTTTCCACTACTCCATTCTGTTGTGGAGTTCTTGCTGCTGAAAATTCATGCAAAATTCCATTTTCTTCACAAAATGCTCTCATGACAGAATTCTTGAACTCAGTTCCATTGTCACTCTTGATTTTTCTCAGTTTGAAATCAGGATGATTATTGACTTGCCTTATGTGATTGATGATGATTTCACTAGCCTCATCTTTAGACTTTAGGAAATATGTCCAAGAGAACTTTGAGAAATCATCTACAATTACAAAGCAATATCTTTTCCTTGAAATGGACAACACATTGACTGGTCCAAACAAATCCATGTGTAGCAGTTGCAAAGGTTCTTCAATTATTGAGTCAAGCTTCTTCTTGAATGATGCTTTGATCTGTTTTCCTTTTCGACAAGCATCACACAATCCATGCTTAGAAAACTCCACTTGAGGAATGCCTCTAACCAGTTCTTTCTTTACTAGTTCATTCATGGTCTTGAAGTTTAAGTGGGATAGCTTCTTGTGCCATAACCAACTTTCATCCTGACTTGCTTTGCTGAGAAGACAAGTAACATATTCTGCATTTGATGAGTTGAAGTCAGCTAGGTACATATTTCCTTTTCTCACACTAGTGAGAACCACTTTGTTGCTCCTCTTGTTAGTCACAACACAGGCTTCTGAGTTGAAGGTTACTGAATTGCCTTTATCACAAAACTGGCTGATACTCAGCAAATTATGCTTGAGACCATCCACTAAGGCAACTTCCTCAATGATGACATTGTCTTTTGAAATCAAGCCATATCCCACAGTATAGCCCTTGCTGTCATCTCCAAAAGTAATACTAGGGCCAGCTCTCTCCTTGAACTCTGTGAGCAGGGTAGAATCACCAGTCATGTGTCTTGAACAACCACTATCCAAGTACCATAGATTCTTTCTGTTTCCCTGCACACATCAAAATCAAATCAAGTTAATTTTGGTACCCACGTTTCCTTGGGTCCTTCCTTGTTAGCTTTCTTTTTATGTTTCTTAGGTTTGATCTCATTTGACTTGGGGATATCAGATTCACCCTTAGTCATTTGAGTTGAACCTTTGAAACCATTCATTACTGTAGAATTATCATGCATATTATGATTAATAGGGAATGGCATACTATTTGTGAATATGTTATTCCAATAAGGCATGCTAAATGGCATTTGTGGCATACTAAATGCAGCATAATAAGGATTAGGTGCAAATGGCATGTTAGCAAACTGTGCATTCATATTCTGTCTAGACATAACATTCATAGGCATATGAGGCATGGCATTCATGTTGGGAAAGTGAGGTGGCACAGATATGGAATTAGGCATGACAGATTTGCAATTGACAGTCAAATGATTTACACTACCACACTTGACACAAATTTTTCTAGGAGCATATTTATCAGGTTTGTAGTTATTGTGTTTGTTAATCCCTACTTTACCATTTCTATTATTTTTCTTTTTAGCCTCTGTTTTAACCTCAATCTTTTCAAGTCTGTCACTCAATTGCCTGATAGTCATATGACCAACATTAGCCTTCTTTTCCTTCTTCACTTGACTAGATTCTCCTGGAACAAAATTCTTGAAAACTGATCCATATCTCTCATTTAACTTGACAAGCTTGGCTTTACTCACAGGCTTGCTCACAGTCGACAGATGAAGATTTATGCCACTCAACGGATAACCCTTTTTGCTATCCGACGGATGACCCTCATCATCCGTCGAGTCTACATCTGTTAGCAATCCTTCCACCAGATTGGATTCCAGCTTCTCCTTGTTCTTTTTTCAGGCTGCATCACAAAAGGACTCAATCCCTTGAACTTTGGTGTTTGAGCATGAACATCCCTAGATGTTTTCCATGCCTTAATCACCTCATGTTCACGTTCAAACTGCTTTTTCAAGATCTCTTCTTTCTTCAAGGACTCAGTTAATTCATCCTTAGCAATTTTGCACTCAATTCTTAATTTTTCAAATTCAATGAACTGAGACTCTAGCACATTATTCCTCTCACTTAAAAACAAATTGTTTTCTTTGATTTTAGCATTTTCTTTAGTGAGAGACTTAAGTGTAACACGCAAATGGTATAATTCTGTAGACATGTCATTTATAGCATCATTACACTCAGCTTTAGATAAATGTGCAAGGTTAGTGGTGATTGCCTGATTACTTGAAGAACTTGTCTCTGTTTCATCAGACTTGGCCATTAGGGCTAGATTGACATAGCTGACATCTTCATCTTCATCCAGACCATCTGCTGCCCAGTCATTTTCTTGTGTAATGAAAGCCCTTTCCTTTTGTTTGAGCAACTCAAAGTATTTTTGTTTATAATCCACAGGCTCAAACTTCTTTTTGTTGGAATCTGACTTTCTACACTCACTGGAAAAGTGCCCTGCCAAGCCACATTTGAAACACTTGAATTTTGATTTATCCGCCATGTTTCTATTTGGCTTGGCTGCTCCAAAGTTCTTCTTGAACTTGAGCTTGGCAAATCTTCTGGAAAAAAATGCTAGATGTTCATCAATATCTTCCATGACATCTTGGCTCAAAGAATCTTCATTTTCTGCTACCAGCCCCTTGCCCTTGTTTTCACAGACCTTTGAAGTTGATTCAACAGCTTCCATCTTCATCTCCTTCTCGTTTTCTAACTCAGCAACTAGTGCAATGGATCCTCCATTCTTCTTTCCTCTCTCCATCCTCTCATCTTGCTCTATTTCAAGCTCATAAGTCTTCAGGATGCCATACAGTCTCTCCAAAGTAAACTCTTTATAATCTTGAGAGTTTCTTAATGAGACTTTCATTGGTTTCCATTCCTTTGGAAGAGATCTAAGGAATTTCAGATTGGAGTCTTTTGTCTGATAGACCCTTCCATGCAGCTTCAGAGCATTTAGTAGTTTTTTAAACCTACTAAAGATGTCAGTGAAAGACTCACTTTCTTCACTATGAAAATGCTCATATTGCTGAATCAATAGCTGCATCTTGTTTTCTCTAACTTGCTCAGTGCCATCACAGATAATTTGTATTGTATCCCAAACATCCTTGGCAGTTTTGCAATTGATGATGTTGTCAAACATATCACCATCAACTCCATTGAACATGATATTCATGGTCTTCTTATCTTTCCTGACTTGTTCAATATCAGGATCAAACCATTCATGCCTTGACTTGGGGACATATGGCTCATTTCCAGTTGCAGCTCTCATTGGTACATGAGGGCCTCTTTCTATGCAATCTACATAGGCCTCATCTTGAGAAAGTAAATGAAGACGCATCTTTACTTTCCAGTGATGGTAATTATCTTTATCCAGAAAAAGAATCTTGACTCCAACATCCTTCTTGTCCATCTTGCTGTTTTGTTGATCTTTAAACTCTTTATTTATCAAGAGCTTGCTCTGATACCAATTGTTAGTCCCTTAACAATGCAACAAGAATTACAGAAGGGGGGTTGAATGAAATTCTTGAAACTTCTTCACAAATAAAATTGTTCTAACTTAAATATATATATCAGTGTGAATTGATTTGCAGAGTACGGTATAATAACTTGAAATGAATCAAAACACAAGTAATTAAAAACACAAGTCTTTAAAAACTTTCTGGTGGATTTGAACATATCAACCAGAGATATATAATATATCAAGAGAACTCTGTGTAGCAATTAGCTCATAGCTGCTTACAAATGAACAACTAAGAATACAGAGAAATATTGAGAATACAGCTTACAAATATTTCTCTCTTGGTTGCTTAATTAGTTATTCTATTTGCTGCTTCTTGGTTTATATATCACCAAGATTACAAAGCAATAAGACAAGATAATAAAACAAAAACTATCAAGTCTAATACTATGCTACTTCATTACTCTATTCCAGCATCTTTGAATATCTTCATAATAGCATGGAAATGGCAATGCTTGTTTGTTCTCTAAAACCCAGTTGAATAGGCTTCCACATTCCATTTGCATACACTCGACGCATGTGACTGTGTTGTCACTGTCAACAGATATTTGAATTCTTTATCCGTCGGGTTCATGATCATCCGTCGAGTTCATGATCATCCGTCGGGTTGTCTTGTTGATCATCCGTCGAATAGCATTGTTGTTCATCCGTCGGGTAGCAATCTGGCACTTGACTTCATTTCATTTATGCAGGATTACAAGACATCATCTATGTACAATTAATCAACCTATTCTGCATATCTAGTTAAATTCAACATGACTTGAGTACTACTTACAGAATCTAAACAATGTGTATGCAAAAATGTGCTACAGACTTATTGTTACATAAGCTACTCACTCAATGGATAATAAAAATCATCATCCGTCGGGACTATATTGAGTCATCCATCGGGACTATAATCCTTATCCGTCGAGTGCTACATTTTTCACTAAGTAAAATCTAGCAAGGTGTTTTGTTAATGAAATCATCAAGTACACAACATATACACAACAATTATCATCCTTTTCTTGAGTAGCATGGTGTAGACCTTGAAGATTTTTGGTAGACAGAGCTATGACTTTGAGCTGTGTCTTGAAATCAGCATTAGTGAGTAACTCATCAGCTTTACCAATATGGTCTGTCAGTACTTTAGAGCTTAGAATGAAATCAGTGTCATTCCACTCCTTGGTCAACTCCACACCTTTGTGAGTATCTTCCCAAGGAACAGGAGCAGCTTGCTCAACAAACATCTCAATTAGTGCCTCCCGTCCTAGAATGGGAGCAGGAGTATCAACAGAAACACTGTCTTCTGAACTTGAGGAAAACTCATTATCTGCTGACAGTACTAGGGTGTGTGAAGCAACTGGAGATTCAGGAATGACTTCATCTGGATTCTGAGAATCAGAATTTATCTCCAGAATAGGTGTTGTTGGAGTAGATGGTATCTCAGCATCAGTATTTAAAATTAGAAAATGAGTTGGAGATGTTTGAGCTTCTATAGGGGCTTCTAAATACAGAATAGTAGGAGTGTGCGGCCTGTTGATGTCAATTTCAGGAATTAAGCCTGAATTTTCAACTGTAATACCTTCATGAAGAGGAGAGATTGGAGGTGTAACCACTGTATCAGGAACAGTGTCTTGGTCTTTAGCTGGAGGCGGCAGAGATTCAATGATAATTGGCTCTTTTGAGATCAGAGATTTCTGATCTCCTTCCTCAGCTTCTTCAGTATTCTCTAATGGAGGCTTAGCCAAATGCCTCTTAGCCCTCATTTTCTTTAATCTCCTTGCAAATGAAGGAGTTGCTTTATCATCAGAGTTTACAGTTCTCTTTCTCTTTAAGGTATCAGAACCTCCAGCTGCAGTTGCTTTCTGAGAATCCACAGTTTCAGCTTTAACTATCATAGGTTCTGATG